>NC_090938.1:41637971-41947820 GCF_040938575.1 Ambystoma mexicanum
GAGCTCATGCTCAAGCATGCCCTGCTGGGAGGAGAGCTCAAGCATGCCCTACTGGGAGGAGAGCTCAAGCATGCCCTGCTGGGAGGAGAGCTCATGCTCAAGCATACCCTGCAGGGAGGAGCTCAGGCTTACCATGCTGGGAGGAGAGCTCATGCTCAAGCATGCCCTGCTGGGAGGAGAGCTCATGCTCAAGCATGCCCTGCTGGGAGGAGAGCTCAAGCATGCCCTGCTGGGAGGAGAGCTCAAGCATGCCCTGCTGGGAGCAGAGCTCATGCTCAAGCATACCCTGCAGGGAGGAGCTCAGGCTTACCCTGCTGGGAGGAGAGCTCATGCTCAAGCATGCCCTGCTGGGAGGAGAGCTCATGCTAAAGAGCTCAAGAATGCCCTGCTGGGAGGAGAGCTCATGCTCAAGCATACCCTGCAGGGAGGAGCTCAGGCTTACCCTGCTGGGAGGAGAGCTCATGCTCAAGCATGCCCTGCTGGGAGGAGAGCTCATGCTAAAGCATGCCCTGCTGGGAGGAGAGCTCAAGCATGCCCTGCTGGGAGGAGAGCTCAAGCATGCCCTGCTGGGAGGAGAGCTCAAGCATGCCCTGCTGGGAGGAGAGCTCATGCTCAAGCATACCCTGCAGGGAGGAGCTCAGGCTTACCCTGCTGGGAGGAGAGCTCATGCTCAAGCATGCCCTGCTGGGAGGAGAGCTCATGCTAAAGCATGCCCTGCTGGGAGGAGAGCTCAAGCATGCCCTGCTAGGAGGAGAGCTCAAGCATGCCCTGCTGGGAGGAGAGCTCAAGCATGCCCTGCTGGGAGGAGAGCTCATGCTCAAGCATACACTGCAGGGAGGAGCTCAGGCTTACCCTGCTGGGAGGAGAGCTCATGCTCAAGCATGCCCTGCTGGGAGGAGAGCTCATGCTAAAGCATGCCCTGCTGGGAGGTGAGCTCAAGCATGCCCTGCTGGGAGGAGAGCTCAAGCATGCCCTGCTGGGAGGAGAGCTCATGCTCAAGCATACCCTGCAGGGAGGAGCTCAGGCTTACCCTGCTGGGAGGAGAGCTCATGCTCAAGCATACCCTGCAGGGAGGAGAGCTCAAGCTCAGGCATACCCTGCTGGGAGGAGAGCTAAAGCATGCCCTGCTGGGAGGAGAGCTCAAGCATGCCCTGCTGGGAGGAGAGCTCAAGCATGCCCTGCTGGGAGGAGAGCTCATGCTCAAGCATACCCTGCAGGGAGGAGCTCAGGCTTACCCTGCTGGGAGGAGAGCTCATGCTCAAGCATACCCTGCAGGGAGGAGAGCTCAAGCTCAGGCATACCCTGCTGGGAGGAGAGCTAAAGCATGCCCTGCTGGGAGGAGAGCTCAAGCATGCCCTGCTGGGAGGAGAGCTCAAGCATGCCCTGCTGGGAGGAGAGCTCATGCTCAAGCATACCCTGCAGGGAGGAGCTCAGGCTTACCCTGCTGGGAGGAGAGCTAATGCTCAAGCATACCCTGCAGGGAGGAGAGCTCAAGCTCAGGCATACCTTGCTGGGAGGAGAGCTCAAGCATGCCCTGCTGGGAGGAGAGCTCAAGCATGCCCTGCTGGGAGGAGAGCTCAAGCATGCCCTGCTGGGAGGAGAGCTCATGCTCAAGCATACCCTGCAGTGAGGAGAGCTCATGCTCAAGCATACCCTGCAGGGAGGAGCTCAGGCTTACCCTGCTGGGAGGAGAGCTCATGCTCAAGCATACCCTGCAGGGAGGAGAGCTCAAGCTCAGGCATACCCTGCTGGGAGGAGAGCTAAAGCATACCCTGCTGGGAGGAGAGCTCAATCATACCCTGCTGGGAGGAGAGCTCAAGCATGCCCTGCTGGGAGGAGAGCTCAAGCATGCCCTGCTGGGAGGAGAGCTCAAGCATGCCCTGCTGGGAGGAGAGCTCAAGCATGCCCTGCTGGGAGGAGAGCTCATGCTCAAGCATACCCTGCAGTGAGGAGAGCTCATGCTCAAGCATACCCTGCAGGGAGGAGCTCAGGCTTACTCTGCTGGGAGGAGAGCTCATGCTCAAGCATACCCTGCAGGGAGGAGAGCTCAAGCTCAGGCATACCCTGCTGGGAGGAGAGCTAAAGCATACCCTGCTGGGAGGAGAGCTCAATCATACCCTGCTGGGTGGAGAGCTCAGGCTCAAGCATACCCTGCTGGGAGGAGAGTTCATGCTCAAGCATACCCTGCAGGGAGGAGAGCTCAAGCTCAGGCATACCCTGCTGGAAGGAGAGCTCAATCATACCCTGCTGGGTGGAGAGCTCAAGCATGCCATGCTGGGAGGAGAGCTCATGCTCAAGCATACCCTGCAGGGAGGAGCTCAGGCTTACCCTGCTGGGAGGAGAGCTCATGCTCAAGCATACCCTGCAGGGAGGAGAGCTCAAGCTCAGGCATACCCTGCTGGGAGGAGAGCTAAAGCATGCCCTGCTGGGAGGAGAGCTCAAGCATGCCCTGCTGGGAGGAGAGCTCAAGCATGCCCTGCTGGGAGGAGAGCTCATGCTCAAGCATACCCTGCAGGGAGGAGCTCAGGCTTACCCTGCTGGGAGGAGAGCTAATGCTCAAGCATACCCTGCAGGGAGGAGAGCTCAAGCTCAGGCATACCTTGCTGGGAGGAGAGCTCAAGCATGCCCTGCTGGGAGGAGAGCTCAAGCATGCCCTGCTGGGAGGAGAGCACAAGCATGCCCTGCTGGGAGGAGAGCTCATGCTCAAGCATACCCTGCAGTGAGGAGAGCTCATGCTCAAGCATACCCTGCAGGGAGGAGCTCAGGCTTACCCTGCTGGGAGGAGAGCTCATGCTCAAGCATACCCTGCAGGGAGGAGAGCTCAAGCTCAGGCATACCCTGCTGGGAGGAGAGCTAAAGCATACCCTGCTGGGAGGAGAGCTCAATCATACCCTGCTGGGAGGAGAGCTCAAGCATGCCCTGCTGGGAGGAGAGCTCAAGCATGCCCTGCTGGGAGGAGAGCTCAAGCATGCCCTGCTGGGAGGAGAGCTCAAGCATGCCCTGCTGGGAGGAGAGCTCATGCTCAAGCATACCCTGCAGTGAGGAGAGCTCATGCTCAAGCATACCCTGCAGGGAGGAGCTCAGGCTTACTCTGCTGGGAGGAGAGCTCATGCTCAAGCATACCCTGCAGGGAGGAGAGCTCAAGCTCAGGCATACCCTGCTGGGAGGAGAGCTAAAGCATACCCTGCTGGGAGGAGAGCTCAATCATACCCTGCTGGGTGGAGAGTTCATGCTCAAGCATACCCTGCAGGGAGGAGAGCTCAAGCTCAGGCATACCCTGCTGGAAGGAGAGCTCAATCATACCCTGCTGGGTGGAGAGCTCAGGCTCAAGCATACCCTGCTGGGACGGGAGCTCAAGCATACCCTGCTGGGAGGAGAGCTCAAGCATACCCTGCTGGGAGGAGAGCTCAAGCTCAAGCATACCCTGCTGGGAGGAGAGCTCAAGCTCAGGCATACCCTGCTGAGAGGAGAGCTTAAGCATACCCTGCTGAGGGGAGAGCTCAAGCATACCCTGCTGGTGGAGAGCTCAAGCATACCCTGCTGAAAGGAGAACTCAAGCATACCATGCTGGGCAGAGAGGTCATGCATACCCTGCTGGGGGGAGAGCTCAAGCATACCCCGCTGGGGGGAGAGCTCAAGCATACCCTGCTGGGTGGAGATCTCAAGCATACCCTGCTGCAAGGAGAGCTCAAGCATACCCTGCTCAGAGGGGAGCTGAAGCATACCCTGCTGAGAGGGGAGCTCAAGCATACCCTGCTGCGAGGGGAGCTCAAGCATACTCTGCTGGGAGGAGAGCTCAAACATATACTGCTGCGAGGAGAGCTCAGGCATACCCTGCTGGGAGGAGAGCTCAGGTGTATCCTGCTGGGTGGAGAGCTCAAGCATACCCTGCTGGTTGGAGAGCTCAAGCATACCCTGCTGAGAGGAGAGCTCAAGCATAACCTGCTGAGAGAGCTCAAGGATACCCTGCTGGGTGGAGAGCTCAAGCATACCTTGCTGAGAAGAGAGCTCAAGCATATCATGCTGGGTGGAGAGCTCAAGCATACCCTGCTGAGAGGAGAGCTCAGGCATACCCTGCTGAGAGGAGAGCTCAAGCATACCCTGTTGGGAGGAGAGCTAAAGCATATCCTGCTGGGTGGAGAGCTAAAGCATACCATGCTAAGAGGAGAGCTCAAGCATACCCTGCTGGGAGGAGAGCTCAAGCATACGCTGCTGGGAGGAGAACTTGGGCATACCCTGCTGGGTAGAGAGCTCAAGCGTACCCTGCTGGGTAGAGAGCTCAAGCGTACCCTGCTGTGAGGAGAGCTCAAGCATACCACACTGAGAGGAGAGCTCAAGCATACCACGCTGAGAGGAGAGCTCAAGCATACCCTTCTGGGAGCTCAAGCATACCCTGCTGAGAGGAGAGCTCAAGCATGCCCAGATGGGAGGAGAGCTCAAGCATACAATGCTGCGAGAAAAGCTCAAGCATACCCTGCTGCAAGCTCAAGCATACCATGCTGAGAGGAGAGCTCAAGCATACCCTGCTGGGAGGAGAGCTTAAGCATATGCTGCTGGGAGGAGAACTCGGGTATACCCTGCTGAGAAGAGAGCTCAAGCATACCCTGCTGGGATGAGAGCTCAGGCATACCCTGCTGGGATGAGAGCTCAGGCATACCCTGCTGGGATGAGAGCTCAGGCATACCCTGCTGAGAGGAGAGCTCAAGCATACCCTGTTGGGAGGAGAGCTAAAGCATTTCCTGCTGGGTGGAGAGCTCAAGCATACCATGCTGAGAGGAGAGCTCAAGCATACCCTGCTGAGAGGAGAGCTCAAGCATACCACGCTCAGAGGAGAGCTCAAGCATACCACGCTCAGAGGAGAGCTCAAGCATACTCTGCTGGGAGCTCAAGCATACCCTGCGGAGAGGAGAGCTCAAGCATACCCTGCTGAGAGGAGAGCTCAAGCATACCATGCTGCGAGGAAAGCTCAAGCATACCCTGCTGGGAGCTCAAGCATACCATGCTGAGAGGAGAGCTCAAGCACACCCTGCCGGTAGGAGAGCTCAAGCATACCCTGCTGGTAGGAGAGCTCAAGCATACCCTGCTGCGAGGAGAGCTCAAGCATACGCTGCTGCGAGGAGAGCTCAGGCATACCCTGCTGGGATGAGAGCTCAGGCATACCCTGCTGAGAGGAGAGCTCAAGCATACCCTGTTGGGAGGAGAGCTAAAGCATTTCCTGCTGGGTGGAGAGCTCAAGCATACCATGCTGAGAGGAGAGCTCAAGCATACCCTGCTGAGAGGAGAGCTCAAGCATACCACGCTCAGTGGAGAGCTCAAGCATACCACGCTCAGAGGAGAGCTCAAGCATACTCTGCTGGGAGCTCAAGCATACCCTGTGGAGAGGAGAGCTCAAGCATACCCTGCTGAGAGGAGAGCTCAAGCATACCATGCTGCGAGGAAAGCTCAAGCATACCCTGCTGGGAGCTCAAGCATACCATGCTGAGAGGAGAGCTCAAGCATACCCTGCCGGTAGGAGAGCTCAAGCATACCCTGCTGGTAGGAGAGCTCAAGCATACCCTGCTGCGAGGAGAGCTCAAGCATACGCTGCTGCGAGGAGAGCTCAAGCATACCAGGGTGCGAGGAGAGCTCAGGCTTACCCTGCTGGGGGGAGAGCTCAAGCATACCCTGCTGAGAGGAGAGCTCAAGCATACCCTGCTGGTAGGAGAGCTCGGGCATACCATGCTGGGAGGAGAGCTCAGGCATACCCTGCTGGGAGGAGAGCTCACGCATACTCTGCTGAGAGGAGAGCTCAAGCATACCCTGCTGGGAGGAGAGCTCGGGCATACCCTGCTGGGAGGAGAGCTCGGGCATACCCTGCTGGGAGGAGAGCTCAATCTTAAGCATACCCTGCAGGGAGGAGAGCTCAAGCTCGAGCATACCCTGCTGGGAGAAGAGCTCGGGCATACCCTGCTGGGAGGAGAACTCAGGCATACCCTGCTGGGAGGAGAGCTCAGGCATACCATGCTGAGAGGAGAGCTAAAGCATACCCTGCTGGGAGAAGAGCTCAGGCATGCTCGGCTGGGAGGAGAGCTGCTGCAAGGAGAGCTCAAGCATACCCTGCTTCGAGGAAAGCTCAAGCATACCTTCCTGGGAACTCAAGCATACCATGCTGAGAGGAGAGCTCAAGCATGCCCTTCTGCGAGGAGAGCTCAAGCATACCCTGCTGCGAGGAGAGCTCAAGCATGCCCTGCTGGGAGGAGAGCTCAAGCATACCAGGCTGCGAGGAGAGCTCAAGCATGCCCTGCTGGGAGGAGAGCTCAAGCATGCCCTGCTGGGAGGAGAGCTTAAGCATGCCCTGCTGGGAGGAGAGCTCAAGCATGCCCTGCTGGGAGGAGAGCTCAAGCATGCCCTGCTGGGAGGAGAGCTCAAGCATGCCCTGCTGGGAGGAGAGCTCATGCTCAAGCATACCCTGCAGTGAGGAGAGCTCATGCTCAAGCATACCCTGCAGGGAGGAGCTCAGGCTTACCCTGCTGGGAGGAGAGCTCATGCTCAAGCATACCCTGCAGGGAGGAGAGCTCAAGCTCAGGCATACCCTGCTGGGAGGAGAGCTAAAGCATACCCTGCTGGGAGGAGAGCTCAATCATACCCTGCTGGGAGGAGAGCTCAAGCATGCCCTGCTGGGAGGAGAGCTCAAGCATGCCCTGCTGGGAGGAGAGCTCAAGTATGCCCTGCTGGGAGGAGAGCTCAAGCATGCCCTGCTGGGAGGAGAGCTCAAGCATGCCCTGCTGGGAGGAGAGCTCAAGCATGCCCTGCTGGGAGGAGAGCTCAAGCATGCCCTGCTGGGAGGAGAGCTCATGCTCAAGCATACCCTGCAGTGAGGAGAGCTCATGCTCAAGCATACCCTGCAGGGAGGAGCTCAGGCTTACCCTGCTGGGAGGAGAGCTCATGCTCAAGCATACCCTGCAGGGAGGAGAGCTCAAGCTCAGGCATACCCTGCTGGGAGGAGAGCTAAAGCATACCCTGCTGGGAGGAGAGCTCAATCATACCCTGCTGGGAGGAGAGCTCAAGCATGCCCTGCTGGGAGGAGAGCTCAAGCATGCCCTGCTGGGAGGAGAGCTCAAGCATGCCCTGCTGGGAGGAGAGCTCAAGTATGCCCTGCTGGGAGGAGAGCTCAAGCATGCCCTGCTGGGAGGAGAGCTCAAGCATGCCTTGCTGGGAGGAGAGCTCAAGCATGCCCTGCTGGGAGGAGAGCTCATGCTCAAGCATACCCTGCAGTGAGGAGAGCTCATGCTCAAGCATACCCTGCAGGGAGGAGCTCAGGCTTACCCTGCTGGGAAGAGAGCTCATGCTCAAGCATACCCTGCAGGGAGGAGAGCTGAAGCTCAGGCATACCCTGCTGGGAGGTGAGCTAAAGCATACCCTGCTGGGAGGAGAGCTCAATCATACCCTGCTGGGTGGAGAGCTCAGGCTCAAGAATACCCTGCTGGGAGGAGAGTTCATGCTCAAGCATACCCTGCAGGAAGGAGAGCTCAAGCTCAGGCATACCCTGCTGGGAGGAGAGCTCAATCATACCCTGCTGGGTGGAGAGCTCAGGCTCAAGCATACCCTGCTGGGACTGGAGCTCAAGCATACCCTGCTGGGAGGAGAGCTCAAGCATACCCTGCTGGGAGGAGAGCTCAAGCTCAAGCATACCCTGCTGGGAGGAGAGCTCAAGCTCAGGCATACCCTGCTGAGAGGAGAGCTTAAGCATACCCTGCTGAGGGGAGAGCTCAAGCATACCCTGCTGGGTGGAGAGCTCAAGCATACCCTGCTGAAAGGAGAACTCAAGCATACCATGCTGGGCAGAGAGGTCATGCATACCCTGCTGGGGGGGAGAGCTCAAGCATACCCCGCTGGGGGGAGAGCTCAAGCATACCCTGCTGGGTGGAGATCTCAAGCATACCCTGCTGCAAGGAGAGCTCAGGCATACCCTGCTCAGAGGGGAGCTCAAGCATACCCTGCTGAGAGGGGAGCTCAAGCATACCCTGCTGCAAGGGGAGCTCAAGCATACTCTGCTGGGAGGAGAGCTCAAACATATACTGCTGCGAGGAGAGCTCAGGCATACCCTGCTGGGAGGAGAGCTCAGGTGTATCCTGCTGGGTGGAGAGCTCAAGCATACCCTGCTGGTTGGAGAGCTCAAGCATACCCTGCTGAGAGGAGAGCTCAAGCATAACCTGCTGAGAGAGCTCAAGGATACCCTGCTGGGTGGAGAGCTCAAGCATACCTTGCTGAGAAGAGAGCTCAAGCATACCCTGCAGGGAGGAGCTCAGGCTTACCCTGCTGGGAGGAGAGCTCATGCTCAAGCATGCCCTGCTGGGAGGAGAGCTCATGCTAAAGCATGCCCTGCTGGGAGGAGAGCTCAAGCATGCCCTGCTGGGAGGAGAGCTCAAGCATGCCCTGCTGGGAGGAGAGCTCATGCTCAAGCATACCCTGCAGGGAGGAGCTCAGGCTTACCCTGCTGGGAGGAGAGCTCATGCTCTAGCATACCCTGCAGGGAGGAGAGCTCAAGCTCAGACATACCCTGCTGGGAGGAGAGCTAAAGCATGCCCTGCTGGGAGGAGAGCTCAAGCATGCCCTGCTGGGAGGAGAGCTCAAGCATGCCCTGCTGGGAGGAGAGCTCAAGCATGCCCTGCTGGGAGGAGAGCTCATGCTCAAGCATACCCTGCAGGGAGGAGCTCAGGCTTACCCTGCTGGGAGGAGAGCTCATGCTCTAGCATACCCTGCAGGGAGGAGAGCTCAAGCTCAGGCATACCCTGCTGGGAGGAGAGCTAAAGCATGCCCTGCTGGGAGGAGAGCTCAAGCATGCCCTGCTGGGAGGAGAGCTCAAGCATGCCCTGCTGGGAGGAGAGCTCAAGCATGCCCTACTGGGAGGAGAGCTCATGCTCAAGCATACCCTGCAGGGAGGAGCTCAGGCTTACCCTGCTGGGAGGAGAGCTCATGCTCAAGCATGCCCTGCTGGGAGGAGAGCTCATGCTAAAGCATGCCCTGCTGGGAGGAGAGCTCAAGCATGCCCTGCTGGGAGGAGAGCTCAAGCATGCCCTGCTGGGAGGAGAGCTCATGCTCAAGCATACCCTGCAGGGAGGAGCTCAGGCTTACCCTGCTGGGAGGAGAGCTCATGCTCTAGCATACCCTGCAGGGAGGAGAGCTCAAGCTCAGGCATACCCTGCTGGGAGGAGAGCTAAAGCATGCCCTGCTGGGAGGAGAGCCCAAGCATGCCCTGCTGGGAGGAGAGCTCAAGCATGCCCTGCTGGGAGGAGAGCTCATGCTCAAGCATACCCTGCAGGGAGGAGCTCAGGCTTACCCTGCTGGGAGGAGAGCTCATGCTCAAGCATACCCTGCAGGGAGGAGAGCTCAAGCTCAGGCATACCCTGCTGGGAGGAGAGCTAAAGCATGCCCTGCTGGGAGGAGAGCTCAAGCATGCCCTGCTGGGAGGAGAGCTCAAGCATGCCCTGCTGGGAGGAGAGCTCAAGCATGCCCTGCTGGGAGGAGAGCTCAAGCATGCCCTGCTGGGAAGAGAGCTCATGCTCAAGCATACCCTGCAGTGAGGAGAGCTCATGCTCAAGCATACCCTGCAGGGAGGAGCTCAGGCTTACCCTGCTGGGAGGAGAGCTCATGCTCAAGCATACCCTGCAGGGAGGAGAGCTCAAGCTCAGGCATACCCTGCTGGGAGGAGAGCTAAAGCATACCCTGCTGGGAGGAGAGCTCAATCATACCCTGCTGGGAGGAGAGCTCAAGCATGCCCTGCTGGGAGGAGAGCTCAAGCATGCCCTGCTGGGAGGAGAGCTCATGCTCAAGCATACCCTGCAGTGAGGAGAGCTCATGCTCAAGCATACCCTGCAGGGAGGAGCTCAGGCTTACTCTGCTGGGAGGAGAGCTCATGCTCAAGCATACCCTGCAGGGAGGAGAGCTCAAGCTCAGGCATACCCTGCTGAGAGGAGAGCTTAAGCATACCCTGCTGAGGGGAGAGCTCAAGCATACCCTGCTGGGTGGAGAGCTCAAGCATACCCTGCTGAAAGGAGAACTCAAGCATACCATGCTGGGCAGAGAGGTCATGCATACCCTGCTGGGGGGGAGAGCTCAAGCATACCCCGCTGGGGGGAGAGCTCAAGCATACCCTGCTGGGTGGAGATCTCAAGCATACCCTGCTGCAAGGAGAGCTCAGGCATACCCTGCTGAGAGGGGAGCTCAAGCATACCCTGCTGAGAGGGGAGCTCAAGCATACCCTGCTGCAAGGGGAGCTCAAGCATACTCTGCTGGGAGGAGAGCTCAAACATATACTGCTGCGAGGAGAGCTCAGGCATACCCTGCTGGGAGGAGAGCTCAGGTGTATCCTGCTGGGTGGAGAGCTCAAGCATACCCTGCTGGTTGGAGAGCTCAAGCATACCCTGCTGAGAGGAGAGCTCAAGCATAACCTGCTGAGAGAGCTCAAGGATACCCTGCTGGGTGGAGAGCTCAAGCATACCTTGCTGAGAAGAGAGCTCAAGCATACCCTGCAGGGAGGAGCTCAGGCTTACCCTGCTGGGAGGAGAGCTCATGCTCAAGCATGCCCTGCTGGGAGGAGAGCTCATGCTAAAGCATGCCCTGCTGGGAGGAGAGCTCAAGCATGCCCTGCTGGGAGGAGAGCTCAAGCATGCCCTGCTGGGAGGAGAGCTCAAGCATGCCCTGCTGGGAGGAGAGCTCATGCTCAAGCATACCCTGCAGGGAGGAGCTCAGGCTTACCCTGCTGGGAGGAGAGCTCATGCTCAAGCATACCCTGCAGGGAGGAGAGCTCAAGCTCAGGCATACCCTGCTGGGAGGAGAGCTAAAGCATGCCCTGCTGGGAGGAGAGCTCAAGCATGCCCTGCTGGGAGGAGAGCTCAAGCATGCCCTGCTGGGAGGAGAGCTCAAGCATGCCCTGCTGGGAGGAGAGCTCATGCTCAAGCATACCCTGCAGGGAGGAGCTCAGGCTTACCCTGCTGGGAGGAGAGCTCATGCTCAAGCATACCCTGCAGGGAGGAGAGCTCAAGCTCAGGCATACCCTGCTGGGAGGAGAGCTAAAGCATGCCCTGCTGGGAGGAGAGCTCAAGCATGCCCTGCTGGGAGGAGATCTCAAGCATGCCCTGCTGGGAGGAGAGCTCAAGCATGCCCTGCTGGGAGGAGAGCTCATGCTCAAGCATACCCTGCAGGGAGGAGCTCAGGCTTACCCTGCTGGGAGGAGAGCTCATGCTCAAGCATACCCTGCAGGGAGGAGAGCTCAAGCTCAGGCATACCTTGCTGGGAGGAGAGCTCAAGCATGCCCTGCTGGGAGGAGAGCTCAAGCATGCCCTGCTGGGAGGAGAGCTCAAGCATGCCCTGCTGGGAGGAGAGCTCATGCTCAAGCATACCCTGCAGTGAGGAGAGCTCATGCTCAAGCATACCCTGCAGGGAGGAGCTCAGGCTTACCCTGCTGGGAGGAGAGCTCATGCTCAAGCATACCCTACAGGGAGGAGAGCTAAAGCTCAGGCATACCCTGCTGGGAGGAGAGCTAAAGCATACCCTGCTGGGAGGAGAGCTCAATCATACCCTGCTGGGAGGAGAGCTCAAGCATGCCCTGCTGGGAGGAGAGCTCAAGCATGCCCTGCTGGGAGGAGAGCTCAAGCATGCCCTGCTGGGAGGAGAGCTCAAGCATGCCCTGCTGGGAGGAGAGCTCAATCATGCCCTGCTGGGAGGAGAGCTCATGCTCAAGCATACCCTGCAGTGAGGAGAGCTCATGCTCAAGCATACCCTGCAGGGAGGAGCTCAGGCTTACTCTGCTGGGAGGAGAGCTCATGCTCAAGCATACCCTGCAGGGAGGAGAGCTCAAGCTCAGGCATACCCTGCTGGGAGGAGAGCTAAAGCATACCCTGCTGGGAGGAGAGCTCAATCATACCCTGCTGGGTGGAGAGCTCAGGCTCAAGCATACCCTGTTGGGAGGAGAGTTCATGCTCAAGCATACCCTGCAGGGAGGAGAGCTCAAGCTCAGGCCTACCCTGCTGGAAGGAGAGCTCAATCATACCCTGCTGGGTGGAGAGCTCAGGCACAAGCATACCCTGCTGGGACGGGAGCTCAAGCATACCCTGCTGGGAGTAGAGCTCAAGCATACCCTGCTGGGAGGAGAGCTCAAGCTCAAGCATACCCTGCTGGGAGGAGAGCTCAAGCTCAGGCATACCCTGCTGAGAGGAGAGCTTAAGCATACCCTGCTGAGGGGAGAGCTCAAGCATACCCTGCTGGTGGAGAGCTCAAGCATACCCTGCTGAAAGGAGAACTCAAGCATACCATGCTGGGCAGAGAGGTCATGCATACCCTGCTGGGGGGGAGAGCTCAAGCATACCCCGCTGGGGGGAGAGCTCAAGCATACCCTGCTGGGTGGAGATCTCAAGCATACCCTGCTGCAAGGAGAGCTCAAGCATACCCTGCTCAGAGGGGAGCTGAAGCATACCCTGCTGAGAGGGGAGCTCAAGCATACCCTGCTGCGAGGGGAGCTCAAGCATACTCTGCTGGGAGGAGAGCTCAAACATATACTGCTGCGAGGAGAGCTCAGGCATACCCTTCTGGGAGGAGAGCTCAGGTGTATCCTGCTGGGTGGAGAGCTCAAGCATACCCTGCTGGTTGGAGAGCTCAAGCATACCTTGCTGAGAGGAGAGCTCAAGCATAACCTGCTGAGAGAGCTCAAGGATACCCTGCTGTGCGGAGAGCTCAAGCATACCTTGCTGAGAAGAGAGCTCAAGCATACCATGCTGGGTGGAGAGCTCAAGCATACCCTGCTGAGAGGAGAGCTCAGGCATACCCTGCTGAGAGGAGAGCTCAAGCATACCCTGTTGGGAGGAGAGCTAAAGCATATCCTGCTGGGTGGAGAGCTAAAGCATACCATGCTAAGAGGAGAGCTCAAGCATACCCTGCTGGGAGGAGAGCTCAAGCATACGCTGCTGGGAGGAGAACTTGGGCATACCCTGCTGGGTAGAGAGCTCAAGCGTACCCTGCTGGGTAGAGAGCTCAAGCGTACCCTGCTGTGAGGAGAGCTCAAGCATACCACACTGAGAGGAGAGCTCAAGCATACCACGCTGAGAGGAGAGCTCAAGCATACCCTTCTGGGAGCTCAAGCATACCCTGCTGAGAGGAGAGCTCAAGCATGCCCAGATGGGAGGAGAGCTCAAGCATACCATGCTGCGAGGAAAGCTCAAGCATACCCTGCTGCAAGCTCAAGCATACCATGCTGAGAGGAGAGCTCAAGCATACCCTGCTGGGAGGAGAGCTTAAGCATACGCTGCTGGGAGGAGAACTCAGGTATACCCTGCTGAGAAGAGAGCTCAAGCATACCCTGCTGGGATGAGAGCTCAGGCATACCCTGCTGGGATGAGAGCTCAGGCATACCCTGCTGGGATGAGAGCTCAGGCATACCCTGCTGAGAGGAGAGCTCAAGCATACCCTGTTGGGAGGAGAGCTAAAGCATTTCCTGCTGGGTGGAGAGCTCAAGCATACCATGCTGAGAGGAGAGCTCAAGCATACCCTGCTGAGAGGAGAGCTCAAGCATACCACGCTCAGAGGAGAGCTCAAGCATACCACGCTCAGAGGAGAGCTCAAGCATACTCTGCTGGGAGCTCAAGCATACCCTGCGGAGAGGAGAGCTCAAGCATACCCTGCTGAGAGGAGAGCTCAAGCATACCATGCTGCGAGGAAAGCTCAAGCATACCCTGCTGGGAGCTCAAGCATACCATGCTGAGAGGAGAGCTCAAGAATACCCTGCCGGTAGGAGAGCTCAAGCATACCCTGCTGGGATGAGAGCTCAGGCATACCCTGCTGGGATGAGAGCTCAGGCATACCCTGCTGAGAGGAGAGCTCAAGCATACGCTGCTGCGAGGAGAGCTCAGGCATACCCTGCTGGGATGAGAGCTCAGGCATACCCTGCTGAGAGGAGAGCTCAAGCATACCCTGTTGGGAGGAGAGCTAAAGCATTTCCTGCTGGGTGGAGAGCTCAAGCATACCATGCTGAGAGGAGAGCTCAAGCATACCCTGCTGAGAGGAGAGCTCAAGCATACCACGCTCAGAGGAGAGCTCAAGCATACCACGCTCAGAGGAGAGCTCAAGCATACTCTGCTGGGAGCTCAAGCATACCCTGCGGAGAGGAGAGCTCAAGCATACCCTGCTGAGAGGAGAGCTCAAGCATACCATGCTGCGAGGAAAGCTCAAGCATACCCTGCTGGGAGCTCAAGCATACCATGCTGAGAGGAGAGCTCAAGCATACCCTGCCGGTAGGAGAGCTCAAGCATACCCTGCTGGTAGGAGAGCTCAAGCATACCCTGCTGCGAGGAGAGCTCAAGCATACGCTGCTGCGAGGAGAGCTCAAGCATACCAGGGTGCGAGGAGAGCTCAGGCTTACCCTGCTGGGGGGAGAGCTCAAGCATACTCTGCTGAGAGGAGAGCTCAAGCATACCCTGCTGGGAGGAGAGCTCGGGCATACCCTGCTGGGAGGAGAGCTCAGGCATACCCTGCTGGGAGGAGAGCTCAATCTTAAGCATACCCTGCAGGGAGGAGAGCTCAAGCTCAAGCATACCCTGCTGGGAGAAGAGCTCGGGCATACCCTGCTGGGAGGAGAACTCAGGCATACCCTGCTGGGAGGAGAGCTCAGGCATACCATGCTGAGAGGAGAGCTCAAGCATACCCTGCTGGGAGAAGAGCTCAGGCATGCCCGGCTGGGAGGAGAGCTGCTGCAAGGAGAGCTCAAGCATACCCTGCTTCGAGGAAAGCTCAAGCATACCTTGCTGGGAACTCAAGCATACCATGCTGAGAGGAGAGCTCAAGCATGCCCTTCTGCGAGGAGAGCTCAAGCATACCCTGCTGCGAGGAGAGCTCAAGCATGCCCTGCTGGGAGGAGAGCTCAAGCATACCAGGCTGCGAGGAGAGCTCGAGCATGCCCTGCTGGGAGGAGAGCTCAAGCATGCCCTGCTGGGAGGAGAGCTCAAGCATGCCCTGCTGGGAGGAGAGCTTAAGCATGCCCTGCTGGGAGGAGAGCTCAAGCATGCCCTGCTGGGAGGAGAGCTCAAGCATGCCCTGCTGGGAGGAGAGCTCATGGTCAAGCATACCCTGCAGTGAGGAGAGCTCATGCTCAAGCATACCCTGCAGGGAGGAGCTCAGGCTTACCCTGCTGGGAGGAGAGCTCATGCTCAAGCATACCCTGCAGGGAGGAGAGCTCAAACTCAGGCATACCCTGCTGGGAGGAGAGCTAAAGCATACCCCGCTGGGAGGAGAGCTCAATCATACCCTGCTGGGAGGAGAGCTCAAGCATGCCCTGCTGGGAGGAGAGCTCAAGCATGCCCTGCTGGGAGGAGAGCTCAAGCATGCCCTGCTGGGAGGAGAGCTCAAGTATGCCCTGCTGGGAGGAGAGCTCAAGCATGCCCTGCTGGGAGGAGAGCTCAAGCATGCCCTGCTGGGAGGAGAGCTCATGCTCAAGCATACCCTGCAGTGAGGAGAGCTCATGCTCAAGCATACCCTGCAGGGAGGAGCTCAGGCTTACCCTGCTGGGAGGAGAGCTCATGCTCAAGCATACCCTGCAGGGAGGAGAGCTCAAGCTCAGGCATACCCTGCTGGGAGGAGAGCTAAAGCATACCCTGCTGGGAGGAGAGCTCAATCATACCCTGCTGGGAGGAGAGCTCAAGCATGCCCTGCTGGGAGGAGAGCTCAAGCATGCCCTGCTGGGAGGAGAGCTCAAGCATGCCCTGCTGGGAGGAGAGCTCAAGTATGCCAAGCTGGGAGGAGAGCTCAAGCATGCCCTGCTGGGAGGAGAGCTCAAGCATGCCCTGCTGGGAGGAGAGCTCAAGCATGCCCTGCTGGGAGGAGAGCTCATGCTCAAGCATACCCTGCAGTGAGGAGAGCTCATGCTCAAGCATACCCTGCAGGGAGGAGCTCAGGCTTACCCTGCTGGGAAGAGAGCTCATGCTCAAGCATACCCTGCAGGGAGGAGAGCTGAAGCTCAGGCATACCCTGCTGGGAGGTGAGCTAAAGCATACCCTGCTGGGAGGAGAGCTCAATCATACCCTGCTGGGTGGAGAGCTCAGGCTCAAGCATACCCTGCTGGGAGGAGAGTTCATGCTCAAGCATACCCTGCAGGGAGGAGAGCTCAAGCTCAGGCATACCCTGCTGGGAGGAGAGCTCAATCATACCCTGCTGGGTGGAGAGCTCAGGCTCAAGCATACCCTGCTGGGACGGGAGCTCAAGCACACCCTGCTGGGAGGAGAGCTCAAGCATACCCTGCTGGGAGGAGAGCTCAAGCTCAAGCATACCCTGCTGGGAGGAGAGCTCAAGCTCAGGCATACCCTGCTGAGAGGAGAGCTTAAGCATACCCTGCTGAGGGGAGAGCTCAAGCATACCCTGCTGGGTGGAGAGCTCAAGCATACCCTGCTGAAAGGAGAACTCAAGCATACCATGCTGGGCAGAGAGGTCATGCATACCCTGCTGGGGGGGAGAGCTCAAGCATACCCCGCTGGGGGGAGAGCTCAAGCATACCCTGCTGGGTGGAGATCTCAAGCATACCCTGCTGCAAGGAGAGCTCAGGCATACCCTGCTCAGAGGGGAGCTCAAGCATACCCTGCTGAGAGGGGAGCTCAAGCATACCCTGCTGCAAGGGGAGCTCAAGCATACTCTGCTGGGAGGAGAGCTCAAACTTATACTGCTGCGAGGAGAGCTCAGGCATACCCTGCTGGGAGGAGAGCTCAGGTGTATCCTGCTGGGTGGAGAGCTCAAGCATACCCTGCTGGTTGGAGAGCTCAAGCATACCCTGCTGAGAGGAGAGCTCAAGCATAACCTGCTGAGAGAGCTCAAGGATACCCTGCTGGGTGGAGAGCTCAAGCATACCTTGCTGAGAAGAGAGCTCAAGCATACCCTGCAGGGAGGAGCTCAGGCTTACCCTGCTGGGAGGAGAGCTCATGCTCAAGCATGCCCTGCTGGGAGGAGAGCTCATGCTAAAGCATGCCCTGCTGGGAGGAGAGCTCAAGCATGCCCTGCTGGGAGGAGAGCTCAAGCATGCCCTGCTGGGAGGAGAGCTCAAGCATGCCCTGCTGGGAGGAGAGCTCATGCTCAAGCATACCCTGCAGGGAGGAGCTCAGGCTTACCCTGCTGGGAGGAGAGCTCATGCTCAAGCATACCCTGCAGGGAGGAGAGCTCAAGCTCAGGCATACCCTGCTGGGAGGAGAGCTAAAGCATGCCCTGCTGGGAGGAGAGCTCAAGCATGCCCTGCTGGGAGGAGAGCTCAAGCATGCCCTGCTGGGAGGAGAGCTCAAGCATGCCCTGCTGGGAGGAGAGCTCATGCTCAAGCATACCCTGCAGGGAGGAGCTCAGGCTTACCCTGCTGGGAGGAGAGCTCATGCTCAAGCATACCCTGCAGGGAGGAGAGCTCAAGCTCAGGCATACCCTGCTGGGAGGAGAGCTAAAGCATGCCCTGCTGGGAGGAGAGCTCAAGCATGCCCTGCTGGGAGGAGAGCTCAAGCATGCCCTGCTGGGAGGAGAGCTCAAGCATGCCCTGCTGGGAGGAGAGCTCATGCTCAAGCATACCCTGCAGGGAGGAGCTCAGGCTTACCCTGCTGGGAGGAGAGCTCATGCTCAAGCATGCCCTGCAGGGAGGAGAGCTCAAGCTCAGGCATACCTTGCTGGGAGGAGAGCTCAAGCATGCCCTGCTGGGAGGAGAGCTCAAGCATGCCCTGCTGGGAGGAGAGCTCAAGCATGCCCTGCTGGGAGGAGAGCTCATGCTCAAGCATACCCTGCAGTGAGGAGAGCTCATGCTCAAGCATACCCTGCAGGGAGGAGCTCAGGCTTACCCTGCTGGGAGGAGAGCTCATGCTCAAGCATACCCTGCAGGGAGGAGAGCTCAAGCTCAGGCATACCCTGCTGGGAGGAGAGCTAAAGCATACCCTGCTGGGAGGAGAGCTCAATCATACCCTGCTGGGAGGAGAGCTCAAGCATGCCCTGCTGGGAGGAGAGCTCAAGCATGCCCTGCTGGGAGGAGAGCTCAAGCATGCCCTGCTGGGAGGAGAGCTCAAGCATACCCTGCTGGTAGGAGAGCTCAAGCATACCCTGCTGCGAGGAGAGCTCAAGCATACGCTGCTGCGAGGAGAGCTCAGGCATACCCTGCTGGGATGAGAGCTCAGGCATACCCTGCTGAGAGGAGAGCTCAAGCATACCCTGTTGGGAGGAGAGCTAAAGCATTTCCTGCTGGGTGGAGAGCTCAAGCATACCATGCTGAGAGGAGAGCTCAAGCATACCCTGCTGAGAGGAGAGCTCAAGCATACCACGCTCAGAGGAGAGCTCAAGCATACCACGCTCAGAGGAGAGCTCAAGCATACTCTGCTGGGAGCTCAAGCATACCCTGCGGAGAGGAGAGCTCAAGCATACCCTGCTGAGAGGAGAGCTCAAGCATACCATGCTGCGAGGAAAGCTCAAGCATACCCTGCTGGGAGCTCAAGCATACCATGCTGAGAGGAGAGCTCAAGCATACCCTGCCGGTAGGAGAGCTCAAGCATACCCTGCTGGTAGGAGAGCTCAAGCATACCCTGCTGCGAGGAGAGCTCAAGCATACGCTGCTGCGAGGAGAGCTCAAGCATACCAGGGTGCGAGGAGAGCTCAGGCTTACCCTGCTGGGGGGAGAGCTCAAGCATACTCTGCTGAGAGGAGAGCTCAAGCATACCCTGCTGGGAGGAGAGCTCGGGCATACCCTGCTGGGAGGAGAGCTCAGGCATACCCTGCTGGGAGGAGAGCTCAATCTTAAGCATACCCTGCAGGGAGGAGAGCTCAAGCTCAAGCATACCCTGCTGGGAGAAGAGCTCGGGCATACCCTGCTGGGAGGAGAACTCAGGCATACCCTGCTGGGAGGAGAGCTCAGGCATACCATGCTGAGAGGAGAGCTCAAGCATATCCTGCTGGGAGAAGAGCTCAGGCATGCCCGGCTGGGAGGAGAGCTGCTGCAAGGAGAGCTCAAGCATACCCTGCTTCGAGGAAAGCTCAAGCATACCTTGCTGGGAACTCAAGCATACCATGCTGAGAGGAGAGCTCAAGCATGCCCTTCTGCGAGGAGAGCTCAAGCATACCCTGCTGCGAGGAGAGCTCAAGCATGCCCTGCTGGGAGGAGAGCTCAAGCATACCAGGCTGTGAGGAGAGCTCGAGCATGCCCTGCTGGGAGGAGAGCTCAAGCATGCCCTGCTGGGAGGAGAGCTCAAGCATGCCCTGCTGGGAGGAGAGCTTAAGCATGCCCTGCTGGGAGGAGAGCTCAAGCATGCCCTGCTGGGAGGAGAGCTCAAGCATGCCCTGCTGGGAGGAGAGCTCAAGCATGCCCTGCTGGGAGGAGAGCTCATGGTCAAGCATACCCTGCAGTGAGGAGAGCTCATGCTCAAGCATACCCTGCAGGGAGGAGCTCAGGCTTACCCTGCTGGGAGGAGAGCTCATGCTCAAGCATACCCTGCAGGGAGGAGAGCTCAAACTCAGGCATACCCTGCTGGGAGGAGAGCTAAAGCATACCCCGCTGGGAGGAGAGCTCAATCATACCCTGCTGGGAGGAGAGCTCAAGCATGCCCTGCTGGGAGGAGAGCTCAAGCATGCCCTGCTGGGAGGAGAGCTCAAGCATGCCCTGCTGGGAGGAGAGCTCAAGTATGCCCTGCTGGGAGGAGAGCTCAAGCATGCCCTGCTGGGAGGAGAGCTCAAGCATGCCCTGCTGGGAGGAGAGCTCAAGCATGCCCTGCTGGGAGGAGAGCTCATGCTCAAGCATACCCTGCAGTGAGGAGAGCTCATGCTCAAGCATACCCTGCAGGGAGGAGCTCAGGCTTACCCTGCTGGGAGGAGAGCTCATGCTCAAGCATACCCTGCAGGGAGGAGAGCTCAAGCTCAGGCATACCCTGCTGGGAGGAGAGCTAAAGCATACCCTGCTGGGAGGAGAGCTCAATCATACCCTGCTGGGAGGAGAGCTCAAGCATGCCCTGCTGGGAGGAGAGCTCAAGCATGCCCTGCTGGGAGGAGAGCTCAAGCATGCCCTGCTGGGAGGAGAGCTCAAGCATGCCCTGCTGGGAGGAGAGCTCATGCTCAAGCATACCCTGCAGTGAGGAGAGCTCATGCTCAAGCATACCCTGCAGGGAGGAGCTCAGGCTTACTCTGCTGGGAGGAGAGCTCATGCTCAAGCATACCCTGCAGGGAGGAGAGCTCAAGCTCAGGCATACCCTGCTGAGAGGAGAGCTTAAGCATACCCTGCTGAGGGGAGAGCTCAAGCATACCCTGCTGGGTGGAGAGCTCAAGCATACCCTGCTGAAAGGAGAACTCAAGCATACCATGCTGGGCAGAGAGGTCATGCATACCCTGCTGGGGGGGGGGAGCTCAAGCATACCCCGCTGGGGGGAGAGCTCAAGCATACCCTGCTGGGTGGAGATCTATAGCATACCCTGCTGCAAGGAGAGCTCAGGCATACCCTGCTCAGAGGGGAGCTCAAGCATACCCTGCTGAGAGGGGAGCTCAAGCATACCCTGCTGCAAGGGGAGCTCAAGCATACTCTGCTGGGAGGAGAGCTCAAACATATACTGCTGCGAGGAGAGCTCAGGCATACCCTGCTGGGAGGAGAGCTCAGGTGTATCCTGCTGGGTGGAGAGCTCAAGCATACCCTGCTGGTTGGAGAGCTCAAGCATACCCTGCTGAGAGGAGAGCTCAAGCATAACCTGCTGAGAGAGCTCAAGGATACCCTGCTGGGTGGAGAGCTCAAGCATACCTTGCTGAGAAGAGAGCTCAAGCATACCCTGCAGGGAGGAGCTCAGGCTTACCCTGCTGGGAGGAGAGCTCATGCTCAAGCATGCCCTGCTGGGAGGAGAGCTCATGCTAAAGCATGCCCTGCTGGGCGGAGAGCTCAAGCATGCCCTGCTGGGAGGAGAGCTCAAGCATGCCCTGCTGGGAGGAGAGCTCAAGCATGCCCCGCTGGGAGGAGAGCTCATGCTCAAGCATACCCTGCAGGGAGGAGCTCAGGCTTACCCTGCTGGGAGGAGAGCTCATGCTCAAGCATACCCTGCAGGGAGGAGAGCTCAAGCTCAGGCATACCCTGCTGGGGGGAGAGCTAAAGCATGCCCTGCTGGGAGGAGAGCTCAAGCATGCCCTGCTGGGAGGAGAGCTCAAGCATGCCCTGCTGGGAGGAGAGCTCAAGCATGCCCTGCTGGGAGGAGAGCTCATGCTCAAGCATACCCTGCAGGGAGGAGCTCAGGCTTACCCTGCTGGGAGGAGAGCTCATGCTCAAGCATACCCTGCAGGGAGGAGAGCTCAAGCTCAGGCATACCCTGCTGGGAGGAGAGCTAAAGCATGCCCTGCTGGGAGGAGAGCTCAAGCATGCCCTGCTGGGAGGAGATCTCAAGCATGCCCTGCTGGGAGGAGAGCTCAAGCATGCCCTGCTGGGAGGAGAGCTCATGCTCAAGCATACCCTGCAGGGAGGAGCTCAGGCTTACCCTGCTGGGAGGAGAGCTCATGCTCAAGCATACCCTGCAGGGAGGAGCTCAGGCTTACCCTGCTGGGAGGAGAGCTCATGCTCAAGCATACCCTGCAGGGAGGAGAGCTCAAGCTCAGGCATACCCTGCTGGGAGGAGAGCTAAAGCATGCCCTGCTGGGAGGAGAGCTCAAGCATGCCCTGCTGGGAGGAGAGCTCAAACATGCCCTGCTGGGAGGAGAGCTCAAGCATGCCCTGCTGGGAGGAGGGCTCATGCTCAAGCATACCCTGCAGGGAGGAGCTCAGGCTTACCCTGCTGGGAGGAGAGCTCATGCTCAAGCATACCCTGCAGGGAGGAGAGCTCAAGCTCAGGCATACCCTGCTGGGAGGAGAGCTAAAGCATGCCCTGCTGGGAGGAGAGCTCAAGCATGCCCTGCTGGGAGGAGAGCTCAAGCATGCCCTGCTGGGAGGAGAGCTCAAGCATGCCCTGCTGGGAGGAGAGCTCATGCTCAAGCATACCCTGCAGGGAGGAGCTCAGGCTTACCCTGCTGGGAGGAGAGCTCATGCTCAAGCATACCCTGCAGGGAGGAGAGCTCAAGCTCAGGCATACCTTGCTGGGAGGAGAGCTCAAGCATGCCCTGCTGGGAGGAGAGCTCAAGCATGCCCTGCTGGGAGGAGAGCTCAAGCATGCCCTGCTGGGAGGAGAGCTCAAGCATGCCCTGCTGGGAGGAGAGCTCATGCTCAAGCATACCCTGCAGTGAGGAGAGCTCATGCTCAAGCATACCCTGCAGGGAGGAGCTCAGGCTTACCCTGCTGGGAGGAGAGCTCATGCTCAAGCATACCCTGCAGGGAGGAGAGCTCAAGCTCAGGCATACCCTGCTGGGAGGAGAGCTAAAGCATACCCTGCTGGGAGGAGAGCTCAATCATACCCTGCTGGGAGGAGAGCTCAAGCATGCCCTGCTGGGAGGAGAGCTCAAGCATGCCCTGCTGGGAGGAGAGCTCAAGCATGCCCTGCTGGGAGGAGAGCTCAAGCATGCCCTGCTGGGAGGAGAGCTCATGCTCAAGCATACCCTGCAGTGAGGAGAGCTCATGCTCAAGCATACCCTGCAGGGAGGAGCTCAGGCTTACTCTGCTGGGAGGAGAGCTCATGCTCAAGCATACCCTGCAGGGAGGAGAGCTCAAGCTCAGGCATACCCTGCTGAGAGGAGAGCTTAAGCATACCCTGCTGAGGGGAGAGCTCAAGCATACCCTGCTGGGTGGAGAGCTCAAGCATACCCTGCTGAAAGGAGAACTCAAGCATACCATGCTGGGCAGAGAGGTCATGCATACCCTGCTGGGGGGGGAGCTCAAGCATACCCCGCTGGGGGGAGAGCTCAAGCATATCCTGCTGGGTGGAGATCTATAGCATACCCTGCTGCAAGGAGAGCTCAGGCATACCCTGCTCAGAGGGGAGCTCAAGCATACCCTGCTGAGAGGGGAGCTCAAGCATACCCTGCTGCAAGGGGAGCTCAAGCATACTCTGCTGGGAGGAGAGCTCAAACATATACTGCTGCGAGGAGAGCTCAGGCATACCCTGCTGGGAGGAGAGCTCAGGTGTATCCTGCTGGGTGGAGAGCTCAAGCATACCCTGCTGGTTGGAGAGCTCAAGCATACCCTGCTGAGAGGAGAGCTCAAGCATAACCTGCTGAGAGAGCTCAAGGATACCCTGCTGGGTGGAGAGCTCAAGCATACCTTGCTGAGAAGAGAGCTCAAGCATACCCTGCAGGGAGGAGCTCAGGCTTACCCTGCTGGGAGGAGAGCTCATGCTCAAGCATGCCCTGCTGGGAGGAGAGCTCATGCTAAAGCATGCCCTGCTGAGCGGAGAGCTCAAGCATGCCCTGCTGGGAGGAGAGCTCAAGCATGCCCTGCTGGGAGGAGAGCTCAAGCATGCCCCGCTGGGAGGAGAGCTCATGCTCAAGCATACCCTGCAGGGAGGAGCTCAGGCTTACCCTGCTGGGAGGAGAGCTCATGCTCAAGCATACCCTGCAGGGAGGAGAGCTCAAGCTCAGGCATACCCTGCTGGGAGGAGAGCTAAAGCATGCCCTGCTGGGAGGAGAGCTCAAGCATGCCCTGCTGGGAGGAGAGCTCAAGCATGCCCTGCTGGGAGGAGAGCTCAAGCATGCCCTGCTGGGAGGAGAGCTCATGCTCAAGCATACCCTGCAGGGAGGAGCTCAGGCTTACCCTGCTGGGAGGAGAGCTCATGCTCAAGCATACCCTGCAGGGAGGAGAGCTCAAGCTCAGGCATACCCTGCTGGGAGGAGAGCTAAAGCATGCCCTGCTGGGAGGAGAGCTCAAGCATGCCCTGCTGGGAGGAGATCTCAAGCATGCCCTGCTGGGAGGAGAGCTCAAGCATGCCCTGCTGGGAGGAGAGCTCATGCTCAAGCATACCCTGCAGGGAGGAGCTCAGGCTTACCCTGCTGGGAGGAGAGCTCATGCTCAAGCATACCCTGCAGGGAGGAGAGCTCAAGCTCAGGCATACCTTGCTGGGAGGAGAGCTCAAGCATGCCCTGCTGGGAGGAGAGCTCAAGCATGCCCTGCTGGGAGGAGAGCTCAAGCATGCCCTGCTGGGAGGAGAGCTCATGCTCAAGCATACCCTGCAGTGAGGAGAGCTCATGCTCAAGCATACCCTGCAGGGAGGAGCTCAGGCTTACCCTGCTGGGAGGAGAGCTCATGCTCAAGCATACCCTGCAGGGAGGAGAGCTCAAGCTCAGGCATACCCTGCTGGGAGGAGAGCTAAAGCATACCCTGCTGGGAGGAGAGCTCAATCATACCCTGCTGGGAGGAGAGCTCAAGCATGCCCTGCTGGGAGGAGAGCTCAAGCATGCCCTGCTGGAAGGAGAGCTCAAGCATGCCCTGCTGGGAGGAGAGCTCAAGCATGCCCTGCTGGGAGGAGAGCTCATGCTCAAGCATACCCTGCAGTGAGGAGAGCTCATGCTCAAGCATACCCTGCAGGGAGGAGCTCAGGCTTACTCTGCTGGGAGGAGAGCTCATGCTCAAGCATACCCTGCAGGGAGGAGAGCTCAAGCTCAGGCATACCCTGCTGGGAGGAGAGCTAAAGCATACCCTGCTGGGAGGAGAGCTCAATCATACCCTGCTGGGTGGAGAGCTCAGGCTCAAGCATACCCTGCTGGGAGGAGAGTTCATGCTCAAGCATACCCTGCAGGGAGGAGAGCTCAAGCTCAGGCATACCCTGCTGGAAGGAGAGCTCAATCATACCCTGCTGGGTGGAGAGCTCAGGCACAAGCATACCCTGCTGGGACGGGAGCTCAAGCATACCCTGCTGGGAGGAGAGCTCAAGCATACCCTGCTGGGAGGAGAGCTCAAGCTCAAGCATACCCTGCTGGGAGGAGAGCTCAAGCTCAGGCATACCCTGCTGAGAGGAGAGCTTAAGCATACCCTGCTGAGGGGAGAGCTCAAGCATACCCTGCTGGTGGAGAGCTCAAGCATACCCTGCTGAAAGGAGAACTCAAGCATACCATGCTGGGCAGAGAGGTCATGCATACCCTGCTGGGGGGGGAGAGCTCAAGCATACCCCGCTGGGGGGAGAGCTCAAGCATACCCTGCTGGGTGCAGATCTCAAGCATACCCTGCTGCAAGGAGAGCTCAAGCATACCCTGCTCAGAGGGGAGCTGAAGCATACCCTGCTGAGAGGGGAGCTCAAGCATACCCTGCTGCGAGGGGAGCTCAAGCATACTCTGCTGGGAGGAGAGCTCAAACATATACTGCTGCGAGGAGAGCTCAGGCATACCCTGCTGGGAGGAGAGCTCAGGTGTATCCTGCTGGGTGGAGAGCTCAAGCATACCCTGCTGGGTGGAGAGCTCAAGCATACCCTGCTGGTTGGAGAGCTCAAGCATAACCTGCTGAGAGAGCTCAAGGATACCCTGCTGTGCGGAGAGCTCAAGCATACCTTGCTGAGAAGAGAGCTCAAGCATACCATGCTGGGTGGAGAGCTCAAGCATACCCTGCTGAGAGGAGAGCTCAGGCATACCCTGCTGAGAGGAGAGCTCAAGCATACCCTGTTGGGAGGAGAGCTAAAGCATATCCTGCTGGGTGGAGAGCTAAAGCATACCATGCTAAGAGGAGAGCTCAAGCATACCCTGCTGGGAGGAGAGCTCAAGCATACGCTGCTGGGAGGAGAACTTGGGCATACCCTGCTGGGTAGAGAGCTCAAGCGTACCCTGCTGGGTAGAGAGCTCAAGCGTACCCTGCTGTGAGGAGAGCTCAAGCATACCACACTGAGAGGAGAGCTCAAGCATACCACGCTGAGAGGAGAGCTCAAGCATACCCTTCTGGGAGCTCAAGCATACCCTGCTGAGAGGAGAGCTCAAGCATGCCCAGATGGGAGGAGAGCTCAAGCATACCATGCTGCGAGGAAAGCTCAAGCATACCCTGCTGCAAGCTCAAGCATACCATGCTGAGAGGAGAGCTCAAGCATACCCTGCTGGGAGGAGAGCTTAAGCATACGCTGCTGGGAGGAGAACTCAGGTATACCCTGCTGAGAAGAGAGCTCAAGCATACCCTGCTGGGATGAGAGCTCAGGCATACCCTGCTGGGATGAGAGCTCAGGCATACCCTGCTGGGATGAGAGCTCAGGCATACCCTGCTGAGAGGAGAGCTCAAGCATACCCTGTTGGGAGGAGAGCTAAAGCATTTCCTGCTGGGTGGAGAGCTCAAGCATACCATGCTGAGAGGAGAGCTCAAGCATACCCTGCTGAGAGGAGAGCTCAAGCATACCACGCTCAGAGGAGAGCTCAAGCATACCACGCTCAAAGGAGAGCTCAAGCATACTCTGCTGGGAGCTCAAGCATACCCTGCGGAGAGGAGAGCTCAAGCATACCCTGCTGAGAGGAGAGCTCAAGCATACCATGCTGCGAGGAAAGCTCAAGCATACCCTGCTGGGAGCTCAAGCATACCATGCTGAGAGGAGAGCTCAAGCATACCCTGCCGGTAGGAGAGCTCAAGCATACCCTGCTGGTAGGAGAGCTCAAGCATACGCTGCTGCGAGGAGAGCTCAGGCATACCCTGCTGGGATGAGAGCTCAGGCATACCCTGCTGAGAGGAGAGCTCAAGCATACCCTGTTGGGAGGAGAGCTAAAGCATTTCCTGCTGGGTGGAGAGCTCAAGCATACCATGCTGAGAGGAGAGCTCAAGCATACCCTGCTGAGAGGAGAGCTCAAGCATACCACGCTCAGAGGAGAGCTCAAGCATACCACGCTCAGAGGAGAGCTCAAGCATACTCTGCTGGGAGCTCAAGCATACCCTGCGGAGAGGAGAGCTCAAGCATACCCTGCTGAGAGGAGAGCTCAAGCATACCATGCTGTGAGGAAAGCTCAAGCATACCCTGCTGGGAGCTCAAGCATACCATGCTGAGAGGAGAGCTCAAGCATACCCTGCCGGTAGGAGAGCTCAAGCATACCCTGCTGGTAGGAGAGCTCAAGCATACCCTGCTGCGAGGAGAGCTCAAGCATACGCTGCTGCGAGGAGAGCTCAAGCATACCAGGGTGCGAGGAGAGCTCAGGCTTACCCTGCTGGGGGGAGAGCTCAAGCATACTCTGCTGAGAGGAGAGCTCAAGCATACCCTGCAGGGAGGAGAGCTCAAGCTCAAGCATACCCTGCTGGGAGAAGAGCTCGGGCATACCCTGCTGGGAGGAGAACTCAGGCATACCCTGCTGGGAGGAGAGCTCAGGCATACCATGCTGAGAGGAGAGCTCAAGCATACCCTGCTGGGAGAAGAGCTCAGGCATGCCCGGCTGGGAGGAGAGCTGCTGCAAGGAGAGCTCAAGCATACCCTGCTTCGAGGAAAGCTCAAGCATACCTTGCTGGGAACTCAAGCATAGCATGCTGAGAGGAGAGCTCAAGCATGCCCTTCTGCGAGGAGAGCTCAAGCATACCCTGCTGCGAGGAGAGCTCAAGCATGCCCTGCTGGGAGGAGAGCTCAAGCATACCAGGCTGCGAGGAGAGCTCAAGCATGCCCTGCTGGGAGGAGAGCTCAAGCATGCCCTGCTGGGAGGAGAGCTCAAGCATGCCCTGCTGGGAGGAGAGCTTAAGCATGCCCTGCTGGGAGGAGAGCTCAAGCATGCCCTGCTGGGAGGAGAGCTCAAGCATGCCCTGCTGGGAGGAGAGCTCATGCTCAAGCATACCCTGCAGTGAGGAGAGCTCATGCTCAAGCATACCCTGCAGGGAGGAGCTCAGGCTTACCCTGCTGGGAGGAGAGCTCATGCTCAAGCATACCCTGCAGGGAGGAGAGCTCAAGCTCAGGCATACCCTGCTGGGAGGAGAGCTAAAGCATACCCTGCTGGGAGGAGAGCTCAATCATACCCTGCTGGGAGGAGAGCTCAAGCATGCCCTGCTGGGAGGAGAGCTCAAGCATGCCCTGCTGGGAGGAGAGCTCAAGCATGCCCTGCTGGGAGGAGAGCTCAAGCATGCCCTGCTGGGAGGAGAGCTCAAGCATGCCCTGCTGGGAGGAGAGCTCAAGCATGCCCTGCTGGGAGGAGAGCTCAAGCATGCCCTGCTGGGAGGAGAGCTCATGCTCAAGCATACCCTGCAGTGAGGAGAGCTCATGCTCAAGCATACCCTGCAGGGAAGAGCTCAGGCTTACCCTGCTGGGAGGAGAGCTCATGCTCAAGCATACCCTGCTTCGAGGAAAGCTCAAGCATACCTTGCTGGGAACTCGAGCATACCATGCTGAGAGGAGAGCTCAAGCATGCCCTTCTGCAAGGAGAGCTCAAGCATACCCTGCTGCGAGGAGAGCTCAAGCATACCCTGCTGCGAGGAGAGCTCAAGCATACCCTTCTGCGAGGAGAGCTCAAGCATGCCCTTCTGCAAGGAGAGCTCAAGCATACCCTGCTGCGAGGAGAGCTCAAGCATACCCTGCTGCGAGGAGAGCTCAAGCATACCCTGCTGCGAGAAGAGCTCAGGCATACCCTGCTGGGGAGAGCTCAAGCATACCCTGCTGAGAGGAGAGCTCAAGCATACCCTGCTGGGAGGAGAGCTCGGGCCTACCCTGCTGGGATGAGAGCTCAGGCATACCCTGCTGGGAAGAGAGCTCAAGCATACCCTGCTGGGAGGAGAGCTCAAGCATACCCTGCTGAGAGCTCAAGCATACCCTGCTGGGAGGAGAGCTCAAGCATACCCTGCTGGGAGGAGAGCTTGGGCATACCCTGCTGGAAGGAGAGCTCAGGCATACCCTGCTGGGAGGAGAGCTGAAGCTCAAGCATACCCTGCTGGGAGGAGAGCTCAAGCATACCCTGCTGGGAGAAGAGCTCGGACATACCCTGCTGGGAGGAGAGCTCAGGCATACCCTGCTGGTAGGAGAGCTCAGGCATACCCTGCTGCAAGGAGAGCTCAACCATACCCTGCTGGGTGGAGAGGTCAAGGATACCCTGTTGAAAGAGAGCTCAAGCATACCCTGCTGAGAGTGAGCTCAAGCATACCCTGCTGAGAGGAGAGCTCAAGCATACCCTGCTGGGGGAGAGCTCAGGCATACCCTGCTGGGAGGAGAGCTCAGGCATACCCTGTTGGGTGGAGAGCTCAAATGCTGACTGCGAACCCCTACTAGTGAAATTTCAACTCACTTCCTCTTACACCCACAACTTCCTAATCATTTACAGACCTCCAGGCTACAACAGAAGCTTTGCAGACTCCCTTAATAACTTGCTAGCAGACATCCTGATATCCCCCCCACCCTCACCATGGCAAGGGATTTCAATATCTGGTTGGATTTTCCTTCAAACTCGATGACCCGTCCTCTCATGGGCAACTTAGTAGGCCTCAACATGTACCAAATTATATTAAACCCCACGCACACTGCAGGACACACCTTTCAGCTCAACAAACCTGATCTCCACTTTGCCCCCCCCTCCAATAATTTGGACTGATTATTCTGCTATTTTCTTCTCCATCTTCAACGCAACCCCCTCAGCCCCTCCTCCATCTCACCAGCCCCTCTCCGCCTTCACGTACACCTCTTTGGAACAAGGTCATACTACACCCTGATCTGGCCAACTCCCTTCTATCCCCTCTTCCAAACCTCACTCTCAAGGTGGTGCACCCTCTATCGATCATTTCAACCGATGGCTCTCTAATGCCTGCATCCCTCTCACCCCAACCAGATCTGCTTCTCACAGACTAGGCCCTACTCCCAAGGGGCTCACCTCCTCCCTCAAATCCCTCAAAACCACCAAGCACCACCTGGAGCGCATATGGCGGTACAACCCAACGCCCCAGAACAGAGCCATCTATGCCAGACAGATCAGGGCATATAGAACAGAAATTAGGCAAGCCAAAAGATGCTTCTATGGAAACCAAATAGGAAAACGCCCGTAACCCTAGATGGGAACTCCACAGTATTATCGCTGAATTCATGGCCCCACTCTGCTACACACCCCCCCCCTACTCCCATCTCTCTGCCATGCCCTGTCAGACCACTTTTACAACATCGCTATCGGAAGGCAACACCATCAGCACCAAATTAGCAACATTCACCCCCCTCATCTCCGAATCTGTACCCCCTAAACCTGCACACCCCCTCCTCTCTTCCTCCTCTGCCATTTCCCACCCAGAATTTCTGAAACTACAATCCATTAGCCACCCGCCGGATCCCCCGAGAGAACCTTATACCCACCCCACCCTCTCCTAAACTACATTCTATCCTCAAACTGGACAAGCAGTATCGCTAGATCGATAATTAACCATTTACTGACATCAGGCATCTTCCTTTCAGATTTCAAAACCTCTTAAGTCAAGCCCCTTCTACAAAAGCCCTCCCTCAACCCCCTCCTTCCATCCAACTACCAACCAATCTCTATCACCTGCTTCATTGCCAAACTCTTAGACCGCACGGCAGACACCCAGCTCTCCAACTTCCCAGAATCCAACAGCCTACTCGATCCTGCCCACACTGGGTTCAGACCACTCAGAGCAACAGAAACTTCCTCGTCTCCATCTGGGACAACATGAAAAGAACAGCAGATGCAGAAGGCTGTACTGCACTCATCCTCCTTGACCTTTCAGCTGCCTTTGACACTCTCAATCTCACCATCCTCGGGGACAGACTCCTCTATGGGACTCTGCTCTAAGATGGACCTCCGCCTTCCTCGCCAACCACGATCAAATCACGCTCCTCCCTCCTTACTACTCTGCCAAGTCTCCAAAAGGGTCTCCTGCCCCCCCCCTCCCACCCCGTCTCCTTCTCTCCAATCTTTTCTACCTAAGCCCCTTTCCGGCACACATCTGCTCTTATGACCTAACCTGCTACAACTATGCTGAGCAAGGCTGAAACGCGGTTGGGAATGCTTGTGTCTCGTGCAGAAGGGATGTGGCCAAGCAGTTCGGGCTGGACTGCAACTTCTGGGTGGGACCAAGACTGATTTGCATATGGTCTTTCCCCTTTTGTAATGGTTTTGCAGGTGAAGAACAGTGGTCTGGAGGGTTGCCCACAGCAATTCCAGAGGTTAAGATTAATTCTAAACCTTCCAGCCATCACCTCTTTTGTTTGGCTACAACTACGCGGATGAAACTCAGATCACTGTCAAGATTCCCAAAATCCCAGCCTCCTCCCATCCAGACCTCGTCTCCTACCTCACAGAAATTGACCGTTGGGTGACGGCTAACCACCTCCTCCTTAATCCTGGTAAAAACCATACTCCTGATCTGTGGCAAAACTTTGCTCTTCCCCAACCCAACCCACCCCCTGGCAGCCCTCCCTAGCAATCGCAACTGTAGAGTTCAGCATAGTAAAGGACCTGGGATGCACCTTGGAAACAGAGCTAACACTCTCACAACACACCCTTGCACATGGATCTAACACTCTCCCAACACACCAACCCCATATCAAGATCATGCCATTTTCAAACCGACAGCCTCAGACGAATCTTCCCTCATCTCTCCTACCCTCTCAGAGTTACAGCAATCCTGGTTATCATTCTCTCCTGCTTACACTATGCCAATTCCCTCTATTTGGGCGCCACTGCCTACCATCTCTGAAAGCTCCAACGGATCCAAAACTATGCAGCCAGGCTCTCCCTTGCCCTCTTACCCAGAGAACACATCACCCTTGCCCTTAGGGTACTCCACTGGCTTCCTATCAGCCGACAGGTGACTTTCGAGACGATGTGCAACACACATCACAGGGTCCACAAGAATGGCCCTGAATTCCTTCAACACAAGCTCACACTCTACCAACTGTCCAGAAACCTCAGATCTAGATCTACTCTCCTCCTTGTGATCCCCCTTTCAATACCAGTTGAAGGAACCTCGTTCTCGTCCAAGCTCCCCACCCTGTGGACTTCACTTCCACTGAGCATCGGCTGTGAAGAGCATCACCTCTCTTGCAGGAAGGCCCTCAAAACCTGCCCCCTATCCCCATCGACCTGAGAAACCCACCCATAATTTGCTAATGCATGGCACCTGGTCTCATTTGCGAAAGGATCTGTGTCCCCCACCGGGACATGCACGAAGCAAGGTAAAGTATAACTTGGGGCCAATTGGATGGTTAAACTCCACGGCAACATCAAAGCGTCAAGTCCCAATCCAGGGTACGCAATAATGCACCAGCTCGGTGCAGGCCTGGCCGCTCACCCTCAAGCATCCACCTCCACATGCCTGTCAATAACACAACGCACAGGACCTCTGCCATCAGAATGCAGCCAAGTCCCACGACGACAAAAAAAAAAACGGTCTAGCTGGGCACGTAACGAGTGTCCTGTACACGCGCACCCGTCTACCCTTTTCTCAGCACACATGCCTGACCACATGGTTAGCTAACTGGGACCTGGCCACCCCATCCGACCTACGTCTGGCCAAATGCACACATGCCTTACATCAAGTTCTCCCATACTTTGAACTTCGGTCTACCGAGGGCGTACCACCCCGATAAGCGCTTTGAGGCCATACTAATGGGATAAATGTGCTATACAAATGACAAACTACTGCTGCATACTTCTACTATAGTTTCATTTAGCCTTGACAAACTGCATGAGGCTGAAACATGGACCACGTGTCAGTTAATGTGATTAGTGTCAAAATTGATCAACGCGTTCATATGGCGGTCGAAACTCTCAATCTAGCTAATCAATGTGCCATATTTACTGTTTCATTACATATTGTTACAAGTTATTAAGACAGAGACATCATTGGTTTATCAATTCACCTGGACCTGCTGCTATCAAGGAAAAAATGTATAGGTATTCTTAAATAATTTGTATTTAGGTTGCATGACAAAACATGCAGAAACCCAGGTATCTGGAGCAATACCCTTGCCCCGCGGCAACACAGATCGCTGTAAATGTTCATAAATATCATTAGACTAGGGCTGGGGGGTTGCAACCTTGTTTTAGGTGTTTTGCACTACAACTCCCATAAGCTCTAGCTGAGACAGTTCTAGAGTGACGGATCACGGGAATGGAGTCATAGAGTAAAACATCTTAAGGGCCAAAGGATGCAGAATCCAGGACTAGGCCAGGTGCCTATATGCAGGTCTCCATGTGGGGGCTTGCCCGAGCAGAGGGCTCTGGAAAGGCAACGTGGCTATCAAGACGGAAGACCTTGGGCCGGCTCCCTGCTGCCGAGTGAGTCCTAGTTCCACTTCTCACCAAACCAGAAACACCAACAACACCCAGTGTGTCGACAATGTTTGCGTAATGCTACTTGATTTAGCAATACATGAAATAACAGTCACTTGTTCTACCTACTAACCCATTTTTATGCAGATTATTCTGTTTTGTGTTATGCATATCCCACGTGCCACATGAGGCACATGTCTATTTGTGTAAATATGTGTCTATTGTTAAATTAAACTTTGTTTTAAGATATTCCGTTCCTGGTGATCCTTATGAGCTAGTATATATCAATCTAGCTTCACTGATAACACAAAGGGGATTTTTTTGATACACCTGTTTAACCCTCTAGAGTCAGGCCCCCACACAAAAAAAGAGGGTCTCCGCCCTCACATAGCTCAATCAAAAATGTGTGGTACATTTCTCAGCACTACATTTGTCATGAAGTCGCGATTAAGCCTTTGCCGACTGGTAGGAGAAAGAAAACACACACTCCTCTCCTTCCTGGAGTCCCATTTCTTAATTATTAATTTTTATTCTTCTAACGCGCCACACGGCTGTGGGCCTTAGGGCGCAATTGTACTGGATATGAAAAAGAGAACATAGCACCAACTCAAGGAAGCATCAAAGGTCACAGTTTAGGCCCACTTCTTTTCTGTTGCAGGCAGTTGTAAAAAGACCGCAAGATAGCCCAGATAATGCAGGAGACGATCAGCCCACTGCCGATGCCCACCGCCCCGATGAAGATCACTCGATACTCAAAGGTCCAGCCCACGTCAAAGTGTTTGTTCATGAAAAATGCTACATAGTCGTCCGGCATGTCTTCCAGCTTCTTGAGTTCCTCCTTGGTGGTGTGGAACTTCTCAAAGTTCAGTTGCACCATAGCATCCGAGATCACTTTAAGGCCAAAGTAGACTCTCTTGATAAACTTGGAAGTCGAGAGCTGCAGGACGTCGCACCGGTAAGTGCCAGCGTTTTCCTCCTTGGTCACTGCGAATTGGATTTTGAACTCTGGGATTCGGTAGACGCGGAAGAGCGCGTCGTTGGTGGTGATAAGGCCCCGGGCGTACCTCCAGGTGTACAGGAAAGACTGCAAGCCAATGCCAGTAGTATCACTGGAGAAACAGTTCATCGCAAAGGGTGAACCCGTGGCAACAGTGAAGGTCTGAAGACCACAGTCCCAGCTGATCATGCATTCAAACATCCGCTCCTCGCAGTCGCTCCACGACCCATCCGGCTTCACCAAGCAAAGCTCCTGGCGCTTGTGCCCCAGCCCACAGGTGACACTGCACCCACTGCTCTTCACAACCACCTTTGCCTCCACGCTCTGAAGCTCTGGGGGGATGGAAACGGTCTGGTCGGGCTCTGAACACAAGGCAAACGTCATCACTCCACAAACCAATAAGCCTTGTGCCACCGCCATGTGCTGAGGGCCGCAGGGCACGCGCTAGATTCTCCTGGTATGTGGAGGAGCGAGTACCATGGTTAGGCTCAGATCGGCCACTCACGGAGGGTGTCTCTCGGAGGATGCCTTGCGGTGTGACTTCAAGGAACCTAGAGCTGAACCAACCAGCAGAGAAGAAAAGGTCAGGTAGGAATCAGGCACCCATTGCTTGCATCTTTGCAGGACTCAACATGAAGATGGTCAATTCATGGCATGGTGACATAGCTTTCAATTCAAGGGAAACTCAAGTCAATGACACGCAGCGTTAACTGGAGTCTACCTTTTCTCCTGACTTCCCTGACGAGACACAAGACCCATAACGGGACAGTGAAGTTGCCGGCAGCAGAGGTTATAAAGGAGCACTTCCTGCTCAGAGGTGAGCCGTCCTGCCACAAATAGTCAGTAGGGTGAGGGTCTTGCTGTCAAGCGAGTGTTGTGATTGGGAAAGTCTAAAGCAGTGCAAACCTGCACTGACGGGTCATAACAGGAAGTCCTCCCGCCTCTGACCTAGAAGTGCTGTGCGCTGGTGGAGGCGTAGCAATGGCGCCACCAACTCTGCAAACTACGTTTTCAAGGCCACACTTGTCTCCCTGGGTCTCGGAAGAAAAGTTGCATGGGAAGTCAGAAAGAAAGAGCCTCCAATAAAGAAAAAAAGAACATTGAAAGGAGAGTTCAGTTAATGCAACAATTGGGGGAAAAGCCAAATTGAACTAAGACAAAACTTTTTAAGCAGGGTGGACTCTTTGGGGAACAATTCTGTGTTCTTTAGTGCTGGAGCTGTAGTCACCTTTGCAATGATGCCATTAAACCCCTTGATTTGGCGATTCAAAGAAACAAGCCGCTCTGGAGGGTTCTCACAGCAGCGACTCAAGAGCCTTTCTCTATCACACCAGTCTGGCTAGCAGGCTGCTACCCTATGACCTGAGGGGTACCCTGTGCCCCGCTTGCATTATAGGACACCCCCCCCATCAGAATGCCTAGCAATGACCTGCCCAGCTCAAGAACAGGATTTCTCAAAAGGGTGGCAAGCCCAGAGGCCTCCAGTGATGCTGTTACCATAATATACTTTTATATGGTGCCAATCACCACGGGGTTAGTTTTGGCTTGCCTACGCTTGTCTGTGGAGTGTTGTACTGTGCCCCCATCATGCACGTGAAAGCCACCCACTTCCGTTTCTTTCTCTTGGAAATTTGGGCCAGGAGGATAGCTCAGAGGCAACACGCTCACCTTGGAAGCAAGACCGCGTGGGGCAACATATGCGTGCGCCTAAACAGCTCTGGGTATTAAGCGCCGTATAAATAACCAATTACAATTTTGGGTTTTGTAGTTCTAAATTTCAAACGGAAAAACCAAAACTACAAGTCCCATCATTCTAAGGGAACAAATAGGACGGAGTGGCTTTTTCACGTATGGAAGTGGGAAACTAGAGAACTCTGCGAGCACTTACACGCGCTCACTTGAGACCCCATAGTTACGGTTTCACTGCTTTCTTAACATTCTTAAAACGGGCGCGACTTTAAAAGGCTGGAGTCAACATGGGGCCAGGGATGGCGTGCTGGGTCCAGACACACTCACCCTGTAAGGTTTGCGGGAGCAAGTCCACAGCCCATTGTGAAGCACAGAAAAGCCAGCTTTTGTCACACGACGCCCACACATTTCAAAGAGTCCTGGAACAGCTTAATCGGGTGATCTCCAGCTATACACAGATCTCCCAAGCAATGCGCGTGGCTCCCGAGTCTGAGGGCAGCACGGGCGAGAGTAGGGATTGTTGACTGGCGATGACACTGCTGCAGTCACCTCTGATCTCACCACTGATGACACCACAGTCACCAGCCTCACAGAGAGAGAGAGGGGGGCCCATCGAACTCAAAACAGACCTGATGGGGCGAGAACTACGGCAGGGCTGGCCCTCAAGCGCCTCAGTTTAAAGGCAGAAGAGCCTTGAACCCTCCGCCACACCGATGACTCCTCAGAGCTCAGGACAGAGCGGAGCCAATAGGTTCGAGTCCCACAGTGGGCGCTCTGTGCTGCCACAGAGAAAGTACCTCTGCCAAAGTTGTCTACACACACCCGGGGACCTTCAGACACTACAGGAGAAGGGTTTAAAGATAGAAAGTCAAACACCATTTGAGCAACATACTAAGTGGAAGAACACTTTAGCTTGAATACAGGGGCATCCATAACCTGGGCATTGGTCCATTTGCTATGCCATATGCATCACCAATTTCTCATTCTCGTAAGCCCCCTTTCCTTCCCCTGCAGTAAGGTGCTGAATGAGACATTTTCCTTTTGTTTGGCTTAACAAGGCCGCAGATTTATTTGCACATATAATAACCACAGCAAACAGCTATTGAAAATAGCCCCAAAGGTGCAGCGACTGCTCCATATCCTGCTTCCCCCTTTTCTCCATGTCCATTGCAGGCCCAACTCCCCCAAGACCTTCGAGTCTGAGAACCGCCTGCCCTTGCAAGTTTTTCCGGACTGGGGGAGCGCCGTTTGTTGGGGGGAAGCTGAGCCCTCATTGCTACCGCCATACGCCCCTGCCGTTTTAGGCTCCCAGGAGGCACTGGCCAGAACGAGCGAAGCCCCTTCCGGTTTAGCAACGGCTCATTCGAAGTCTGTCTCTCATCATTAGGTCGCCACAATACCGCCTTGCCGTCCTGCAACAACATCTAGGCTCTGCCGTAGCTGCTCCTCCTGTAGGATAGGTGGGCAGGAAAACAAAATCCTCTCCTTGTCAGCCGGTGTCCGGCTGCTGGAAGAGCTGAAAGTACTTCCCTGCCGGACACCCGCTGCTTATGAAGCCCTTGCTCCGCCCATTCCTTTTGTTGGTCCTTTGCAGGATTTTGGTGCACTTGGTGCTTTTGTGGGGATTCCTGCCCTCTCCCCTGCCCCCCGAGAGCAGAGGGAGAGAGGCCCCTGCCCCGGTTATCGGTTGCCTCCTCCATTTTGCGTTCGTTGTGCTTCCGTCGTCACCTTCATAACCTGGGCATTTGTCCATTTGCTATGCCATATGCATCACCAATTTCTCATTCTCGTAAGCCCCTTTACCTTCCCCTCCAGTAAGGCGAAGCCCTTTCCGGTTTAGCAAGGGCTCATTCGGAGTCTGTCTCTTATCATTGGTCGTCTCTTATCATTGGTCGTCACAACACCGCCACGTCAAAGGTGGGTTACCGCCCACTGTGACTTCCCACTTTCCTCACTCACAGTTCCAATAGTTTAGTGCACACATTCCAGAAAAACAATTCCATTCCCAGTGCTGACAAATGCACTCCGTCCTTTAAGTAGTTCTCCGTGGATTTTAGGTTGATCAATCCATGTCTGATGTGCTGGAAACCCCTTCCTTTGCAGAATTTAGCCATCGCACAATTCAACTTGCTCCTTGAATTTTCCACGGCTGGGTGACTCTCAGCACACCCTCCATTCCTGCCTTGGAATGATTTCCGACCATGTGATCTCCGGCTCCCCCATCGGTGCTGACAATTCCTGTAAAGAAGACATAATTTCCCTCAACAGGTTCCCTCTCCCCAAACTAGTCAGATCGTTGCTGCTGAGATTTACCACCAGAACCTCTGGCTTCTGCTGCTTACCCAGCAGTTTGCGGATGTTCCCCCGTAATTGTGACCATTTCATACCTGGCACCCCATGCCATTGTACCCAATATTCCCCGGCGGTCAACTCCTCCTGCTTGGATGTCCAGCTTGCCCCGGCCCTTGACATAAATGAATGGCCCACCACCCAGACGGACCGTCGCCTTCCTTTTGTCGTCGCTACTAAAGAGGAGATGGGAGGGAAGCTGTTAGTACTATATTTTTTCCGGCCTGAAGTATCTTTTAAAACACCCTGATTTCCATCCTCCTATCTGCTTGGTAGCCTCTGCGGCTAGTCCCATCCCCGCTGCTGAGGTGGCCACCCCTATCCTGAAGGAATGAGTCCCATACCCCCCGTTGAAAACCCGGCTTTCTCCAGTGCCATGTCCATCACCCTCCTGAACTGAAAACAGCTCAATGCTGACCCATCACTATGCATTAGGAATCGCTCACCGCTTCCCGTGTGGAGCCTCATTATCAGACTGGACTAACTGGGCTGCCCCGGGTGCCCCCCACTGCCCTTGCCATTCTGATCGGTCTTGGATTTCCTAATGAAAATGCACACCTGATCACCCCCTATACATACATCGCTCATCCTCAAAAAACCTGACACCTTACCTTCTTAATTTTCGGGCACCAACTTGCTTACCCTTAGAACCCCGAAGAATGCCAGCGAGAAGGCCGCTGCAAACAATACTTTCTCGTATTCATCCCGGCACACCCCGCCCAGGCCCCTGATCATCTCATATAATTTCCCCACATCGATAGGCCGCCTCTCATCGGGTTTGGTCTTAACCTGCTTGGCCCACCCCTTCATTGCCATGACAATGTAATGTTCCTTAGTGGGATCGGCCCTGCCACCCAATTTGTAGAAGTGTGCAGTAGCTGCCAAGTGATAGACAACCCACGATCTGGACCTTGCTTGTTGCCAGCACCACCCCACAAAGGCCTGCACGGGCAATTCCTTTTGAGTCTCTGGCAAGGTGTTGTTCTGAGAGGCTAAGAAACGCTCTCAGCACCCTCTGTATCTTCTTACAGTGTCTGGTGCCAGTGCGGAGTTGATCAATGAGCTCAGATCTCCCCAATCAAGCCCCACCATTGTGTTCGGAAGGGTGTCATTGTCGTGCTTGCCTCTGGATGGCTTTCCCAAAACCTTGCCCACTGCAAACGAGAAAGAGAATCAGTGGCCACATTTTTAACCCCAGGGATATATCGTGCCCTAACCTCCGTATTCAGCTGTAGCGTGCTCTTTGTGAGCTCCTTGAGTAGCTTAAGCGCTCTGCCTTTCCTGCTTGTCCCTTGACTAATGATCTGTACCACTGCTAAATTGTCTGACCAGATCATCACCTTCTTGTCCTGCAGCTGCCTGGGCCACAACTTAAATGCTGCTACTATTGGAAACAATTCCAACAGTGTAATATCCCTGGTGAGCCCTTCCTCCTGACACTGTGTAGGCCATGGTTGCCCGCACCATCTACTCCCGAAAATGGCTCCAAAACAGAGTGCCCCAATGAGTCGGTGAACAGTTTGATACCCCTGCTACGCCCCAACTCCTCTCTCCATAGCAACACACCATTAAGGTTCTCCAAAAAGGCATCCTACATCTTGAGATCCTCCTTGACCTCAGCCCCCAATCGTACATGCTGCAGTCCGACTGTTTTTAGTTTCACACTTCTTGCAAAAACCTTTCCTGCTGGAATGACCTTTCCTGCAAAGTTCAGATTGCCCGCCAACGACTGCAGCTCCCTCACCGTGGCTTTTTCTTTGCCCAAAATTACAGCAATCACCTGTTTCAGTTTCACTACTTTGTCCTTAGGCAGCCTACATTTCCCCGCAATTGTGTCAATTTCAATCCCCAAAAAGGTCAATGTCGCGACTGGACCGACCGTCTTTCCGCTGGCGGGGGGACCCCCAATTCTGCCATCAATTCCTGAAACACACCCATGAGGACCTCACAATCATTTGTCCCTTTTTTCCGATAAACAAAAAGTCGCCGAGGTAGTGTAGTCCCCCACCCCCAACCTTGGACCTTTGCCGTACTGTGAATTCCAAAAAGCGGCTGAATTTTTCAAAATAGGAGCATGAAATTGCACAAATCCATAGGTAAACATTTGTCATAGAAGTATTCTTGGAGTACCTTGAAACCTAGCAGGTGACAGCTGTCCTTATGTACAGGTAATAGCCGGAATGCAGACTCTATGTCCGCCTTCCCCATGAGGGCTCCCGCTCCTGTTGCTTTCACCATTTCCACTGCCTCATCAAATGTTGCATAGTGTACCCTGCATTGCTCTTCAGAAATGCCATCATTAACAGACTCACCCTCGGGGAAGGACAGGTGTTGAATCAAACTGTACTGGCTAACCTCCTTCTTGGGCACCAAACCCAGAGCTGACACCACCAAGTTCTCCAGCGGGCGAGGCACAAACAGGCCCGCCAACCTCCCCAACTGCAACTCCTTTCCCACTTTCTGCGCCAATGCCGACTTCAAATTGCACGCCTCTCTTGGTCCCATGCTCCCGCTGAAAGGGATCTTAAAACCCCACCTAAATCCCTCCCACAGAAATTTGGCATCGCCCCTGTCGTGATACGCATTTAAAAAAGGAATCATGGCCTGCAAACATATCGGTGTTGGTAAGCGACCTTTAATCATGCTTGTTTTTTTTCTTTAGGTTTGGACCTGCCCCTTGGCTTCCCCTCTCTGCTTGAGGAGCTGCGCCCACCTGAACCCGCACCCTTTGTGTGCTTGAACCTACATGCATTCCCATAGGTGAATTTTCCTTCAGCAAACAACCAGCATTCTGCCTGCTCGCCCTGGTAGCTGGAACGGTTGTTCCAGGAGGAGTTCCCTGGGAAGGACCCCTGCCTCTGTTAGGGTAGGACCCCCTGCTTTTCCCATACTGTGGCCTCTCTCCCTGGACCTTCTCACCCAGTGGCCTAGGCGGTACCATTTTATCTATGTACCCGCCCCATCCACTTCATCCCAAGTCATTGCCGGACACACCTGCATCTTGAGTCTAAAACCCCTGTCATAGTTAATCCAGGAATCGCCCCCATGTTTCAGGTACTGCTCATGAATGTACTGCTCGTACGCTATCATTGCAACCCCATCCTGTGGGAACTTCTCTAACATGATGGTGGCATACATCCGAAAGGCCCTTAAATGAATCGTGAGCTCCACCTTAGGCCTCGCTCTCTCTTCTTCTTTTCCTTTTCCCTTTCCCTCTCTGTTGGTTCCCTGAAACCTTCCCCCACTGGCTCCATCCCCACTATTTCCAGAAACTCTTTCCTCCATACCCTCTCCTTATATGCTAAGGGGATGTGCCACACTAGATTGTTCACCGCCACCCTGGCTGGTGCAAAGCCCGGCATGGGCCTCCCATACACTGTGGCATTGCTTACAGGCTCTTGGGCTTGTCCCGTGGTTGGTGTCCCTGTTGCCACACCTCCCTGGCCCTCAGTCCCTGCTGGCATCCTGACATTATTAACCACCATTCCGCTAGCCCCTTGTCCCCACCAAGGTGTTCCCCCGGGTTGAGCGGCAAATGAGGCAGGTGTCCCTTGTGACCCCTGTTCGGCTCCCCCACTCTGTCCTGCTACAGGTCCCGTGACCGCCCGACCCTCAGCCACTACCGCTTGATCTATGACCATGGTTCCCCCTTGCTGATGGATCACCTCAGAGCCCCTGCCCACCTGGTTAAAAGCATTGGTATTATTACAAAGCATCTGACCATTCGCCCCATTTCCCCATGCTTTCATACATTCCATGAACATACCCTTTCACCATCTCCAAGGTGGTCGGACCCTCTGCTGCTACCGCCGATGTGGCTACAGGTGTGCTGCGGGGACCTCTCTGCTTCCTTGGAGCCTCAGCAGGTAAAGGCGCTGGTGTGGCTACAACCTCCTGCGCCCTCCCCCTTCCCTAGGGGGTGCCTGCCCACCGTTTTCGAGCAGCTTCCGCCTGTCGCTGGCTGTCTTTGGCTTTTGCAGTCATGACCCTCTTCCTCTTGCTGACCTCTCCAATGAGCTCCTTGCTCTCCTCCTCCCCTTCCTCCTGGGAGTGTACCTCGACCCATGCCTCTTCCAGTGGCATAGGTGGGAACAACAGGGGCGAGTCTGTCCTCTGGCTGCGCCCTGCGATTTCAGCCCCCATTTGAGATGCCATCTGCTCCACCCAACTCGTCCGTGCCATTGCGAGGAAGGCCACCAGGTCGTCCTTCTGCTGGCCCTCCAGTCCCCTACTCTGTCCTTGTGCATCCATCTTCTTGTCAGGCTAGTGTAGTGCAGCGCAATTTACTTTCCCAAATGTTTGTCGCCTTTCCTGGTCTGTCCTTGTAACTGCGCCCGCTTTGTGCCCCTTTCTTCAAGTTCTGAAGCCTTTAGTAGTCTTTAATTCGTGACCCCTGCTGTTTGAGCCCGCTTTGCGCAGCTCGCCGCTATTTACTTTTCAATGTTCCTTTTGCCGGCAGTACCTAACGAGCCCACTCTGTGCCGCTCCTCGTTGTTTATTTTCAAATGTCCCCTTTGCCGGCAGACGATGCTATGCTTCTCTGTTTCGTTCGCGTAAATCCAGCAATCCCAGCTGAGTTGCTCTTCTTCCCCGGCTGCGAGCCCCTGCTTCAAAGTCACAGTGATAAGCCCCTTGTAACGGGCCTGCTCTTACCAGCCAGTGTCCTTCGGGTTCCCCCGTCGCTCCGCCTTCCCGATCAGCTGACCGGCGTTTCTTTGTTTTCTTCCGGTATGCGCTGCACGTTCCCCGACGTCATCCCGCAGTCCGCCTCCGCTGCTCTTCAAGTGTCTGTGTTTTGCCGCTGAGCAGGAGCCAAAGGAGGGGGGACAGCAGTGATAGTGAAGACGACGATCGACCACCATGAGATTGCACTCCCACCCCTCAGAAGCATTGAAGCCACTGGAGTGCAAGTCAAGACTGCAACAGGACCACTCCGACTGATTGCAACCTACTGCCCCCCGAAAGCAAAGCTGGATCTCCGAGACCTGGATGCTTTGCTGGATTCGACGGTTCCGACACTCATCGGCGGAGACCTCAACGCCAAGCACCGATGCTGGAACTCCAGGACTGCCAACCAGAGGGGACGGACACTGCTGGCGTATTCCAGGAAGAACGACTGTGTGGTAGCAGGCCCGACTGAGCCCACGCACTACCCAGGTGTAGCAAGCCACAACCCAGATGTGCTTGACATCGTGCTACTGAAGAACCTGCAACACTCTGTGGAGCTGGCAACACTGGTGGAGCTGACCTCGGACCACAATCCAGTAGCAATCACTGTGGGAGATGAGATGGAACCCTACCAGCAGGCCGAGAAGTACAACTTCAGAAGAGCAGACTGGAGCCGCTTCAAAGAAGAGCTGAACAGAATGGTCACTCCAACCCCGCTGAGCACCATGGATGATATCAACAGGGCCGTGGAAGACTTCACGACAGCAGTCCAGGAGGCAATCAAGAGCAGTGTTCCGAAGCAGAAGACAACCAGATGTTCCATCTACGACCTACCGAGAGGCATCCAACAGTCAATCGCCGACAAGAACCGCGCCCGACGCCAGTGGCAGAAGCTCCGCACACCTGATCTCCTGCAGAAGTACAACACGCTCGCAAGACTCCTGCGGGAACAGATCCGAAAGCACCGTGGAGAGAAGTGGGAGTCTGCAACAGCCAAGCTGAAGGAGGCAGACAACTCGTGTGGAGAATGACTCGTCGCCTGACTGGGAAGAAGGAACCAAGCCCACCAATCCAGGGACGAACCCACCTTGCATGCAGCAACAAGGACAAGGCAGAGGTCCTTGCCGAGACACTGGAGGCTTCGTTCACCCCGAACAAGGTAAGTAGGCTCTCAGACGGAGTGGAGGAAGCAGTTGAGAAGTACCTCGCAGATCACGGAACCGGGCTGGGAGCAGAAGACATCAAGGAGTGCACAAGCTCTGAGGTAGCAGGACTTGCAGAAAAACTGGCGAACGGCAAGGCACCGGGGAGCGACGGAATAACCAACCTGGCAATCAAGAACCTCCCACCAGCATCAATGGAACATCTCACAGAGATCTTCAATGCATGCATGAGGCTCCAGCACTTCCCGAGTTCCTGGAAAGAAGCAAGGGTCATCGTTTTTCCAAAGGCCGGCAAACCACTGAGGGATCCAGCAAACTACCGCCCCATCAGCCTGCTTTCTGGATTATCGAAGCTCCTGGAGAAGGTCCTCCTCGCTCGACTCAGCGACTTCACCTCCGAAAGAAATCTACTAGCAAAGGAACAGTTTGGATTTCGAAAGGAGCATGCAACGACTCATCAGCTACTGAGAGTGGTGGACACCATCAGCCACGCATTCAACATCAAGAAGTCCACAGGAATTGTGTTCCTGAATGTCGCCAAAGCATTCGACCGAGTGTGGCACAAGGGACTGCTGCACAAGATGATTGGCCTGGGATTTCCGAACTACCTGGTGAAGACGATTGCAAGCTACCTGGGAGGCCGCACCTTCCATGTCGCCATGCGGTCTGAGATGTCCTCTTCACATCCCATCTGAGCAGGCGTGCCACAGGGATCGAACCTCAGAGCCTTCCTGTTCCACCTCTTCACCAACGACATCCCGACAGATCTCCACAAGACGAACCTGGCGCTGTATGCAGATGATGTTGCAGTAATCTCCCAGTCTTTCAGCGAAAAGGAAGTGGCGAAGAACCTGCAAGCTTCATTGGATACCATCGCAAAGTGGTACAGCGACTGGCGGATAGAACTCAACACCAGCAAGACAACTGCAACGCTGTTCACCAGAAAGAAGATCAAGGAGCACCCACACATCAGCCTCAACGGGGAGACCATCAAATGGGAGAGCAGCAGCCGCTACCTCGGTGTGACCCTGGACAGCAAACTCAACTGGGAAAGCCACATTGAGAATACTCAGCAGAAGGCAACAGGAAAGATGGCAGCACTGTACCCACTCCTGAAGAGCAAGTCCATGCCACTCCGGACAAAGATCAACGTCTACAAGGCGATCATCAGACCAACCCTGACTTATGCCTCCCCAGCATGGATGACCTGCCATGAGCGACACCGGAAGAGTCTTCAGATAGTCCAGAACAAGGCCCTGCGGATATCGTCCGGAGCACCAATCTTCACAAGGATAGCAGACCTTCACAGAGACATGGACATTGAGATGTTGGATGAACATCTAGCGAAGCTGAGTAAGAACTTCTGCCAAGAACTGGATCAGAACCCAAACCCTCTGATCAGAAGACTCACTGCCACCACTGCAAACCCCTTCGACCGCTACCCGCGGCCGATCACTGCGAAGACCCTGTGAAACCAGCCCTACTGTGACAAGACCACACAAACCAAGAAGAATACAAACCCACGACTACACACTCAACCCGAGAAGATGGAGTAATGAGGCTCAAGCCTCGGTATCCAAAAAATCACCGCTGATGGATAAAAATCTATCAGCAAGAAGAAGAACAAGCGCTGAGCATGCTCTGCTCACCTCCCACCATACAAACTGCTTCCTCAGCCGCCCTCGCCGTCCGGTGAGTTACTCGCTGCACCCGGATCACACCAGCCCTTCCCGCTGGTCTCCTTTCCTCAACGAACAGTCACGCTAGCAAACAAGGTACGAGAGCCCAAGGGAGCGAACCCCACGTAACAAAGTCCCAAAACGAATTCCACCAACGATATCCTCTGAATAGAAGTCCTCTAGTCTGCAACAACGAAATCATCTCCGTGAAAACGAAATCCTCTCCTTGTCAGCGGGCGTCCGGCTGCTCGAAGAGCTGAAAGTGCTTCCCTGCCGGACACCCGCTGCTTATGAAGCCCTTGCTCCACCCATTCCTTTTGTTGGCCATTCGCGGGCTTTTGGTGCGCTTGGTGCTTTTTTGGGGATTCCCGCCCTCTCCACTCCCTCCGAGGGGGGGGAGAGCAGAGGGAGAGAGGCCCCTGCCCCTGTTATCGGGGTGCCTACTCCATTTTGCGTTCATTGTGCTTCCGTCGTCACCTTGAAGACTTCCTGGTGGCATGCTGGGCTTTTCCAGGGCCATGCAGACTTCCTGGTGGCACGCTGGGCTTTTCCAAAAGCATCCAGACTTCCCGGTGGCACGCTGGGCTTTTCCAGAGGCATGCAGACTTCCCGGTGGCACGCTGGGCTTTTCCAGAAGCATTCAGACTTCCTGGTGGCACCCTGGGATTTTCAAGAGGCATCCAGACTTCCCGGTGGCACGCTGGGCTTTTTCAGAGGCATCCAGACTTCCCGGTGACACGCTGGGCTTTTCCAGAGGCATCCAGACTTCCCGGTGCAAAAAGCACAATGAGCTTCCTACACAGCTGTGAAGCAGGGGAGCCATCTGCGGGTGAGCAGAAGGCTCAACAGTGCAGTTTGGGCAACCATCTCCGGGTGAGCAGAAGGCTCAGCACTGCAGTTTCTTTGTGTTTGTAATCCAACTGCACAGCAGGGAGGCCATCTCCAGGCGAGCAGAAGGCTCGGCAGTGCAGTTTTCTTGTGCTTGGAATCCAGCTGTGCAGCAGGGGACCATCTCCGGGTGAGCAGAAGGCTCAGCAGTGCAGTTTCCTTGTGCTTGGAATCCAGCTGCGCAGCAGGGGACCATCTCCGGGTGAGCAGAAGGCTCAGCAGTGCTGTTTTCTTTTGCTTAGAATCCAGCTGCACAGCAGGGGGGGCATCTCCGGGTGAGCAGAAGGCTCAGCAGTGCAGTTTCCTTGTGCTTGGAATCCAGTTGAGCAGCAGGGACCATCTCCAGGTCAGCAGAAGGCTCAGCAGTGCAGTTTCCTTGTGCTTGTAATCCAGCTGCACAGCAGGGAGGCAGTCTCAGGGTCAGCAGAAGGCTCGGCAGTGCAGTTTTCTTGTGCTTGGAATCCAGCTGTGCAGCAGGGGACCGTCTCCGGGTGAGCAGAAGGCTCAGCAGTGCAGTTTCCTTGTGCTTGGAATCCAGCTGCGCAGCAGGGGACCATCTCCGGGTGAGCAGAAGGCTCAGCAGTGCTGTTTTCTTTTGCTTGGAATCCAGCTGCACAGCAGGGGGGCGTCTCCGGGTGAGCAGAAGGCTCAGCAGTGCAGTTTCCTTGTGCTTGGAATCCAGTTGAGCAGCAGGGACCATCTCCAGGTCAGCAGAAGGCTCAGCAGTGCAGTTTCCTTGTGCTTGTAATCCAGCTGCACAGCAGGGAGGCAGTCTCAGGGTCAGCAGAAGGCTCAGCAGTGCAGTTTTCTTGTGCTTGGAATCCAGCTGCGCAGCAGGGGGTCATCTCCAGGTGAGCAGAAGGCTCAGCAGTGCAGTTTCTGTGTGCTTGGAATCCAGCTGTGCAGCAGGGGGCCTTCTCCAGGTGAGCAGAAGGCTCGGCAGTGCAGTTTTCTTGTGCTTGGAATCCAGCTGCGCAGCAGGGGACCATCTCCGGGTGAGCAGAAGGTTCAGCAGTGCAGTTTCCTTGTGCTTGGAATCCAGCTGCGCAGCAGGGGACCATCTCCGGGTGAGCAGAAGACTCAGCAGTGCTGTTTTCTTGTGCTTGGAATCCAGCTGCACAGCAGGGGACCATATTCGGGTCAGCAGAAGGCTCAGCAGCGCAGTTTTCTTGTGCTTGGAATCCAGCTTCGCAGCATGGGGGGCCATCTCCGGGTCAGCAGAAGGCTCAGCAGTGCAGTTTCCTTGTGCTTGTAATCCAGTTGCGCAGCAGGGAGTCAGTCTCTGGGTCAGCAGAAGGCTCAGCAGTGCAGTTTCCTTGTGCTTGTAATCCAGCTGCACAGCAGGGAGGCAGTCTCAGGGTCAGCAGAAGGCTCGGCAGTGCAGTTTTCTTGTGCTTGGAATCCAGCTGTGCAGCAGGGGACCGTCTCCGGGTGAGCAGAAGGCTCAGCAGTGCAGTTTCCTTGTGCTTGGAATCCAGCTGCGCAGCAGGGGACCATCTCCGGGTGAGCAGAAGGCTCAGCAGTGCTGTTTTCTTTTGCTTGGAATCCAGCTGCACAGCAGGGGGGCGTCTCCGGGTGAGCAGAAGGCTCAGCAGTGCAGTTTCCTTGTGCTTGGAATCCAGTTGAGCAGCAGGGACCATCTCCAGGTCAGCAGAAGGCTCAGCAGTGCAGTTTCCTTGTGCTTGTAATCCAGCTGCACAGCAGGGAGGCAGTCTCAGGGTCAGCAGAAGGCTCAGCAGTGCAGTTTTCTTGTGCTTGGAATCCAGCTGCGCAGCAGGGGGTCATCTCCAGGTGAGCAGAAGGCTCAGCAGTGCAGTTTCTGTGTGCTTGGAATCCAGCTGTGCAGCAGGGGGCCTTCTCCAGGTGAGCAGAAGGCTCGGCAGTGCAGTTTTCTTGTGCTTGGAATCCAGCTGCGCAGCAGGGGACCATCTCCGGGTGAGCAGAAGGTTCAGCAGTGCAGTTTCCTTGTGCTTGGAATCCAGCTGCGCAGCAGGGGACCATCTCCGGGTGAGCAGAAGACTCAGCAGTGCTGTTTTCTTGTGCTTGGAATCCAGCTGCACAGCAGGGGACCATATTCGGGTCAGCAGAAGGCTCAGCAGCGCAGTTTTCTTGTGCTTGGAATCCAGCTTCGCAGCATGGGGGGCCATCTCCGGGTCAGCAGAAGGCTCAGCAGTGCAGTTTCCTTGTGCTTGTAATCCAGTTGCGCAGCAGGGAGTCAGTCTCTGGGTCAGCAGAAGGCTCAGAAGTGCAGTTTTCTTGTGCTTGGAATCCAGCTGCGCAGCAGGGGGTCATCTCCGGGTGAGCAGAAGGCTCAGCAGTGCAGTTTCTTTGTGCTTAGAATCCAGCTGTGCAGCAGGGGGCCATCTCCGGGTGGGCAGAAGGCTCAACAGTGCAGTTTGTTTGTGCTTGGAATCTAGCTGTGCAGCAGGGGGACATCTCCGGCTGAGCAGAAGGCTCAGCTGTGCAGTTTCTTTGTGTTTGGAATCCAGCTGCACAGCAGGGGAGGCCATCTCCGGGTGGGCAGAAGGCTCAGCAGTGCAATTTCTTTGTGCTTGGAATCCAGCTGCGCAGCAGGGGACCATCTCCGGGTGAGCAGAAGGCTCAGCAGTGCAGTGCAGTTTCCTTGTGCTTGGAATCAAGCTGGGCAACTACCTGGTGGTTACACTGAGCCCTGCGGATACAGTGAGGCACACCACTGTAGGATCCTCAGTGTGATCGCTTCCCAGTACGAGAACCAGCATTCCCTGCTAAATGGCAACTGCCTGGTGGTTACACTGAGCCATGCAGATCCAGTGAGGCGCCACCACCGTAGGAGACCCCAGTGTGATCGCTTCCCAGTACGAGAACCGGCGTTCTCTGCTAAATGGCAACTACCTGGTGGTTACACGTAGCCCTGCGGATCCAGTTAGACACCACCCCTGTAGGATCCTCAGTGTGATGGCTTCCCAGAACAAGAACCGGCATTCTCTGCTAAATGGCAACTACCTGGTGGTTACACTGAGCCATGCAGACCCAGTGAGGTGCCACCACTGTAGGAGTCCCCAGTGCGATCGCTTCCCAGTACAAAAACTGGCGTTCCTGCTAAATGGCAACTACCTGGTGGTTACACTGAGCCCTGCGGATCCAGTGAGGTGCACCACTGTAGGATCCTCCGTGTGATCGCTTCCCAGAAAGAGAACCGGCGTTCTCTGCTAAATAGCAAATACCTGGTGGTTACACTGAGCCCTGCGGATCCAGTGAGGTGCACCACTGTAGGATCCTCCGTGTGATCGCTTCCCAGAAAGAGAACCAGCGTTCTCTGCTAAATAGCAACTACCTGGTGGTTACACTGAGCCCTGCGGATGCAGTGAGGTGCACCACTGTAGGATCCTCCGTGTGATCGCTTCCCAGAAAGAGAACCAGTGTTCTCTGCTAAATAGCAACTACCTGGTGGTTACACTGAGCCCTGCGGATCCAGTGAGGCGCACCACCGTAGGATCCTCCGTGTGATCGATTCCCAGAAAGAGAACCGGCGTTCTCTGCTAAATAGCAACTACCTGGTGGTTACACTGAGCCCTGCGGATCCAGTGAGGCGCACCACCGTAGGATCCTCCGTGTGATCGATTCCCAGTACGAGAACTGGCGCTCCCTACTAAATGGCAACTAACTGGTGGTTAAACTGAGCCCTGCTGATCCAGTGAGGCGCACCACCGTAGGATCCTCCATGTGATCGCTTTGCAGAACGAGAACCGGCGTTCTCTGCTAAATGGCTTCCTATTGGCTGATCACATTTATTTTCCTGCAACAACCCCAGTTTACCAGCAAAAGCGGGCCCTCCAAAACCAACATGGATCCAGGACACCCAACACTAGCTCTCTTCTGGGGAGCAGTGTTCATTATAGAATCATTTAAAAAAAATGTTTTATTAATGTGTATCAGTCAAAAATAGGACTTTTCAAATGTAAAAAATGTACGGCGATAAAATGAGTGGAAAAAAAAAAGATATTACAAAAATATTCAAAATTATGCGCAAACTTAATCAATCCTATGGTCAGTCTTTAGCTTTTTTATGCAACGCGACAAAACCCAAACAATTTAACACAGCTATAGTTGAAAATGCTTCATGACCGGAGGACAGTCTTTGCCAGAATTCTTCTGTTCTCAAACAAAGCACATTATTTACAAAGCGTTCCGAGTGGCTGATCGTGGCATTATTAACTGCTGGGCAATGTATCAACATATGTCGTAATTATCGATCCGTTTCTTTTTTACAAAGAGAACATTCAACCGCTGGTTTCCTATCGTTGATGGGAACAGCCAGGATTTTTCCAGTTGGCAGGAAATTTAGTTAGAATCTCAGAAATTTGTCTCTCCACCTTGAGATAAGAAATCAACATAGATATGATGGAACAGAGCCCCTTGGTTTATCCAGAAGAGAGCAACTGTTGTGAAGTTTATAAGAGTGCATGGTGTCAATCCTATCTCATAATGGCTCTCTAAATCCCCAATGGGTTGACTACCAAGCCCTCTACAGTTCATTCATAGCTAGAGAGGATACCAAACACCTTGACCTCCAGATTCTGCAAGTATATACTAGACTCTTCCCTTAAAACAGATTGGACATCCGGACACAAGGTGTGTATCTTTGGAGTATGGATAGAACGGTACAATTGCACACGTTTCCAATCCAGATTAAGACTGAGCAAACTCAGGCCAAGTTCAAATTGACGGGTTGCCATTGGTATAGATTTAATACTTTCCTCCGTAGCCTCCCCTTGAGTCTGACCCAATTCAACTTCCAAGCCTGAGACTCTACATCCATTCCGTAGAGTGAGGTTGGAATAACTTTCCCCCTTATAAAAGTTGATTAAGAGCACAATTGAGAACTTATAGTATTTGCTCTCAAGTCTCTTCATCTGGCAGACTAATTGATCGACCTTACTCATCAATCTATTTACAAGTGCAATATTAGGATATGAAGAGAAAACCTAAATGTTACTTCTGTTGCCGACGTTATCGGCTCGCCGTTGAGAACCCAAGTTCTTTGACCTATTCCTTTTCATCTACTGCTAAATCAAATGATGTTAGAATAATGATCTCTACTAGGGGTGGGGGAGGCATCAATCTCCCAAGTTCCAAGACAAGACCTGATCTTCATCTCTCCATCCCAGATGACCTCAAAATGGTACGAAGCCATCAGAACTCCTCAAAAGGGGGACTATGACACCAGCCTCAGAGCCATGGGATGCCCACAAACCCTGCTCATGACAGGATATTAACCCCATGCTGAAGCAAGGGTAGGACCCACCCAGCGACTTTTACAGGTACGCAGAACCGATTAGTATCTGTCTCCCAGGTACCGAGAACACTCACCTCTCCTTTTTGGGTACAAAAAATATTAGCAGCCCTCTCCCGCATAAAAATGTTATTAAAATCTCTCCCAGGCATGGATAGCATCAGGCCCAGACATGGAATGGCCACAAGTGTGGTAGCACAGGGCCTCGTGCTCAGGGGAGCCGCATAGCCTTTGCTTGCCATCAGAGCTGTGATAAACAGTTTACTGGACACGGCTATCCCTGCAAATGTGGGTGGCAGAGATGCTGCAGATGGACTTCCAAACCCGGATTCACCACTTTAGTAAAGTATGATGCTGGGCAAATCATTTGATCCTACTGTGCTTTAATTGCCAAAATTGGAAGTCCCTAGAAGTGATTCAGTTGACACCGAAGACACACAAAAAAAGCGTCAATCATGGTGTTATAATATTAACAGTGACCTTTACATATTGCACATCACAAAGTTATTTCTCTCTTGGCTTAATCCTGGCAACTTCCTGTAATGGAACTTCTGTCACGGGTGCACATGGCTCAGAAACTGATCAAATTACCAACAAACAGGGTCAATAACTTGAAGTGCGAGGGCACGGACAAGCCGTTGGATTCCTTTTAACCATTAACGGGAATGACGTGGTAGCAGAAAAACAACGGTTTTATAGGAATGAAGCAATTCATTGGTTTCTATGAACAGATATGACTGATATGATAAGTTGCTCAGACTGGAGTATAGGGTGGGGAGTGTTGGAGAAATAGAAGGCAAATCCACTTTGGCTTTTGTGAGCACTGTCCAGAACTTGGAATTAGATTCTGAAGTGGTCTTGTTGTAGTCTGAACGACCTGGTAACAGGTCAGCTCTTCGTATTCCTTTCTGTGTGTAATTCTTTTAATTGTTCCCATAGGTCACTTCAAATCAGAGATACTTATAGTTCAAAATGTGTGGAGAAGCCTGGTGTGCTAAAAGTGGGCCAAGGGGCCATTGAGAAGGGGGGGCTCTTCAATGGCGTTAATACCTGTAGCCCCCCCCCCCCTTCTTAACCTCCTGTTCTCCCTCCCCCCTTTTGTGTCCCTGCAGAAGATCCCTGCCACAGTTCAGCAATTCTGGACTATTTTGGATCTGCTCTACACCTGAATCTTGGTCCTGACGAAGATGGCTACAGCTATGAACGCCATTGAAACCGGTCGAACCAAGTGGTCATGAGGGCTCTCATGACCCTTTGCAAATGTCCCGAGTCCAAGGAAGAAGATATTGCAATTTAAAACCACTCCTGCGCACACTCAGAAGGAAAAGGAGTGTGTTATTTTTATAAGAGCCCCCCCCTTCTCAATGGCCCCTTTGGCCCACTTTTAGCTCACCAGGCTTCTCCACACATTTTGAACTATAAGTATCTCTGATTTGATGTGACCTATGGGAACAATTAAAAGAATTACACACAGAAAGGAATACGAAGAGCTGACCTGTTACCAGGTCGTTCAGACTACAACAAGAGCACTTCAGAATCTAATTCCAAGTTCTGGACAGTGCTCACAAAAGCCAAAGTGGATTTGCCTTCTATTTCTCCAACACTCCCCGCCCTATACTCCAGTCTGAGCAACTTATCATATCAGTCATATCTGTTCATAGAAACCAATGAATTGCTTCATTCCTATAAAACCGTTGTTTTTGTGCTACCTCAGAAACTGATCAGACACCCACTTTTACTCAATACTCTATTGATTTATTGGGTAGAACAAAGTCCTATAGCGCTTAATAACTTCATGAAGAAAGGGTTTCTAGACTTTGTAAACCTCTGCATCCCGTCAAACATTCTGGAAAAATTCTCCAGTTTCATCTGGTAGTACCCCCAAAGTTTCATTTGAATAATCATGTAATTGTATGTTCTGGGAAAGGGTCATAAGAGCAAAGGTTTATGAAAGTAAATGTTTTTGGCAAAATGTCAACAAAGACAGCTTGAGTAGGGCCTTGTCAACTCTCTCTTCCAGGGTCCTGACCGTAGTAGCGCTCGGTTCCTCTGCCCCCTATTCCGCCTCATGCTCATTGTTACCCCACTGTACCCCTGTCTTTGCCCCAGTCGGCCTACTGGCACCTTCCTGTGCTATCACGTCTCTATGGCTGTAATTCTCCAAACGCCTCCTCGCTTCTTTTAGACCACCTCCCGAAGTTCAGACACTTGCTTCCTGTCAACTCAGTCAGCTGTTCACTCCTGGTCACCCGCGTGCTTCATTCTACTCCACCTCTTCCATTCCACTCTCCCACATCCGCTTCACACGCCCATCATCTACTCCTTCGACTATCGCCACCTCACACCAGTTGCCCACCACATCGGTCCCCAAACACTGAGATTGGCTGAATGGGGCTTGAGTTTATATAGCAGGGGGATTCCTCTCCCTAGGCTGGGACATGGGAGGGGGTCTACACCTGTGTTAAGAGCATCAGTGCATGTTGGTTATCTTTTGCCTCGTAATGCCCCAGCTAGGGATACTGAGAGGGTCTAGGGTGGACCAAGCCTTTGAAGGACAGGTCCACCACCTGCGATGGGAGTTCCCTTAAGTTCTAATCCTCTGGGGTGCTGTGCAGGTTCTGGCATGGTCTTTCAATATTTACAGATTCCCTGGGTGTTGCGAAGTAGCCATTGTGACTTTGGTTCACCCATGGAAACGGTGATCACCATGCTTGTGGCTGTTACTCTTAAGCAGGCGTACAGCGACGTGAGTTCCTCTGATGCCTGCGGTAACCCCGTCAGGAGACAGGGTTGAGTTCAGCCTCCGTCCCCCGGCTCCCCAATATGCCTGAATCCATGTACATGTGCACATTGGTGCTTCTTTCTCTGATCCAGTGCCTATCAGCCTCTGTCCTGCCCTGTCCTGTCCCGGTCCCTACATTCTTTCAGAGATTATGAGGACCAGCATGCACCAGACTCCTCAGAACCTGGCACGGATCATGAATCCCGGCATATAGAAAAAACTAGTACCGCAATACACCTGGGCCCCACGGATAAGACCCAGCCTGGAACAGGAAACACAGTCTTGCTACCCAAATGGAATAGACTGTTTCCCCCAGTCTCCCAAAAGCTGAATGGAAAACCAAACACCCACCCACAACAATCCCAGAGGGGCTACATGGGATCAGTGGGACAGCAGCAGAAAAACTGGAACTTGCAAGAGACTACATGGTGTTGGGAAGGAGAGAGGTTCTTCCCACTCCCTTAGGCGATACCGAATAAGAAATAAACGCGAGCACACCCAGGGAGTAGGGAGGAGGGGCGGGGGGTGCACATAGAGGAGGGTGAGTGATCACCTTAGTGCATGCGTTGCAAGCTGTATGGTAGATTTGGGTGTGAATGCCATCTTGGCGAATGGCAGCCATCTTAGAATGTAAGCCCAAGCGCGGCGAAAAGCATTATGTGTGTTTGTATTAGATCCCTTGCATGAGCGCAGACACCACCCCACCCTGGCCAGGTTTCAAAGATCCATAAAACCCTGCATTGTCCCAGAAGTTAGAGGCCCTCGCGCCCTGGGAAGAATCCACACTGCAAGATTATGAGAAGGGAGCAGAGCGCCTCTTGCCAGTACCGTCCCACGGATCAGATAGCAAGGCCCTCCTGCCCCCAAAGATCCTCACATAATACAGCCTCACCATGCTTTCATCCCATGACACCCGCAGGCCACAACACCACCCAAATCCAGACCACCAACCATAAAACCTTTACACCCCTCGATCGATCACCAAGATCAGAAGGCAAGGCTTTCACACTTTCAGAAATGGGTCACGTGATTTGTGCAGCGAGGTGCAGGGTCCCATCCAAATTATAGCCTAAAACGAAGATGGAGGACCATGGGAGTTGCTGACCTGTCTGGAAGCATGTGAGTTGGTGTGACCTCGGCTCTCCCCCCCCCCCCAGCTCATCCCTGTATCTGCCAGGTGCATTTTTGCAACAATAAAATAACATTGTTATTGCAAGTCACTAATTAATTGTTAGGACAGCTTCACCGCGGATGACAAGCACACCAGCGCCCACATGGGCAGAGATGGACAGACGAACACGAACCAATGGCCTGGCATCCCATATGGTGCAGGCCCTACATGTATAGGGCTCCTCCAATCCGTATTGTAGAATTGTTCTATATGTAATTACATCATCAGTGACGTTGTTGTGCTTATTATTTGCCACACATGCCTACGGATCCCAGAATGTTCGGCGGCAGCAGAGTTCTTTGCTGATGCACTTCTATTTTCTAGAAATAGATACTTCTTATCCTTGCAAGTGTATCTTTGGCCTTTTTTCCTAGCGGGCTGTATTTCTTCTGAGCGTGCAGATATGGGTCTTCTTTTGGTGAGCCAGATGTGATCCCAGCGACCCCCGTGCCAATGGAGGCTTCCATGCTGCTCCTCCGAAGGGCCCTGAACACCTGCAGTGACCGGTCCCAGAAGTGCCAGTACCAGAGGTGTGCAGGAGCTGGTTTTACAGAATTCCTGTCTGTTCTTTGAAGCGGGGCATGGCTGCGGAGAGTGTGCATGCCACGGTTGGAACCCCATGACAAAGGAGTTTGGGTGAACATGCATATGTGAGTATACACTTGCAAGTGATAACAAGTAGGGGAGTGGTATACGGGGAAGAGTGTGGTTTGTAAGTGAATGGAGGACAAGGTCGTTTGTATGGTGTGGGTGTGGTTTTTTGCTTTTATTATTATTGATTTTTTAAGAAGGACATTACAGAAAGGAAGACAGGCGTATAGGGAACCTCCCCAAGTGAGGGGAGAAGGTGATAACACTTCTATTGTGTAACAGAAGAAAAGGAAATAAATAGGAGCCCTGCATAATTAGTGGGCACAGCTACAGTAGTGGTTATTTTAGCTTATTGTTTTAGCGTTTTGAAATCTTTTTATGTAAGGTGGGGGGGCATTGTTAGAATAACAGTTTGTTCTGAGTGTGAGAGTGGGTGCGTGTGAAGGGCAGGGGAGAGAAAGAAAGCAATGTGAGCCGATGGGGAAGAGGGAACTGCAAATTGATTTTTTGGTTGTGACATGATTAGAAGCGTAGGGACACTTTAGAGCACATACTTCGCTGCAATGGAAGGGTGACCCCTTTAGAGTACATATACAAGGACAAGCAGTGTGGAAAAAAGTGAGAAATAACATAAGCAGTGGGTGGCAGAAACACAAACTGGGATAGACAGAGCAGGGCACCCATAATAAGGGAATTCTGGAGCATATGACTTAATTTCTAGCAGAGAAGTACAAGGGTAAGCAGCTACAAAACAGAAAGGAAATCTTAGACCTGTGGAAGATGATTGAGGACGTGGAAGACTCCAATAATGGAGTAGTACGGAACACTCATGAAGGGAACAAGTAAGCAGAAGCGGGTGGGACACAAACAGAATAAAAGGGGATATATCCATTGGCAGAGCTCCCATCGACTGGGTACACTAACTCAACCTATGTGTCCATCCCGGCCACAGCCCCTCCACCCCATATATACCCACTGCAGTAACCACTCTACCTCAATAGTGCGCAGGGCAGAGGAAATTAGAAGGGTCACTACAATCAGCGCAAGCAGAGCTCGTGCAACTGCGAACAGCACAGAGCGAGGCAAAGGAGAACAGACTAGATGAGTGGAGGGAGGATAATAAAAGATGGATATATTGAGAAGAAAGACACGCTGACAAGCAGGCAGCACAGGGTAGGAACTGTGAGGTCTGACAGAAGTTTAGGTAGGGATCCGGGAGATGATGGGTGGAGTACCGTGGATGAGTTTGCGGATGACAGTGAGAAGAGCGCAACAGGCACCAGAAATAACACCTCAACTGGAAATTGTGGGATGAGAGAGTAAGGAGGTTTGGCCGGATAGCAGAAGTGAAGAAAAAGGGAAGAGAAAGGAAGGTAAGAGAGTGGGCTTACAGATGCCCCTGATAAACAAGGGTGGGGGGAGGGTGCAGATGGATGAGAACAATCTGATTGAAGCACTCCTACCTTTAACAGCTGGAGCGAGGAAGTGGATATATACGCATTTGAAAAAAACAGACGGCAGGTGTGCCCCTTGCCGTGAGTGACATGAAAAGATGTTGATGGCGATTGTGGGAGACCAGGCAGGGGACGTGTAGATTAACGCAGGATACCATAGAGTAAGAATGCAAGGATAAGGTTTTTTTTAAGCCCATTTATAACAGTCCGCGACCTCGCATTTGCATTTTAAGCAACTTTAACGGTAAAGCTTTCCCTTAACATACGAGGCATTCGAGTGAGTACCGTGCAGTCATCATAAATCATCTCTAGCACGGGAAAACGCAAAAATACGCGTTTCTCCTCTCTCTGCAAGCACCAGACTTACAGGCACAAATGCGCAAGTATCAAAACTGTGGCATCCTAAGAGCCATTAACCAAAATGTATAATTACGAGCCTCATAAGCGCTCACAACATTCAGCAAGTATCTTGCATAACGCACAAGGCATTTTAGCCAGCACTTTTCGGGTAGCTTTTACGCATGCATCCATCACAGAAAAATCCAAAGTACGTGTTTGTTTAATGTTCGTCTTTCTTGCCACAGAAGCAAGTAGGAAAGTGGTGCACACGTTCATACCGTGGCATTTTCCGAACTTTGCAATACACAGAGGGTATTATGCATACAATCTGGGAATGACCTGCAGATGGCACGCAGCCATAATATATTAATTTTTCATTTTCCATCGGCCCGTAGGGCACAAACAAGCACTCACAGTGAGCATGTGAATTTGTAAATAAAACACAATTTTGAGGAGTGTTTGCATTTAACCAGAAATTTATTTTCCATTCAGGGATTTAACCCGGTTAATACTAGTACAGCAGACCGCATGTAATCAGACAAGGCAAAGTTAAAATACAAGTAAAATAAATCATTTAATTTTGTATTGCAAAAGTTGCAAATTAGTGTTGTTTTTGAAATGGAGGAAATACAGTTCTTTGCAGGTGTATATACACATTTATATAGTTTTGGTGTAGTAAGTAACGAGTTGAACATTGAAAGCATGGTAGTGACTACTTAAACAGATGAAATTAATAACTCAATGCTAACAAAATCTTTGTTTTATTTGTGTTTCTTTTTCCATGGATGTTTTCTTTTACCATAGTATCCTTCCACGTTTCCCCATCATACCTCTCTGTCTTACACCAATATATATTGAAATGCATATCCATGTAATATGCTATGATGTTGGATTTGTCAATATAATTTGTGCACATATTAACATGTCTTATTTACCATATTGGTTATTCGTTACTGTTGTATAATTTGTGGTCGATATTGCACAGCCCTGGTTTGAGAAAGGCACTGTTCAATTGCCGAAACAAGTGTTACCAAATAGGGCATTTTTTTGAGAATTGATCTGGAATTGTGTGTGCAGAATAAAAACTGCAATTCTGGAATTAACGAACTTAAGGTGTGGCGCACTTTGTATGCAGGAGGGTTCCCTTATCCACTACCCTAGAGTAAGGTTAGACGATGATGCGCATGACGACGCACCATTCAATAACATCAGAGCGCAGGTGTGAGACATGCTTCGGCACACGTACCATATATCTGCGGTCAATTATGCAATATACTATGGGTGATGATGAAGACCCTGCTCAGTACATTTAGGTTCAGGAGATGTAGAGGGCAGAGACGGGGGACCAGTGAGACCGATCAGTTCCTCTTTATTTCATTATCAAAAGGGGCTTACCAAAAGAATTGCAGAAGACACTAGATACAATTGTAGGCATTGAAGCAAAAGGGTGGAACATCAAAGGGAAACAGCAGACAGTTGCAGGCAAATGAGACAAAACTGGTACAAAGAAAGTTGGCTAAAATAGTTGTAGAAGGGACAGTACCCACACAGAAGGAAATGACGGGGAGCGGGCAAGCACCCAGAGATGTCCGAATAGCAGCGTTTTGGCCAGAAGGAGGACAAGAGCAGTGGGGAGGTGGACCGCAGTACCCCACCCAGGAGTGGCAGCAAGGGGGTCAGCAGCATAGGAGGGGCGGATTTAGAGGGGGCAGAGGGATTTTACAACATGGGAACAAGAGGGACAGGTATAGGCTCCTCCCAGTGCTGAACTGCGGGAAGTGGGGACATTTTTCGAGAGAGTGTAGGAGCAGGCCAGGGCTCGGATATAACAGATACAATAACTATCATCCACCACCCCAGAAGGCACAACAAACGCCAACACCGAGGATGACATCCATATCATATGACAACACCAAGCATAAACGCAGTTCCAACCTTGGCCCCGGGAGCACAATAACAGCAGCACCCACAACAGCCGTACCCACAACAAACTATGCCCCAGCACAGAAATGGTAACATGCATACACCCAACAAAATGCTGAATGGCACCATAGTGCCCTAAAAAGCTGTGAGCGTGATGGGAAACAACCCTCTCATGCTCCCCGGAACAAACACATACCCGCATTGTGACAGCCCACAGATAGTGCTTGCCTGCCCCGTTCTATCTAGGAACGTCCACCCTGATGTGCAACCCTTGGTGGGTGCAGAGATAGGAAACAAACACTTAATTTTTATGGTCAACACAGGTGCCACAAACTCATGCCTCAGTGAGGGAGATTTCCCGCTATCAGGCCAGACTCTTGACACGCAGGGCTTTTCTGGGATGTCTCCACGGTTCCATACACTGAACAGGTGGATATCAAAATAGGTGGGGCAGGGTTGCAGGCCCCCTTACGATATTCTGAAAGTTCCCCAGTGAACTTGTTGGGCAAGTATCTGCTCAGCAAACTCAATATGCCAATCCCATTTACAGACAGTGGCATAGTTTGTGCCAAGCCAGGGATGTGCGATATGAGGGCAACGCTGATAATCCATGCAATGGGAGGAGAATTTGTATTTGTATTTTGTTTATTTATATAGCACAACCCGGCCCATATGCATCTGGGCGCATATCTTGATTTACATAGGTTACATAAATTACAACATAGATGAACAATTCTTGTGACACATAAATTACAGAAGGAATGTAGTTTACAGAGATAACATACAGGTAATAATGTGTATCATACAGATAATAGCAATTATGAGTGAGCGGCGGATAGATCCTGCTCAATGAGCTATTTCTTGACCTTATGATTGAAGGAGTGGAAGGAAGGCTGATTCTCAATGTGTTTGGGAGGGTGTTCCATAGTTTGGCTGCCAAAACAGGGAAGCTGCCCCCCCTGCTTTTCGCAGGGGGGGCTTTTTGAGAAGTGGTGGTTTGTGGGATTCCCATAGACCCGGGCATGTTCATCTATGGAATAACTGCTTGTGGAGGCGGTGCTTCATATTGGTAAAGGGTGTTGACGAGCACCCACAGATTTCATTTTTTACCCTGTAGTGTTCCCTGAGTTGGCAGCAGGTACAATATTCTCTCTAGATTTGCAAGGGTTGGTGATTTCTGCAAAAAAGATGGTTGTGATAGGAACAGACCAGGACGGGTGCGAGTGGCGCACAGTACTTTGCATTGACCCCACAGTGCCTCTGAAGGACTGACGCATAATTATTTGAGGACAAGCCAGATGATGGAGAAATAGTGTTAGCAATCTGTATCCCCTGTGAAATAATGGTGCAGTCCTGGAAGGTCCAGTGTCCTCCTGATGGCCCTTGCCACAGTTCATTGAGGAAGATTTAGAGCAGATGCCCGAGAGGCTGGACCACTAAACCCCATGACATAGGGCTCCTACAGGGAGTGACCCCCAAATCACATAACACTGAAACCAGGGGCAGTACTACCCAGAGTAAAACAATATCCACTCTCCAGGGAGGCAGAGGAGGGAATCAAGAATACCATGAGTGCCCTACTCAACCAAGTTATAATTGTACCATCTACCTCCCCTTGCAACACAGCTATATATCCTGTAAAAAAGGAAACAGGGGCAATTGAAGAATTATCCATGCTTTGCCCCCCCCCTATAGTTTTTGGTGCAGCAAAGAGTTTCCTGTGGTTCCTAACCCTGCCACGATCGTGTGTAGAATTCCCATAGAGGTGACCCATTTCACAGTTGTTGACCTCAAAAATGCATTTTCCTCCAAAGCATTTCACCCAGAGTCACAGTACCTCACCACTTTTACACATGGGAGGAAGGGGGTTCAAGCACACATGATTACCTCAAGGGTACTGTGAGAGGCCCAGCATTTGCAACAGAATACTTCACACATATTTAGGCAACACCCATTGTCCAGCACGATCATTCAGTACATGGAAGACCTGCTGGTATGCAGCGACATTGAGCAACACTGCAGACAAGACTCAATTACACTTTTACAACTCCTAGCCCGCAAGGGGTACAAAGTTGAGAAGGCGAAAGTACAGTACTGTCTACAAGAAGTTTTATATCTAAGACGGTTAATATCAGCAAATGGTAAAAGAATAATAGCAGACTGTGCTGCCTTTGCCACCCCACAGCCTGCGACAGTGAAGGTAATACAAGGTTTCCTAGGGTTGTGCAATAACTGCAAGGCATGGATCCTTGATTACGCAGCATGTACAAGGCTGCTCGTACAGGGTCTCAAAGAAGCACAGAAGACTGCCAGTAAAGTAGCATGGACTGAAGAAATGTTACATAGTTTCAGTGTGCTCCAAGAAGTGATTTCAGCTGCCCCCGTGTTAGCAACTACTGACAATACACAGGAATTCTACTTATTCTCGCACTCCAACGGCTAGCTCATGACTGCTGCGTTGACACAAAAAAGCATGATGGGCCACAAGTCATTGGCCTATTGCAGTGGCACACTAGACTCAATGATGCAAGGGCAGTTTGCTTGCGAACAGGCACTTGCGGTAGCAGTGTTTGCCATTAAGAAGAGTTCCACCATTGTGATGGGTTGCTCCGTCACACTATATGGAACATGCCGTTTTTGCCATTTTAAATGATCAAAATCTACTCTGACTACTCAAAGAGCATCTGCGTATGAGATAATTCTCTCAAGCGCAACTATTCATATTGTGTGGTGTAAAACAGTGAATCCTGCAACGTTCATAACAGAAATGTACATAGACCTGACCAAACATGACTGCAACGTATGGAGGGGAGGAGGATGACATCCCCAAGGCAAAGGACAGCCCACTCGAGCCGTGGGGTCCTCTTCATTGATGGATCAGCGTCAATTGACCAGGACACGGAACTCGGACATATGAGCGCAGCAGTGGTGAGCCTAGTGGACGGCAAATATGAGACATTAATTCTAAAAAGACTACCAATGCATTATTCAGCGCAGGCAGCATAACTCATTGCACATATTGAAGTGCTACAATCATCACAGGGGTGTCACATGACCATTCATACTGACTCTGCATACGTCACTATAACAGTGCACACTGGTCTTTCGCGATGGAAAAGGAGGGCGGATGGGTCCCCAGTACAGCATGCCGCTTTGTTAGTCAAGCTCATTTTTGCATTCTCACAGCCTTCTGTAGTGGCGGTCAACAAATGCGCCACCCACACTAGCAACACTGACAAAGTGCCACTCAGAAACGCTGCCACAGATACTGCAGCCAAAATACCAACCTATCTCGAAGTACCAACTGTAGCTGAATATGTTGTCACAACACCTGCCACTGACTAGCCACCCGTCTCATACAATGCCCTGCCTGTAGCGCAAATTATTGAATTACAAGGAAGGGCACCGAAAGAGGAAAAACAGTTGTGGGTCAAGAGAGGGTGCAAGCAGTCCCCTGCTGATTTATTGTGGAGACAAGAATGTACAGCAATGATGCCACACAAACTGTTGGTAATAGCATTTGATCAGCTCCATTGCCTCTCCCACAGCTCCAAACACCACATTGATACTGATATACAAGAGGATTGGTTTATTCCAAACATCCAGCAACAATTGACAAGCATAGTGTCATGATGCCTACCCCCGGAGCACCAGGCCAGGCCCAGCACCCCCGGAAGCAGGCATCATGCCCTCGGGTAAAAGCCCAGCGGCCCCTTATAGGGGCTCTTTGGACTCAGTCCTGGCCTTTGGCGCCAGGCTCATGTTGGACATCAGTCCTGGCGCCATAGGCGCCAGGCTCATAAAGGGAGGTGTTTTGTGCACTTACCTGATGCAGACCATGCTGCACGCTTCGGGCCTCCCTGAGACCTGAAAGTGACTATTTTTTCATAGGGACTATTTTTTCACTCGGGCGTGGCCAGGGAAGGATACATACCTAGTTGGGGAAGGATACATACCTGGGACTTCTTTGGAGGCTATTTAAGCCACGCCCAGACAGCAGCTCATGCTTCGCGTTGTTCTGCTTCCTGCAGCTTAAGGCTCACCCTGTCTGCTCCTGCTCCTGGACTCCAGCCACGCCCGCCTCGAACCTGGAAGACCTGCAAGGAAGGAAGAGAAGAGAAAGGTGAAAACCAAGGACTATTTCAAACTTCTTACCTGCATCCGGAATCTTCTCGCCAGCATCCCCGAAGAAAGACTTCCATTTAAAAGCATTGCGTTGCTCGCTGCAGCACCACGCTTCACTCACCTGTCCTCGAGACATCTCCCGGCTCCATCGCGGCTGTCAGCATCGGACGCCACATCTCTGCACCTAGGGGAGAAAGGAAGAAACAAAAGGTGAGCAGAAGGAACACAGAAGGAAATCCTGATTAACAGCCATAATACTTACCGGCTTTTCTTCCACATTTCGGGTCGGCGCCGCCCCGTTGGCAGGTACCGTACCCCGGCCCCTATGGGGAAAGGACAAGAGATATTTCTGGGAAATGATAAGGACATTTAGAGGGATCGCCCTCATCACTACTCACCTCGGCAATTTAACCCCTGGACGCATCGCCTTCATTCTGCACCTGAAATAAAGGACAGATCACAGGTTAGAAAGACAACATAAAGGGGGCCTCACTTGAACTTTGAACTTTCATACTTACGGCGCATCGCTCAGGAAAGTCAAGTGGATTTTGCCAGCGCCATTCTGAAAACCAGTGAAGTAACTGGACGAACACGCGCCCCTGCACCAGAAGCAGGATGGAGAGTTCATCCTTCCAAACCATAAGGTGAGCTTAAACCGGGGTTTGGAGGAAGTTAGAGAGGAACGAAGGGGGAAGGGGGAAAGGGGGGATCTAGCACACTATTCTGCAGACTGTTAATCCCCTTTCTCATCTGCAGAAGGATATTCCTATGGGCCAGGCAAGCACGATTTGGAGGTCCTGTCCAATCGGTGTTCCGGGTCCTGCGCATCACGCTAGAAGAGGCCACAGCAATCCAGACTAGACCAGCGCCCCCGTGGGAACCAGGTGAGCGTTACAGAACGCGAAGCCTTCCTACAAATTCCCACCCAGGCGCTATGGAAACTTCCGAAACTGACCAGTTGTCCCAATTACTGGGGGAATTACGGGCCGAAGTACACGCCGCTCATCAAGAGACTAGAGCCCTCAGGAGGGAAGTGATTGTAATAAAGGATAGAGCTGATGACCTGGCTAGACAGCTTTTGCAAGGTCAAGCTGGACAAACTCCTTTATCCGGTTGCAGGGGGAACCCCGCTCCTGTGGTTTCCAGTAACCCGGTGCAGATTAATCTACCTGGAAACATGCCGCTGGCCCCACCTGAACGCTTTGCTGGGGACCCCAAACGATTTGCCGTATTCATGAATCAGTGTCGTTTGCACTTCCTATGCAGACCTGGGGCCTTCCCTAATGATCAGACCAAGCTAGCCTTTGTGTTGTCATATCTCAGCGGCTGTGCTGCCGATTGGTCAGTCCCACTGGTAATTCAAGATGACCCGATTCTTCGTGATTTTCAAGGATTTCAAACAAGCATGGAAAGGTTATTTGCTCAACACTCCCAGGGACAGGCTCTGGATGACGAAACTCTATCTCTGCGACAGGGCAATCAAGACCTTCTATCCTACATTGCAACCTTCAATAGACTAATTGTGGAAACTGGTTGGCCAGAGGATAAAAGAATCACGTTATTCTATCGAGGTCTACGCGGAGAACTTAAAGATGTCCTGGCACAAGTTGTAAATCCGCCCCAAGAATGCACTGAATATATAGACTTAGTGGTCCAATTGGATCACAGGCTGCAAAACAGAAAAGCAGATCGGTCCAAGTTTGAAACCCGGGTGTTGGCCAAGACCCACGCTAACCCCAAGGGGGCTGATGCCTCGGAGCCTATGCAAATCAGAGGTGTTAAAGGACCCCTAACTCAAAAAGAACGGGAACGAAGACGACAGATGCAATTATGCCTTTATTGTGGGTCCTCTGGACACTTTCTACGAGATTGCCCGGTTAAGCCGCCCAAGAAGGTGGTAAGAGCCGCTGATAAAATCCATGGAAACTCTGTATCGGGAAACGACCACGCCCGGCAAGCATAGGGGTCCGCTTGCTGAGCTTGACAACTAACTCTCAGACCTTGCATTTCATTGTGCTAATGGTCCTCGTAGATCCGGAACAGCCTAAACGGTTGCATGCTATAAAGGCATACATCGATAGCGGGGCTATAGGAAACTATGTGGATCGAGAATTGGTCTCTAGGATAAACCTCCCTCTGCGTCCTAAAACCAACAAAGATGTCATCACTACAGTAGATGGAACCGAAATTGCCTCTGGACCGGTAACACATTCCACAGCTGAGGTGACACTTGTAGGTCCGGATGGCCATCGGGAGGCAGTTGTGTTTGATGTAATCAAGGCTCCACAGTTTCAGGTTATTCTCGGAATCCCTTGGTTAGAGACACATAATCCTCGAATTGATTGGCGAGCGAAGAGAATAACCTTCCCGGATTGTGCACAAACCTGCTACCCAGAAAATCCAAAGATTAATCTAGCATCAGTAACCTCTGTCCCCGTGCAACTACCTCCAGAGTACCAAGACTTTCAGGACGTCTTCCAAAAGGAACAGGCCAACACGTTACCTCCCCACAGATCGTACGATTGCCAAATCGATCTGGTGCCCGGTGCACAACCCCCTTGTAGCAGGATTTACGCCCTTACTGAACCAGAGAATCTGCATTTGAGACAATATTTAGATCAATACCTCGCCAATGGTTTCATTCGCCCGTCCAAGTCCCCGGCATCCTCAGCTTTGTTCTTCGTGCCTAAAAAAGAAGGCGACCTTAGAACTTGTATCGATTACTGCGCATTGAACCAGATAACTGTTAAAAATCGTTACCCTCTGCCTCTGATCCCTGAACTCCTTGGCCAGGTGAAGGATGCTTGCGTATACACCAAGTTAGATCTCCGGGGGGCTTATCATCTGGTACGAGTAAAAGAAGGTGACGAATGGAAAACGGCCTTCCGTACAAAATATGGACTATTCGAATACCAGGTGATGCCTTTCGGGTTGTGCAACGCGCCGGCAGCCTTCCAATTCTTCATGAACGATGTCCTTCGGGAACTCATCGATGTCTGTGTTGTCGTGTATATCGATGACATTCTTGTGTACTCCTCTTCGGAATCTGATCACAGGAAGCATGTCAGGGCCGTCCTAGAGAAACTGCGCCAGCACAAACTGTTTGCCAAGCTGGAAAAATGTGTTTTCCATACCACCGAGGTTGAGTTTCTCGGATTCATCCTGACACCTAAAGGGGTCCGAATGGATTCACGGAAAGTGGATGCCATCCTCAAATGGCCATCACCTAGTTCGGTGAAAGGTGTCCAAAGCATGCTTGGTTTTGCCAACTTTTATCTCAGGTTTATCCCGGAGTTTTCACGTGTGGTGCAACCCATCACTGCACTCTTGCGAAAAAATAAATGTTTTGAATGGACCGAGGAAGCCGAACAGGCCTTTCAGGAGTTGAAAGCTAAGTTCACGTCCGCACCTATTTTGAAGCACCCGCATCCAGATCTCCCATATATAGTCGAAACCGACGCGTCCAGCTTAGCCATGGGAGCTGTCCTGTCTCAGAGAGACCCTGAAACCAACCAACTGCACCCCGTAGCATTTTGGTCCAGAAAGTTCTCGCCGCCGGAGATAAATTATGCGATCACCGATAAGGAACTATTAGCCATTAAGTCTGCCTTCAAGGCTTGGCGGCATTATCTCCTCGGCGCCCGGCATACCATCACCGTGATCACTGATCAACGAAATGTACAATATTTAAAAACTGCCAAGGCTCAATCGTCTCGACAGCTCCGATGGGCTTTGTTCTTTGCTGAGTTCGATTTTGTAATCACCTACCGCCCCGGCTATAAGAATGGTAAGGCGGACGCTCTATCCCGAATTGGAATGGAAGAAATAGACACAAACTCAGAACCTGTGCTGATAATTCCCGAACAAAGAATTTTGGGGATAACCACTTTACAAACCCTTGAAGACATTCAAGCAAGAGTGAAACAATTCCTGGACTCTTCAGCCTTGCAGGATTGGATCAAAAGGGGGTCTAACTTTTCAGTCAAGGATGGCTTACCTTACTTCCAAGGATGCTTATTTTTGCCAGGAAAGGAATTGCAAGAACTGGTTATTTCCCGTCATCATGATACCCTGATGGAAGGACATCCTGGCATTGCCAAAACAGAGAAAAAGGTTAAACGACAATTCTGGTGGCCTTCCTGGCGAAAGGATATTAAATCTTTCGTGATGTCCTGTGGAGTTTGTGCCCAAAACAAAGGTCAAAAGACAAGACCCGCCGGTCTTCTTCAGCCCTTAGACATTCCACCAGCACCTTGGCACACCCTGTCACTAGATTTTATCACGGACCTGCCCTCTTGTAATGGTTACAATACTATTCTGGTTGTGGTGGATTTATTTTCCAAATGGCCCACTTTATTCCGTTGAAAGGATTACCTTCAGCCTTTGTTCTTGCCAAAGAATTCCTCGAAAATATCATCCGTTTGCATGGATTCCCATCCATACTAGTCTCTGATCGGGGAAGCCAGTTTCTTTCTCATTTTTGGAAAAAGTGTTGTCAACTGGCACAAATCGACGTAAGACTCTCGACCAGCCACCACCCACAGACCGATGGTCAGACGGAGAGAACGAACCAGACCCTTGAACAATATCTACGATGTATGTTGCACCAATCGGAGGGTAATTGGAAGGACATTTTATGGGTGGCAGAATATGCATACAATAACTGTAGTCCCTATGAAAAAATAGTCCCTTTCAGGTCTCAGGGAGGCCTGAAGCGTGCAGCATGGTCTGCATCAGGTAAGTGCACAAAACACCTCCCTTTATGAGCCTGGCGCCTATGGCGCCAGGACTGATGTCCAACATGAGCCTGGCGCCAAAGGCGCCAGGACTGAGTCCAAAGAGCCCCTATAAGTGGCCGCTGGGCTTTTACCCGAGGGCATGATGCCTGCTTCCGGGGGTGCTGGGCCTGGCCTGGTGCTCCGGGGGTAGGCATCATGACAGCACTCCCCCCCAAGGTCGTTCCTTCTGGAGGTTTCGGTTTGTTTGGGAAATTCTGATGGAACCTTTTTACCAGCCGAGGTGCATGTACGTGATCACTGGGTTCCCAAGACCTTTCCTGAGGCCCGTACCCTTTCCAATCAATTAGATAGAAAAGTTTTGATTTTGAGATCTTAGAATCCAAAATGTTCTTCACCTCGAATTCAGGCTCCCCATCTATCTGAATCGGTTCTGGTGGCTTTGTTAATCTGGTTCCTGGGTGCACTGGTTTCAAAAGTGACACATGAAAAACGGGGTGAATCCGCATGTTAGCTGGTAGATCGAGCTTGACTGCCACTGGGTTGATTATAGCTTTGATCAAGTAAGGGCCTAAATACCTTGGATTAAAAGTTCAAGGCCCCTTGAGTGATAGGTGTTTGGTAGCCAACCATACTTGATCCCCTATTTGGTATGGAGGTGCCTCTCTTCGATGCAGATCTGCATTCTTTTTGTATTTCCCTTTCGCATGTTGCAAATGTGCAGTTGCATCCTTGAAGGCTTGAGTAATCGTAGAATGCAAATGGTCCACTGCGGGCATTTCAAGGCTCAGAGGTGAGTCCAAGTCTGAAGTACGAGGGTGATGTCCATATAGGGTATAAAAGGGGCTCTGACCAGTTCCAGAGTGTACAATTTCACTGTAAATAATAGATCAAAGTCACACTGAAGTGAAACTGAACACCCAACTTCACGCATTAACACGTCAACAATTCTATACATGATAAAGATGCACCCCCCTTGAACTGGATTGTTGGAATATATTGCTAGGTCCCTACTGTTTCCAAGGATTCCTAATGCTTTTCATCACACAAACCTTGCTGATGTAAATAATAATAGTAGTGTTATTAATGGACATATAGGTGCACCCTAACATACAAAGAGACAAGCACGAAGGGCGAAATACGACACCTACCACAGGCTTGGTCTTTAAGCCATAGAAGATGTGCATTACTAAGAACTGTCCAACAGTTGGTATACAGGCATGAGCGCGGTGAGGGGAACAAAGTGAATGGCAGTTGCTAAGTGTGTTTGTTGATACTGCATGCGTCAGGGGCAACCAAGGTCCTAGTGCTGCGAGAAGTGCCAATTCTAGAGGTCCAATGCCGAGTACATCTTGCACTATGTAGGCTCAGGGGCACTTTTCAGGCACCTAATGTGAGGCTAGAACTTGTTGATTCAGATCGCCTGCAAAGCAACAAAAATTACATGGTGATACAAGGACTGAATTACACAAACAAGTGGCAAGAAACAACAGTTAATGCATGGCAGAGGGTCTAATGGCATACGAAGAAGGGGTTCTGGCCCGGGTGGAAGCTGCATGTGCACCGTTCTGGTCTGACCACATCTCAAAACTAACATGGATTGAAACAATGGAGAAACTGGTAAAAAGTGTACAGAGAAGGAACACATGAACGTTGCTTTCATAGTGTTGGAACGATATCTGTAGGGGCCAAAGAATCTATATAAATAAAAATCTAAATGTTTGTTTGTTCAAAATCTTAAATCTCCTAAAGTTCTTCACCGATTATTTTGACACAACGTTGCACTCAAACAGGCACGTGTTTTTATATACCTACTATACATAGATGTCACACCTGTGACCGGTAAAAACATGCTTTTTCTGAAAAACAGCACCATCTGTTGGATGTAAAAGCAACACACGCTGGCTCAAATGTGCCGAGGAAGCAGCAGAGCGATGTGCAGCCAGACTTTAGGATCCACGGTTGCAAGCACGGCAATCGCGTTCTGCAGCTTCAGATCTGATTCGAACGCAACAGGCTGAGAGGTCTTGAAAGACGTCAACGAGAAACAGCGGATCAGCATCAAACACAACTCCGTGCTCAGCAATCATGCGATTACAATCGCCTGGCATTCCGGTACAACCCAGCTGATGGTTATAATTTGAGCTAGCATGTTCTCATGGTCACCATGACTGAAGTGTGTCCTTATTGGAAGGCTCTGAAATTTAAGGGAGAAATGAAAGGAATGTGTTGCGCCAACGAGAAAATTAAACTGCCTGAACTTGGAGAACCACCTCAGCCTTTATAAACTACCCACAAGCATTGTGAAATTAAACATATTACAAACGTGTGCTTTCTCTTTTCTTTCTTTTCCATTTAACCAGACTGAGCCAAAGCAAGGCGTGGCCGGAGAAAGCTAGTATTGCAATAAGACTCTGCTCATTCCGGATCTGAAGAAAGGAATGGCGGCAGTGATGGATTACTATTGGGTGTGTGGCCAACAAGCATATTTGCACCTCCCACCATCATGTAGGTGCTATTGTTAGGTAGCAACGCTGCACTCAGCCCTGCCGTTGATACCAGAAGTACATTGCAAGGGGGGCCAACAGCGAATTCTGTCCCTACCACCTTTCCAACCCCTGAAGAACAAACAAGAAACCTGTTGCCTGTAGCAGAGTTCCACACCCTGCCTGGGAGAAAAAAAGGTGAAACCCTGTGAAAAAAGAAAATATCTAACTATCTGTCCAAAGACTCATCAAACCTGCTCAATGAAATACTGGATGAATACAGACTTCAGCAAAGCAGAGAATTTCTTCGCCTCAATTTTACTGCCCGGTGTGCAAGATGCAACAAACACTAAACGGCTGCAAATTGTCAGCTGGGAATTGATACAGCTGGCTAACACAACCAAGCAAGGGTTCAACGTCATAAAAGTGGAACTATGCGCCTCGAGGCTGATGATGCATCACTACTTCCTGGACATGCTCACTGCAATGGAGGGAGGAGTGTTTAAAAAGATTGGGGATTCCTGTTGCACACTTGTGCCTCCCGAAGATACTGAGAATGGCTCTCTCTGAGACATATTCGAAGCTGTACACAACCTGGGAGTGCGCATGAAGAAGGAAGATGGAATACAGAGTAAAGATTGGTTCGATCTGACCTTTTCTTGGGCTCTATCCTGGCTGGGACAGATTGTGAAAATGCTGGTGGCCATCATAGTCTTCATCTTAGTCATCTTTTGCACATACCAAATGGGACTCAGATGTGCCAAAGCAGTGCCCAATAGCACAATGATGATGGTCTCAATTGGGGTTGTGCCCAAAGCCCCTCACGGTACCACAGGGAGAGTTACCCTGGCAGATGACCCAAACAAACCCTGTATGACAGATTTATCATCCCTAACACCCCCATGGCACAATCACCAGATGCTGAGAATGAAACAGAGCAATGGGTTAATTTAGCTGGGGATGGGAGTTGTATTTACATGGACATGTACCCCAGAGGAATATGCCCAGTCCAGAGCACGTTTGTGAGATGTTTGCAGCGCATGGGTTCCAAAGGACGGGTCGCCACCATACCAGGAAGCTGAAAGGTTGTGGAGGGGGAGGAGAATATATATTGGAACTTACCTGCCAATGACACTGTGGGGGAGTTTGTTAATTTGGGATTAACAAAAGGGGGGAATGTTGGGAAGGAGAGAGGGTCTTCCCACCGCCCTAAGGGATATCGAATGAGAAATAGATGCGAAGAGAGCACATCCAGGGAGCAGGGAGGTGCACATACACATAGAGAAGGGTGCATTATCACCTTAGTGCATGCATTGCAAGCTATACAGTAGATGCGGGTGTGAACGCCATCTTGGTGAAACGCAATCATCTTAGAATTTAGGCCCAAAGACGACTAACAGCAAGTATTATATCCCTTGCATAAGCGCGGACACAAAGACCACCCTGGCCAGGTTTCAGAGATCCATTAAACCCTGCATTTCCCCCAGAAGTTACAGGCCCTTGCACCCTGGGAAGAATGTGCCCAACAAGGTCATGAGAAAGGAGCAGAGAGCCTCTTGGCAATATCATCCCACGGAACAGATAACAAGGCCCTCCTGTCCCAAACAATCCTCACATAAGAAATACAGCCTTACCATTCAACCTATGATCCCTGCATGCCACAGCACCACCCAAACCCAGGCCACCGACCACAAAACCTTTACACCCCTCGATCGATCACTAAGATCAGAAGGCAAGGCTATCACGCTTTCAGAAATGGGTCACATGATTTGTGCAGCGAGGTGCAGGGTGCCATCATAATTCTAGCCTAAAACTAAGGTGGAGGACCTCATGAGTTGCTGTTTGGTCTAGGAGCGAGTGAAGCATGTGAACTGATGCGACATCGGCTCTCCCCGGGCTCATCTCTGTATCTGCCGGGTGCATTGTTGCAATGATAAAACAACATTGTTATTGCAAGGCCAGCTTCACCGTGGATGACGAGCAAGCAGCACCCACATGGACTGAGATGGAGACTTGCATCCCATATGGAGCAGACCATACATGTATAGGGTTCCTCCAATCCATATTGTAGGATTGTACTATATGTAATTACGCTATCAGTGAAGTCATTTGTGCTTATAATCTGCTGCACATGCCTACGGAGCTCAGAACATTCAGTGGCATCAGAGTCCTTTGCTGATGCACTTCTATTTTGTAGAAATAAATAATTGTTATGCTTGCAAGTGTATCTTGGGTCTTTTTCCCTAGCGGGCTGTATTTGTTTCTGGTGTGAGCATGCAGAAGCACGCCTTCAATGGCAATGAGGGAGACCCAGGAACACTCCCCAAATCCTGTCTAAACAGACATATCAAGCACAGGAGAAAATCAGGGAGCAAACACCATCTCTAACCACATGGCTCGCTGCAAGAAAATGAAGACCGAGAAGGGGGCTGCAGTGCTGGAAATTAAACAAACGTATTGGGGGAACTGTCACATCTTTGGAGGGGTGGGGTTGTGGTAAGCAGGGGGAAGAGCAAAGGTATGTGGCCCTCGGCAAGGTTGCAACACAGTATTTATGCACAGAACCTAATCCTAGCAATTTGCATAAAAGCAAAGAGCATTATGGGAACATCAATGTCCACAACTTTATATGTTAAACATGTCTTATAGTGATTCAGTAAGAAGCCCTTTTTAAGTGAATAATGGTCTCTTTGTTTTGATTGGTCACAACATTCACCCTAATAAAGAAATGTCTGTAAATTGCAGGATATATACTAGTTTGCAAACACTGTGAGGCTTTTGCAGTTTCTGCCTGCAGTGCTGAAAGCTCCTTGAAAAACGGGTTACTCATGCTGTAATGTGTGCAAAGTAACGGCAGTGCCGATTCTTCTGAAAGCGAGAGATTCATGTGCTGCCCTTGGGTTTGGGGGACAGAGTAATGCTCCAGCAAGACATTATTTGGCGGAGCTCCGCTCCATCCTTTTCTGGCACATTTACATGCACTGTGGGGTGGGGGATAAAGGGCTTTTTGAAGAGTTGCCTGGCAGTCACAACACTAAAGGGTATAAATCAGATAGCAATTGGCCAAGGGGAGTAGCTGATTCCGGAAACCAATGGGAGCCAAGGGGGAAGCCTAAGCAGCAAGGTGATGGCTATATAAAGCTAGCAGATTCTGCTGAGCATGAAAAGTACATGGGTGAGGTCAGCAGAGGGGGTGATGGACCAAGAGACCAGCAAAGAGTACAAAGGTATGGTGTTGCAACTGAGAGGCTGGTACCGATTTGATTTTATGTGGTGAGACTGATTGAAGGGAGTTTTGGAAAGAGCAGGGGAGGCTGAGAGCATGTGAGAAATGCAGAGTGTCCGAGAGAGAAGTGAGAGGAGAGCACATTCGAGTCAAAGGTAGTGCGTAAAGGGCAGTTTAAAAGAAGTGATTAATCAGAAGGGAGTGGATAGGCGTTCAGGAGACAAGAATGAGTGGTAAGACCAGGAAACAGTATATGGAGAGGGGAGAGCGCAGTAAGACCAGGGAAAGAGTGTGGAAGAGTGTGGTCACAGCCAACTGCTGATACCCCGGTCGTCATGTGGTGTCAGAGCTCCCGGGCCACCCACACTATAATCCTGGTATAAATCCCTTTATGGTGGTGGTCGGAAGATGCAAAGAAGGTCATTCCCCCCCAAGACAGGAATAACTGTGCAGGCTGAATTTTCAGCTTGCTGACCGTGGCATTTGGGCAGAATTTCATCCATCATTCAGATAGGCGCCATCTTGGGAGGGCATTTGTACCCGTGTGGCTGGGACGGCTGCGTGTTTTGGGCAAGTGGCAGCAGTCGGGGCACTTGTCCATGTGGAACAGTGAAGAGGGACTACGCAATGTGAGTCACCGCCAGACAGCGGAGGAAACAGGAGAGCAGAGGGCGTGTGGTGCCAGAGGGCATTCTAACAGTGGTGTGCTGGGAGAGTGGCGGTGGTCAGGCCACCTTCCCGCATGGAGCAGTGACCAGTGCTACCGGAGCGGGAGACACAGGCAGCCAGAGGAGGCAGCAGAAGAGAGGTGGGTGTGCAGCAACAGTGCCAGGGAGCAGCCCGCAGTGTTTGGAACACAAAACAAATCAGGTAGTTAACCACTATACGTGGCAGGCCATCAGAAGAGAGGGAGCTGATTTGAGATTGCTGAGTGGATCTCCTGAATTGTTAAGGAGTAGGTGTGGCTGCAGGAGTTACTGATCAGCTCGAGCTATGTTACTATTGTGGACTGGCGTATGGTAGCACACTCATTTTGGGAGGAGTGCTTGGTGGATGAAGTGTGGAGCCGACTCAAGGTAGCCTGTATTGAAGGCTCTTTTGAGATTGGAGAGTAGATTGAAGGTTTGGAGCACAATATAGTTCAAAAAGGTCCAGGGCCAGCAAAAAAAAAAAAAAAAGGGAAGAGAAATATGTAGACCCCAGGCAGAAACCAGGCAAAAACAGTGTGGAGGTGGGTGAAGCCGGGAAGCCGGCTGTGCTGCTTCAGGAGCAGACAGAGGAGGCACTTTGGCCACTATGATGGACGCCATCCAGGCAACTAGAGCCTCGGGAGAATAGCTCAGCGCCAACATGCTCGCCTTGGAAGCAAGATGACACAGAGCAACACAGGTTCGAGCCCGGGTCCGCGCTTAGAAACCTCTGGGTATTAAGCGTGTCATAAATAACCTCTCATATCATATCGCTGGAAAGGAGTATTAAGGAGGTTAGTGTGGATGTATTCCTGATTAGAGCAAACCTACGCAAGGTATGCGAGAGGGTGACAGAGGTGGAGCAGAGAGTGAGCACGTTGGAGGATGATGTAGAAGGTCTCAAAAGTGAGGTAAAGGGCCTTGTGGGGGGCGACGAGAACACTGGAGACTAAGGCAGAAGATAATTCCTGATGTAATAAGTACCGTTGGTGGGGGTCCCAGAGGGAGAAGAGGGCCCCAGTGTGGAGTTATTTGTGTAAAAACTGATCTTCGGGATACTGAAACTGAAGGGCCCTTCAAAAGTCTTCATGGTGGAGAGGGCACATAGGGTGCTGCGTATGGCCCCAGCACCAGGTAGTCCACCAAGAGTGATCTTGGCCAAGATATCACATTTCAGGGGCAGAGGACCTATCCTGCAGGAAGCCTGAAAAGTTGGTCATTATGATGTGGTCAAAATGAGGCTACGCATCTACCCGGATTCACACTTGAGGTCCAAAGGCAGTACAGGTCCTTTGATGTAGCGAGGAGGTGACTCAAATGAATATACAATGTATGATGTTTTTTCCCAGCGAAGTTGAAGGTTTTGACAGATGGAAAGGCTCTGTTCTTTGTATCACCACAGGAAGTGTGGAATTGGTTGGAATCAGCTGCACAGCCGCCATATTGGTGAGGAGCAGAGGTGGTGGGTACCACGCAACCAGGAGATTGACTTTGGACTCACAATAGGCAGGTTCAGTTACACATGGAGTGGGGGTTTGGACTTTTGAAGACTGCCTAAGGGCAGTGGTGGTAAGATGAGACCACAGGTGCTGGAGGTTGTTGGTCTGACTCCCAGATCCTTGGCCATACTTCCCTGGGAGTGAGGAGGAGAGTGGAGGATGTGATAGCAGGGTGAGGGGGCAGGGGAAGAGAGAGTTTCTGGGGCTGGGGGTTCGGTCAGTTTTCAGAGGGGGGTATTTTGGGCAGGAGGAGGTGGCAGGGGGATAGTGAGGGTGGGGGGGTGGGGCGGAGTGTTAGTACAAATGTTTATCAGATCATCAAGTTTGGATGGCATCCGCGATGGAATCAGTAGTTCAATTGGTGGTTCAGGTCATGTCTGATATGCATATTAGTGAGGTTTTTGAAGTGGGAGTGGAGTTCGGGGATTGGTTCTGATGGATTGTGTTTTTTTACTACCATATCTCATGAGGGGGGCAGGGGGATTACCTAAAGATCGGGACGTGGAATGTTCATGGATTGGGCAAAAGAATGAAGTGCATGCAAGTGTTTTTTTTTTCTTAGACAAAATGGGATTCCACTCGCAATGTTTCCAGAGACGTATTTGCTGAATAAGGACCTCAACTACTTGAGGAAGAAGTGGGGAGGACATTTGGTGGGAACATCATACTCTTTGTATACTACAGAGGTTTTAATTTGGGTAGCTCCTGAAGTTCTGATGCGAATAGACAGAGTTATCAATGATAAGGAAGGAGGACCATTGTATTGCTTGGGAAACTGGAAGGAAAGGATCTCTGTATGGTGAACTCCTATGCTTCCAGCATCGATGATAAGGATCATTTTCCTTCGATTTGAACTTGGCAGGGCTGGAGGGGTCATAGGGAGGGATTGTATGTTAATGTTAAAGGGCATTTGTACCGCGCACTATCACCACCAGAATGGTCCCCTGGCACTCTGGCTGTTAGACCAGAAAAAGCAACCCTATAGCCAAATGATATGTACAATATGTTGGCCAGAAGCGAATCGCATCATGTGACAAACATTGCAATCCCAGAATCGTCAATGTAACCAAAGGACGTCCATTTTGTGAAATATCAGCCATTTGCTTTTTTCCATTCTGTCAAAACGCTTTGCAAATGTATTCTATGTTTTAGACTCGCACACCGTGCGAGGCCACGGCTTGAACGCTGAAATACTAACACAGACAGGAATGTCAAACCTTGCAGAAATACATTGTTTTTCTCTCTCACTAAGTCCTTGAAGTCTAGCAGAAGCTGCATCTAATAAGTAGTCCAGGTGCCGGCTTGTCTTGCCAGCGCTGTTGTAAAAGGCAGTTTAACATGAATTATATTCTCCTAGCTGTGCTTCTTTGAGGAGAGTGGTATTTTCTGCTTCAGAACTATCTGGCCCTTAGCTCATGAGCCGAAACACACAGATAACATAGTAAGGAATGTTTCCCTGCTAAGAACACAATATCCTTGGCGAGCCAGAGCTCCATGTTCTCCATAACAGAAAGCGGTCTCTGCTGCCTTTCCTAGAATAACTATGTTTAGGCTGAATGAAGACTTGTCATAACATGTCATAATTTTCAATCACTGAACCCTAGCCTGTATGACATGAAGGAGGGCGGGTTGAATTGCCTTAACAAAGGATATGTCTAATGTATATATATTGCTGCTTGAGTGCTGTTCGCTCTCTCTCACATCTCACAGTGTTTGGGAACACACATCGTGAGGCGGTGAGACCCAGTCGGCCAGCTGAGAATACTTTGAAATAAACCAGACTTGTTTGGAAAACGAACCTCGCGTCCGACGTGTGAAGGTGAGCCCGCAGTCCATGTGTGTCGAAATGAGCTGAGTCTAACTGAAACTGTCTGCAGGATGCGGGTGGGGGGGAAGGAATGAGTAAGCACAGCCTCGTGCACAGAGATAAGGACATAGAGGGGCACGAGAGAGAGCGAATAACAGATAACAGGAAACCACAATAGCATATGTTGAACTGTTGACCGTTGATGCAAAGTCATGACTGGGAGGAACCGCCTTGTGGTGGACATAATCTATGTGCAGCAATGTATGACAATGTAAAACAGATGGGTATAAAAGGACCACGATGTGCAGGGGAAAGGGCGGCACTTTGACGACTTGCTTTGCGAGACGGTTGAACTTGTGGCCCATTCGCGAATGCTTGTGTGTTAATAAAGCAATGTTTACTCAACTCTTTTCTGTTTGAGTTTTTATAGGGTCCCTCTTGTACTGGTTATGGTGACGGCGAGAAATCGCACCCACAATTTTGGTGTCAGAAGTGGGATGCGAAGGAGCGACAGTCCGTCACTGGGTGAGGAACGCCGCGGCGGAACCGGAGAAGGATTTGATCACGGGGCCCCAACAACTGAATCCGCACCTTTGATTGCAACCAACGCATCATCCTTGTTTTTCCGGCTCCGTCGGCGGTGGAACAGCAGGCTGTCGCCCTTCGGGTCCGGAACACTCTGGCGGGACCCTTAAGGTAAGTGGTATGGACGGATGCATGATGGAATAAGGAAATAATGATTCAGGGTTTGTGAAGAGGACGGTGGTAAGTCCGTCTATGAAGAAGTAATGTTGAAATGATGATATGATATGTTAGATACGCCAGGAGGATGTATTATTATTGTTACCCAATAGGTGCATATTTGGGAAAGGTGAGTGTTTTAGGCAATTGCGGTATACCGCCAAGATGGGTCAAACGGCTTCCCACAAGGGAGGTATAGGCAAGAGACACTATGCCCCCCTTGAAGGAACCCCTGCATTTGATATGTTGATTAAACATGGATTGAACTCGACATTGTTTTTAAGGGAGTGGTCTGAATATACAAAAGATTCGATTGAACATAATTGACCAGATACCGGGTCCTTTGACATAGACCGCATATCCGAAATAGAGTTAGTAAAAAGACGGGTTAGACCCGCACAGTTTGAGGCTATACGACTATGGAGGGTAGAAGCAATGCGCAGGCGCAATGCTCAGAATAAACAAAAAGCAAAGGAGCAGAAGAGAACGGTAAATCAAAAATTACATGATCTAGAGATAAAAGAGAAGGGTGAGAGGCTAGATCAGTTGGATAGACATATGATGATTAAGAACAGTGGGGGTATGTATCCTGCCGTGCCGGTGCCTCGATATGAAGATGTGATAGGGCTAGAAGCAGAACAAACAACGACTGAATTATTGTTTCCAGGAGCTACAGCTCCACCGGCAGACAGAGAGGGTGAAAGGGTGGAATTCCCAATTAAGTATGGAGACCCAGATAGGTTGATAGACCATAGGAGAACGACTACTGTAGAAAAGGATAGAGATGGAGACTTGCAAATCCTTATGACCAGGCTGTATGGCATACCCCTCAATGACAGCCTACGGGACCAATTGGGGCGTTTGACACCTTTGGAATTTAGGACAGTGGCCACTAAACTATATACCTTTCATGAGGGTAACTGTAAATTGAGAGGACAGAGTACTGCGGATCTGCCCTCAGCATATTAGGACGCTGTCGCATTACTACCAGTGACTGCGTCCAGTGTTCAGTTATGGGGATGTATGTCCGACATAATAGCGGAAGTCATAAGGGGCGGTGTTGAATGGGAGAAGGAAAAGAGGGCATGGGAAAGAGAGGTGAGGGAAAGAGAGGCTAAACTCAAAGATGCAGACCAGGCGGGCCAAAAAGTAGCTAATCGTATGATAGCATCCATACACTTGCAGTCCATGTCCACCCTGGTGAGTCTGATGGAGGGCCTTGGCTGGCCTATACAAGTAAACGTAATTAAATATCTTCTTATTAGGGTGGATGATATAGAAGAGGAAAAGGAGCCTAGATATGTGTCCCAGTGGAATAGGATTAGGACGGAATTGGATAAGAAACTGCTATCTAATATAAGAGTGGATGATTCAGGGGCGGAAGAATGGAGGATGGCTTAGGTGGAGAAACTATTAAAAGATTATAAAAAATAAAAGAGAAAGCTCTTAGTCATCAATCCTCTGTTTCGCCACCAGTGCAGGCCCCTGTGAGTGAACAAACAAATACGGAAAAGTTACTATCAATGCCAATGAGAGAGTGTCAACCCACCATAGATGCAGTTACTGGTAACATGATGCGCACCTATGTGTATGTCCCCTTATCTCGAATAGAATTAATGCACATCACCAAGTCCATCCCCGACCCCCGTATAGACCCGGCAGGATTCTACAAAGAAGTAGGAAAGTTATTCAGACCAGGGTTATTTACCGTAGAGGATGTAGATAACATATTGTTAGCCATTGTCCCAGAAGAAATATGGACCCCCTTTCGTGCCAAAGACAATGAAACAATAAAATGGAAAGATGTAATGGATGCGAGCAAAAATAGAAAACTGCATGAGGAATATCCTGAACCCCTAAGGGGGCATGGCATGGCAGTCCTGAGGGCTCTAGAAAAGGTGTTACCCCCATTTGATGTGAATGTGGAGAAACTGTCCGCTGTGATACAGGGTGCAAGTGAGGAAGTAGCACAGTACTTTCTGCGTTATGAAGCAGCATTCAAAGCGCACAGTGGGCTAGAGATAGGATCTGAAACGGGCCAACGGTACTTTGCCACAAACTTTGTAGAGGGGCTCCACGGGCCAATTCAGGAGAACATTAGGAGGGCAGAAAGTACATGGATGACTAGAAACCCCCGGGATCTCCTCGAAATGGCTAGGTATTACGAAAGAGGGGAAAGAGTGAAGGGACAACAAAAGGCACGACAAGAGAAGGATTTAAAAACCAAAGTGTTGATGCAACAGTTGCATCAAGGGCCCCAAGGCAGGTATAACTACAATTATAACGGCCCGTCACAGGGCTATAGTAGCAACATGATAGGGGGCCAAGGGACAGGAAGAGGTACAGTGCAAGGAGGTGCGCTATATGGGAGGAGGGATGGGCTACCCCAAGAGGTATGTGCCTTCTGCAAGAGACCCGGACACTGGAAATCCCAGTGTCCCCAGAGTGGTGGGAGAGGAAGGGGCGTACGGCCCCCTTCACAGACAACATTTGCCCCAGGAAATAGGACTGGTGGGTCCGGCAACCAAGACAATAGAATGTTTAAACCCCCTCAACCCAATGCCTTTGACGGACAAGCAAGAGGGGATGTTCCCTGGCCGGCCCCGCCTCCCCCCAATCTACTGTATCAGCCACGACAAACGACACAAGTACAAGGTGTATGCCAGGGTGAAGAATGTGGAGAAGGGGTATACTATAACGATGATTTTCAGGATAACACAAGCAATATGTCCTGAGGATGCCGGAATGAGATAGCGGGAGTGGTGCAGGTTCCTATAGACCAAAGGGGGCCTTATGCCTCTATTAGGATCGGCCCCCACCGAAACTTGAGATGTCTGGTAGACACGGGAGCTGGAAAAAGTTCCGTGAATATCAGAGCCGTCCCCGCTGTCCCATTATCGGATAAAAGCAAGGTATCAGTTGGATTTGGGGGAAATCCAATAAAGACTCCTGTAAGTGAAATAGTAGAAGCAGAACTTCATAGGGTAAAATGGGAGAATGGGTGGCTGTTGACCAATCACTGCCCAGAAAACTTGTTAGGTATTGATGCATTAAAGACACTAGGGGCCACAATATATTGCTCCCCCCAGGGAGTGAGAATGACCATAAGCAAACCTATGAGTATGATAGGAGTAATGCAAACCCTGCCCCCGGAACTCGAAGACATCCCGAATGAACTATGGGCCACTCATGGGAATGATGTAGGAGTGTTGGATGTTTCCCCAGTAGTAATCAAACTAAAGCCCGGTGCCAGGTTGCCCAGGATAAAACAATATCGCATATCACACGAGGGAGAGCAGGCACTATATCAAATAGTACAGGACATGATACGGTTAGGGGTGGTAGAGCCAACAAATGATAGCCATTGTAACTCTCCGATCCTTCCAGTACACAAGAAAGGTGATGAAGCCGTACCCTATCGTTTTATTATTGATTTGAGAGAAATAAACAAAATAGTAGAACCCAGATATCCAGTTGTCCCTAATATTTCAAGTGTACTCACTTTAATTCCCAAAACAGCGAAATGGTTTACGGTAATTGATTTGAAAAATGCCTTCTTCAGCATTCCTATTGCCGAAGAAAGCAGGTACCTGTTTAGTTTCACTCTTCGAGATAGACAGTATCGATTTACTAGAGCCCCGCAGGGATATACAGAAAGTCCCGCCATATTCAGCCAAGCACTAAAAACACAGATGGATAACCTAGCCCTACCCGCTAACACTGCTCTGATACAATATGTTGATGATTTGCTTTTATGTGCAGCCACCGAAGAGGAATGCCATTATGTGACCAGATTGGTGCTAATGCACTTAGCAGAGAATAAGCACAAGGTAGCCCTAGCCAAAATGCAGTATGTAAAACAAAAGGTCCATTATTTAGGCTTTGAGCTGTCCGAAGAGGGGCGAACCCTGTCTACTGATCGCATTGCTTTGATACAGTCCATAAAAGGTCCAGACACGGCAAAGGGTCTCCGAAGGATAATTGGTGTTTTATCCTACTGTAGGCACTGGATTCCTGAATTCTCTGTATTGATCCAGCCCATGCTAAAAGCCTTAAAAGAAGTACAAGAAAACGGCCCATTAGAATGGACACCTGAGATGGAAAAAGCCCTGACAGCTATGAAAGATGTTCTATGCCACGCACCGGCCTTAGGCACACCTGATTATACTAAGAGATTTTGCCTTTTTGTTGATGAACAGGAAGGTTGCGCTGTGTCAGTCTTGACACAGGAACAAGGGGGTAAACAGAGACCATGTGCATATTTTTCTAGCACTCTGGACTCAGTAGCTCGAGGCCTACCCCCATGCATGAGAGCAGTAGCTGCAGCAGCGACAGCCCTAAAACAAAGTGCAGGTATCATCCTAGGGAGTGAAGTAACAGTAAAGGTTCCACATACGGTAGATGTTCTTCTGAATAGAGTGCATACACAGCATTTGACCACAGCTAGACTCACACAGTATGAGATGGTCCTGTTTGCCAGTAATGTAAAAATTGAACGGTGTAACACTTTGAATCCAGCGACACTGCTTCCTTTGCCCACCTCACCTGATGACATTAGGCATGATTGTGTGATTCAAATGGAAGAACACACTAAGGGTAGAGCAGACCTGCAAGACACCCCGCTGGTTGATAATGAGGGTATATTATTCTGTGATGGTTCCTGTTTCAAACTGCCAAATGGGGAGACAACAGCAGGGTATGCAGTAACTACAGGGGAACGGTTGATTGAGAGTGGGAAAGTGTGTGAAAAATCGGCCCAGGCAGCAGAATTGATTGCGCTAACGAGAGCATTAGTGTTAAGCAGCGGTATGAAAGTGACAATTTATACTGATTCAGCCTACGCGCACGGGGTGGTTTCCAGTTTTGGTAAACTCTGGGGAGAGCGTGGGTTTTTAACCTCCCAAGGTGATACTATTAAACATGCCCGATTGATTGCTGAATTATTGCAAGCCCTTACGCTGCCCAAAATGGTGGCCGTAGTGAAGTGCTCAGTGCATAAAAAAACACTGGATTATGTCACGCAGGGAAATTCTTTGGCTGACCAGATGGCTAAACTAGCTGCCACAAGGGACACTCGGTGGGAAGCCAGACAGCTCATAGTGGGGAGGGATGTGACTATGGAAGGGACGAAGGAGCGCGTAAAGGAAATCCAAGCAGATGCAACCATTGAAGAAAGACTATCTTGGCACAAGGATGATCAATATGAGGAGACGGTAGATGGGCTATGGGCACATACCAAAACGAACACCTGGGTACTACCTGACGCATACTTACCTGTGATAGTGAGCGTGGCTCCTGGTCCAACCCACGTTAACGCAAGAACTATGGAAGAAGTTTTAAGTACTGTGTGGTACAACAAAAGATTGGGAATGTATTGTCGCCAATGGGCAAAACAATGTGAAATATGTGTTTTATATAATGTGGGGAAAGGTGTACCGGCCCCGGTGGGCCACAGTAAGTTACCCACCTGCCCTTTTGAGGTGGTGTATATGGACTTTATACAGCTGGAGCCTGTAAATAAACATTCCTACTGTTTGGTGATGAGATGCGGGTTCTCAGGATTTGTGGAAGCACATCCCCTGCGGGACAATAGTGCCACCTCCACAGCACAATGCATATTGAAACACTGGGTGCCCTTGTATACGGTCCCTGAAATGGCCGGATGCATTGCCTATTGCATTATTGAGTATGCGTACTATGCCTAAGCGTACACATGGTTTATCTCCTTTCGAAATTGTTATGGGACGTCCACCAAGTATTGGGACCCCCATATCACCTAAGAGATTGTCTGAGCAAGCATGGCCTGCATTACAACAGTACTGTATTGGGTTAACTAATAGACTGATTTCTATTAATGCACAGGTGAACGCAGTAGCTCCATCTCCTCTGATAGGAGAAGGTCACGACGTGCAGCCCGGTGACTGGGTTGTTATAAAAGCCTTCGATCGCACCAGCGGACTGCAACCCAGATGGAGGGGCCCGTTTCAGGTGCTCCTCGCAACACAAACTGCGGTAAAAGTTGACGGCAAATCGCACTGGTACCACGTGAATCACGTCAAGAAGACGCTTCCATTACTGATTCCTCCAGAAAAGGGAACCAACCAACCCCAGGTTGCAACAGTACTGCCAGACGCCATTAGTAGGTGCGCCCATCGTCTCCGATCCCGTGACGTGTATGTGCCAAGCAACGTGTAAGGACACTGTTTTGAACTTTGATCATTAGGGAGATGAACATTTGGACTCTCTTGTTGGTTTTAGCAGAATTGTGCCTTACTGAAGACGACGGGCTTGTAGCCTGAAGGGCCTTCGGCGTTCCCCTCCTGGGACAGGCACTACGAGACGTGGGACAGATCGGATGAAGGTTTTCAGTGAGACCTACCACTATTAGAGTAATAAGGACACTGGTGCTTTAAATAGGGGATACAGCTATATCGCTAGGTTGCATCTGATACGCATACGTACCTATAATTGAGCCACATACTGAACTATGTCTACACCCGTGTATGCTGGTTTAGTCCCTGAACGGATAAGTGTATGCTCCTCAAACACAGAAGGTAAGAGGAAAATACCAGTTTGTACCACAAGAGGCAAAATTTTGTTTTCTGTATGCACGATAGTAGTACTAATAGCATTTGCCATAATATTCTGGTATCTGGAACATCCATCTAGATATGAATTAAAGAACCTGTTGCCCGAGTCAAATGAAACAGGGAGAACAGATTGGGTCAAGAGCAGGCATCGAGATGCCTATGACCAACACGACCCGGAAGACTATGCTAAAAATGAATACGTGAAGATAATAAACACAACATATGGGGTAGTGAATAAAACTGATTGCTGGATCTGCACCCACATGCCCCGACATAGCAGTGAAGGCATCCCAGTGTACGCATCGCCAGTTACTGAGGATGCCGGGTGTACATTAATTTACATGAGAATAGTGTCAGCACAGCAATACATGATACCGAATACCGCTTGTTATGTTAGAGGAGAGAACAAAACCCTTCTAAAGGAAAAGATACGCTATAAAATCAAAACTGAGGGAATCGGGCTTGCACCTGCTATGGTACAGATAGTAAGAGAACCTCCTCCCCCTATCACCATCACACAAGAGTTTAGGCCAAAGAATATATGTTTTAAGAGGAGCGCAAGAGGTAATCAAAGAATGATCTCGGGGTGCAGTCAAATGGTGAATCTAAATAACTACACGAAGGGATTGTTACAGATTGAAGGACATGCCTACGTCTGTAACAAGAAGGCTTATTTGTGGTTAGCCAAAGATTTTGTTGGGGTATGTTACATAGCCAGAATAATGCCGGCTGTGATGGTATATGCCCCGTCTACTCTGCATAAAGAAATACACAGCAGAAATAAACGAGCAGTAAACCCAAAAATTCCTACGTATCAACCTACAGGATGGGAAACGTTTATAGATCTGATGGGGGTCCTGGTTCCTCCAGCGGGCATCTTTATGAACAGTCAAGAAATCCAAAAGCTAAACAGGGCCCTTGAGTTCGTAATCGAAGAATCTGCAGACCTAATGGAAAACATCACTTATGAAATGAAAGCAATTCGGCTAGTGGCTCTCCAAAATAGGTATGTCTTAGACATACTCACTGCAGAAAGGGGCGGAGTCTGTTTTTTGGTGGGATCCCAATGCTGTGTTTACATACCAGAAGGGAGTACAGGAACCCTGGATGGAGTAAACAAACTGCATAAAGTGGCGGATAGCATCCACCAGGAGGAAGGGTCAGGAGATAGCTGGTGGATGAAGCTCCTGAAAGAAATTGGATGGCAACTTCTTACGCCTATACTGGTTCTAGCGGCAATAGTTGTAGGAATTTGTCTCTGCATCCAATGCTTCCCGGTATGTGTGTCGTGCTGTGTTTCCATGTGTTCCTCCACCGTAACACGCCTAAATGCAACAAACAAAAGCCATGTACAACAGGAATGCCTGGACATGGGAGGCCTGGAGAAGATTATGGTATACACATTATGTGATGATTAGAAATGCCTAAATTGATGCTCAAGTGTGAGCAAAAGGGTGGATTGAAGGTGAGCCCTATGTGTAATATTGTGCTCACACTTGGAGTTTTGTATTTTTCACTATGTGCGCTAAATGAATGTGCGTTTATAAAAGAAAAGAGGCTTTCCTTTTGATGGCGATACTTGCAGATGCCGAGACTAGCATGAGTTGTTGAGAATGTCCATATAGGGATAGTAATTGTAAATTAGACAGAGGCCTGTTTAACCTGACAAGAGCTTGTTTTGCAGAAGGATTGTGCTTGGTCCATGTGTGTCGAAATGAGCTGAGTCTAACTGAAACTGTCTGCAGGATGCGGGTGGGGGGAAGGAATGAGTAAGCACAGCCTCGTGCACAGAGATAAGGACACAGAGGGGCACGAGAGAGAGCGAATAACAGGAAACCACAATAGCAGATGTTGAACTGTTGACCGTTGATGCAAAGTCATGACTGGGAGGAACTGCCTTGTGGTGGACATAATCTATGTGCAGCAATGTATGACAATGTAAAACAGATGGGTATAAAAGGACCACGATGTGCAGGGGAAAGGGCGGCACTTTGACGACTTGCTTTGCGAGACGGTTGAACTTGTGGCCCATTCGCGAATGCTTGTGTGTTAATAAAGCAATGTTTACTCAACTCTTTTCTGTTTGAGTTTTTATAGGGTCCCTCTTGTACTGGTTATGGTGACGGCGAGAAATCGCACCCACACGTGTCATTTTAGTATATGGTTATTGTGCCTTAGTTTCCATATGCAGCCTTTGGCCAAGCAAATATGGTGCCCAAATAGGTACCCTCCCACTAATGCTCCATCGTTTACATTGAAGTAAGGCAAAAACGAGTCGAGGACAAAGCTGTCGAACCAGGATCAGAAGGTGTTCGGGGCACCCCTGTAGAAGTGATGAGACTCCTCCGCAGATCTGTACACAGCCGATCCCTGATCAACGAGCAGCGCCCAGAGAGCATCAAGGCGAGGGTCCTGGAATGAGGCAGATTGAGCCAGACACACAGTCACGACGAGTCTTGGTTGCGTCTGTATACGGGCGAATTGCATCCTGAGTGACGAATTGGTTGATCAGGTGAGTCGTGCCCGATACTTGATATTGGTAGAGAGTTACACTTGCAAGTTCAAACACCCAGGGTAAGAAAAGGGTAAGAATTAACCATGCCTGGGAAATTGTCTTCCTGTTTATTGAGTTTTTTTCACTGCGGTAGACAATCTTTGGAAACTGGCCAGGTCGCGCCACCCGAAGGGTTGCTGGCACATGAAATGTATATTAAGTATGGTATAGGGGCAATAGTGTTTCATGCGATTTGGCATAGGCAGACCAAACGTGTATCAGACATTCAGTGGCCTAATAATGGGAGCTTTGAATTAGCACGTATAGAACAACTAGAATCATTATTGCTATGCAAAAAGGCCTGACCTGCAGTGTTCGACGTTGTTAGAGACTGGAGGAAGGAAGCTAATCTCCGTTTGAGAAGTAGGGAGAAACACGCGATCAGACATAAAACAAATTTAGAGAAAGCGCTAGAGCATGATCAGCATCAGCAGACAGAAGCCATTAGGAACGTGGATAGGGCCTCCCAATTAAATGTACAGAAAATATATCCCCAGCAAGATTTGTATGTCAGATGAACTAATAAACAAAATATTAAATGAGCAAAGAAATGAACATCAAAGTACTGACCCAGTTGCACCTCCTCCTTATGTACCTCCCATTCCTGTTATTCCATCTGCACCTGTAGTAAGCAGTTCCTCTCCCCCTGTGCCTGTGACATTTCCTCCACTGCCTCCAGAGCATGAGTTAGCCGCTTCAGCAGGCAGTTCTACAAAGATGGGGCTGCGCAAGGAAGCATTAGACAGACTCGTAGCATGATTAGCAAAGGAAGGAAAGAAGAATTGAAAGAATGGGCCGAACGTATATTGATGATGACAATTAAGTGGCTGTGCAAAGTTCCATATCTGATCATAGAAGCCTTGGTGAACAGCAGGTATTGTTAGAATGCATGGGGAATTATCTTGTGAAAATATGGAGTGATTTGACTGATACAGTGGTACGGCAAGAGTTGCGTGAATTGGTTCTTCTTTCAAATTTGCAAGATAATTCGATGAAAGTACGAAAACACGTAGGCCGAATATGTGTGTTTAAGTGAGAACTTGATCAATTGCATAAAGAATTATTGAAAAAAGATAAACCACATATGTCGTATGTTCAGCAACGGTTTTTACCACCGTTGAAACCCGTTAGTGAAGAGATGCGAATTTGTACGCGAGATGCGCTTAGATGGATTATGGATGCCGCCATTTCCCCAACTGAAGTGCATGATACGTTTAGTCAGTATACACCAGAAATGCAGAGAAAGGTATTACATGTTATGGTAGAGTACCTACAGGATGAATGTATGAAGAATAAGATATGTTGTCCCGCTGATCTAATGACAATTTATAAAAGAGCATTTTCACCTGGAACGACTGCTTTTTCACTTGATTTGGCTTTGTTGCTTAATAGACGAACGAATGTAGAATCGCCTAGTTTGAAATTACCCATGAGGGAGGTGCCTCCCACGTTTGTCCCAAAAGTAGAGGTTGCTGCCGTTGGAGGAGCTCCAGCGCGAACGATAGAAGCTCATTATATCACACAGTTTGTACATGTCCCTTTTTCTAAGCAAGAGGTAAATACTATAAAGCAGACGATCCCTAATATTAGGAAAAATCCGTTAGGATTCTATAAGGAAATTTAATCTGTTTTGAATTCATCTGTTTTTATATTGAGTGTCATTGATGTACTGTTTCCCGTGATTCTTCCTGTAGACATAAGGAAACAGGTTAGAAATATAAATGACATGTTAGGAGAAACATGGGAGAATTTGATTAGAATTGATAGTGAGAGAAAGGCTGGGGAGAAGCCACCGCAAGTAATGTTGGCTTTACCATCACGAATAGTAGAGAAATTGAAAACTTTAGTGCCCGAAAAACAATAGTTTGGGATAAATTGACTGTTTGTTTACAGGGCAAACAGGAAGGAGCAATGCATTATTTTAATCGGTTTGAAGAAGTATTTGCAGATTTTAGTGGTCAAGATCTAAGTACTGAACCCGGGAAGAGATTGTTTGTTGATAAGTTTACGCGAGGGTTGTTACCAGAAATCCAAACTTTAATAATGACATCTGAAAGTGCATGGCAAGCAAAAACACGAAGTAAAGTATTACATATGGCCCAATATTATGAGAACAGAGTAAATTCAGAAAAGGATAAAGAACTAAGGGACAAAGGGAATTTGAAAACAAGAGTATTGTTACAGCAAGTAGCGAACAATAGTAGAGGTGGTGGGAACACACCGTCCAAAGTCCAATTTGCATTAACGTCCAATATGCAAGGGGGTCCAATAGGGATTAATCAATGTGCCTATTGTAGACAAGGACATTGGCGAGCACAGTGCCCGCATGTACAAAATAGAAATGGGACTTTTCCAAGAAGACACTATAGAGGTCGTCCGGGAATAATAGGACAGAATAGAAACCAAAAAGCGCCACAATTTCAGGATAATCAAAATCAGGGTAATCAGAATCAACAACAAAACAATACAAATGGAATGTTTTTGACAATCACTCCAATGCATATTACTCTGACGATGCACTGTTCTACTAGGACAGCCTGAGGCAGAGGTTGGAACCAATATCTATTCCCTTTGACCAGAAAGGGCCCTACGTAGAAATGAAGGTTGGCAATAGGGAGCACATTTTTTTAGTGGACACAGTTGCACAAAAATGTTCAATTGACCATCAGTGGGTTCCAGAAATACCACTGTCAGGGCATAAAAATGTCTCAGTAGGGTTCTCAGGTACGCCAGTAATTAGTCCAGTGTCACAACCAGTACTTCTAACACTAGGTCCATTCACAGAGTCTTGCCCATTTCTTTTGACGAAAAATTGTGGCAAAAATGTGTTTGGATTAAATTTGTTGAAGAAATTGAATGCAGTCATTTATTGTTCTCCAGATGGAGTGTATTTGACAATTTCACTACAAAAGACTCCTGTGTCACAATTTGTATCTAAGCCACTATCGACTGAATTGAGTAAAGTACCGGCTTGTATATGGGTAGTGAACGACAATGATGTTGGTTGTTTGAAAGTAGAGCCAGTAAAAATTGTTTTGAAAGAAGGAATTACATTGCCGTGTATTCCGCAATATAAAATTTAGGCCGAGGGAGAAAAAGCGTTAAAATGCATTGCATCAGATTTAATTAAATGAAACGTGATTGAAGAAACTTCTGGTAGTATTTGTAATAGTCCAATTCTTCCGGTGTACAAGAAAGGAGGTAATGATATACCTTACCGTTTTAGAATTGATTTACGTGGAGTGAATAAGGTGGTTTATCCACAATTTCCATTAGTCCCGGATGTGACTACAATTTTGACTGATTCCAGCCTATGCATCATATTTTAGTGTAATTGATTTGAAAAATGCATTTTTTTGTATCCCAGTGCATCCAGATAGTAGACTTTTATTTGCTTTTACACTAGGAGGACATTCATTTACATTCACACGAATTCTACAGGTGTGGAAACAGAAAGAGAATATGAGGCTGGGAAGCCCAAAAAGAAACACACCAACACAGGTTACAAAGAACATATAAGTGCTTTATTTAAAAGCTACAACAGTTACCAAAGTCAATTGACAAACGGATAGCTATTCGGCTCTCAGAGTAACGTAACAAACTTCAACGAAGGTTCGATGCATTAGTGAGAGAGACCGTACATTGGAATACTTGGGCTTTTTATACTCTTTATCCAGCCCTTGGCCAACCCTCTCGCGGGTTAACCATTCTAGGAGTCGGGCCTATGGGTTCCTTGCCAGGTCAATCCTATAATATATGCATTTTGATTAGTTTCGCTGATATAGTTGTACATTTACACATAGGTCAACAATAGGACAAGGTCTCAGTTCGCGACCCCAACAAGTGGCCTGCAGGCATATTAATTATTCATGTGTACGGAGGTCACTACGGCCAGAATCTTACTCAGAATGACATTCAGCCTCCATTTTGATGTTCAGGGTGACTTCCATATTATAAGAGAACCTAAAATGGCGGCTTAATCCAAGATGGCGACTTACATTACTTTTCTCTAAGGTCAAGACCTTGCCATGGAGTTTGTTCGCATATGATGTTTAGACAACTTGGCGTAGGCCAATACACATACAATTGTTGCGATAGGAGGCATAATATTGTTTCAATTCCGACAAACCCTCCTTTTGGCCTATGCCAAGTGCTAATATCATTTCTAATACTTCTGTAAATAACTCCATGCATTGTCGTCCATACATCCTAAATCATTATCTGTAATGTCTATAGCCATTAGGTCGTTCATCAGAACCTCTTGTAACACAAACTCTTTAGATGCTGTGTCCGGGGCATACATTTTGTGCCCTACTGTGCTCACCGCTTGAGCACAACATCCCCCTAGCATTGCACATATACTAGGTAGACATTGTAAACAGCAACAAAGGAATAGCAGGAGTCCCAAAATAACCAGGATAACAGAAAGCACCTTCCAACCCCAGGATCGTAGAGAATCCCAGAACCAGGCGCTAATATTTCAATCTCCCACCGGAACATGCACCTCAGAACTAAGGATGTGCAAGTTCTGTATTGCTTTGAAAATTGTCGGTGAGGAGTCTGGTACGAAAACACAGCAAGCGGACCCCACTAATTTGCATACTCCACCACGTTCTGCCAGAAGGACATCTAATGCCATCCGATTTTGGAGCGCTACCAATCTTATTGCCTTTTATTCTAGTGTCATATTGTAGAGTATATCCGTGGTCCGGTTGATGGTTCTCTCCAGTACTCTTGCTAGTCCCCTGTTTTCAGAGTTTGCTATCTGTCCCCAAAATGGCACAACTGATTTCGCTATATCTCCCAATACTTGCTCAGGGGTATCTCCATCCTCGTCCCGCCGTGGGCGAGCCTTAGAAACTTCCAATGTACTAGCCATAAATACCCCAGGTAACAGGATTCCTAAATAACAGGTTCCCTGCCAATCCTTGGGCAACCAGGGAAATGCTGAACTACCACAAACGAAATAAACAGGCCCCCCTACATACAGAGGCCTGTTCTCCCCGGTCAAAGTTACAATGTTCACACAACCTTCAAAATCTCCCATTGGCCGAGTGCCATTTCTTTGTACACAAAAGGGGACTGAATCGGGGCTATGATTAATAGAGTAGGAAGGGGGCACAGCGTCCTTATTGCCTATCGGAGCCATTTTAAAGGAAATTCGAGTTTGGAAAGGAAGAGATAGTTTATCAGATGGCCTAATAGAAGCAACATTAGGTCTACTTCTATTTGCAAAAAGCGAGCATCCCAGGGGAGTCAATTCACGTTTCTCAAAATCATTTAAATTAGTTCCATCAAAGTTCCCTGAGATGCTATCATTCCAACGGCCAAAGAATAGTGCTCTAAGAGAAGCATAGCAAGCAGTCGTTAAAGGTAAAGGGTGAATATACCATCCTAGCCCCTTGTTCCCATGTTGCGGTAAATGGGTGCAAATCCAGCAATTACTCTTATTAAAAATGGCATGCGTTGATTCATTACTATCATTAAAGTGTTATTATGATACTTTTGTCTATGCTGGGAGTCTCTAGCTGACAAGGTGTGAAGGTGTACAGAGGGAGTCAAGGCAGTAGGTACAATCTCAATTGGCTGTAGAGGTTTTAGAGGGTAAATTTCTTCGAAGTACCAAAGTCCCACAGCAGTAATTACACAAATTCCAATTATTATTAACACAACACAGCAATACGTTTTCGGGGCCCAGGCACATTGTTCGTTGTCCGAGTTGGTCACCCTCTTATTTACAAGTCCAATGCGGGGAGCAGCGGTGGAGGTGGCAGGCATCTTAGTTTCTCAATCGACGACCCCAATGTTCGTTGCTGGCGACACTACGGTCGCGCAACTTCTTAGTCCTTCCCAACCCTAGCCAGCAGAATCCCTTTTTTTTCCTTTTGTTCGAAAGGAACTTTCTTTTACAAGAGAAAACTTTCAATCACTTCTTTCCAAATGCAGGGAAAAGACCTGTGCCGTAGTTCTATTTTCTTCATCGAAGGTCTTACCTGGTGGTACCCAGAACTGTTTGATCCAGAAACAAAGTAACGTCACTTCCTGACGGAAGCGACGTATCGGAGGCGACGGAAGTCGCAGAACTTGAAACAATGTTTTCCGGAAGTGACTTTTTCAAAGAGTGCGGAGACGAAATGGACTGTTCCCCAAGCTCCACGGGCTCAGAGAAATTCTCCGACGCACTCACAGCACTGTTCGCTACTCCAGGATCAGAGATTGTAGCATCAGCGAGGGGCTCTGCTTCTTCTGTAACGTGTGGCGTCGGGTGAGGAAGTTTCTTGACATGCGTTGCGTGGATCCAATGCTTCTTTCCAGCCACCCGCACTGTTGTTTGGGTGACCAACATTACCTGGTTGGGTCCCCTCCAGCGAGGAGTGAGACAGGAAGACCTTTCGTAGGCCTTCACTAGGACCCAACTTCCAGGCTGAACATCGTGTCCTGGGCCCGTAAACCATACAGGTAAAGCTGATTGGACCTGATGATAAATGAGATACAGATTTTTAGTCAACTGGTTACAGTAGTCTACAAGCAATACATCCTTGACCTCCCTTAAGGTTTTGGGCTTCGGAAAGGCCCCAAATGTTAGCAGGTCTCCCCATCACTACCTCAAATGGGGAGAGCCCAGTCTTAGTTTGAGGTGTGGTACGCATGGCTAACAATACAATAGGTAAGGCATCTGGCCATTTCAGTTTGGTGTCGGCACATGTTTTTGCAAGCTTATTCTTTAGAATGCCGTTATGTCGCTCTACCAACCCAGCACTTTGAGGATGTCTAGCCGAGTGAAATCGTTTTTCAATGTGTAACGCTGTGCATATCTGCAAAATTACTGCTGCAACAAAATGGGGACCATTGTCCGACCAAATTACCCTTGGAAGCCCAAATCGTGGAAAGAATTATTTTACCATAGTCTTTGCAGTGGTCATGGCAGTAGCATCTTTAACGGGGAAAGCCTTGACCCATTTACTAAAAGCACAAATAATCACAAGAACATATTTTAGATTGTTACACCGTTCCATCTCAATAAAATCAAAGTGGATGACCTCGAAGGGAACAGAAGGGGGCCCAAAGCTTCCCCTTGGAGTTACTGTCCCCTTCCCCACATTGTGCTGTAAGCAAATCATACAATTCTGAACATGGCGCTGTGCAATCTTCGAAATGTTATCATTCACCCATACTTGTTCTAACATTTTCGTGATCTGCTGAGCACACACATGCCTAGCACCGTGTGCCATCGTAACCATTGCCAGCACATATGAATCAGGGAGCAATAATTTTCCTTCAGATGTATCCACCCAACACCCATCGTCATCCAGTTTCCCCATTCCTTGGGCCCACTTTTTAGACTCTTCTATTGTGGCATCAGTTTGAATATCTCGCACAGACCCGATACCCTCATCCATTACATAGGCATCTTTTGTTTCCCTTAGAGCATACATGTCTACGCCAAGGTCTGTAGCCGTTTGCCTGGCTATCTGGTCAGCAAAAGCGTTCCCTTTTCCCACATCATCTATGACCTTACGATGTGCTGCACATTTCATGATCGCTAGCTGCCTAGGGAGTGAGAGTGCCGAGAGCAATAGCACTATCAGGGGACCATGCTGGATCTTGGTCCCATGTGAGGTTAGGAACCCTCTTTCCGACCAGAGCCTCCCGAAGTTGTGAGCCACCCCAAAGGCATACTGGCTATCAGTATATATGTTTACTATACGCCCTTCGGAGAGTTCACAAGCTCGGGTCAACGCTATAATCTCTGTGGCCTGCGCTGAGTTATGTGGAATTCTCTTAGTTTCAACAACCGTACTCAACGTAGTAACTGCGTAAGCAGCTGTAGATGTACCATCTGGAAGTTTGAAGCAGGAGCCATCACAAAACAGCTCCCCTTCTGCATTGTCCAAAGGAGTATCTATAAGGTCTATCCTGCCCTTCGTTTCCTGTTCAGTGGTATACAGGCAGTCATGTAATTCTTCGTCACCGCAAACAGTATTTTGTGGGAAAGGTAGGAGTTCAGCCGGATTAAGAACACAACACCTCTTAATTTGAATGTGAGGGGCAAACAGAATTAATTCATACCTTGTCAGCCATGCAGAGGTGAGGTGTTGCGTTTGAGTCTTATTCAATAGCCCATCTACAGAGTGAGGTACCATCAAAATTAAATCATGGCCTAGGACCATCCCCTCACTCTGTTTTACAGACGCAGCAGCGACAGCTCGCAAACATCTTGGCAAAGCGCATGCGACAGGATCAAGGGCGGAGGAGTAGTAGCCGCACGGCCTATTCTTCCCTCCGTGTTCCTGTGTTAACACAGCCAAAGCACATCCATCACGTTCATGCACAAACACCACAAAGGCCTTGTCATAATTTGGAGTACCCAGAACCGGTGCAGAGCATAACGCGGTTTTGAGAAGTTCAAATGATCGTTGATGTTCCGATTTTCATGGCAGCGGCAGAGAAATGCCCTTCTTCGTCAAAGCCAACATCGGTTTTATCACTAGTGAAAAGTTCGGGATCCACAACCTACAGTAAGAAGCCATACCTATTAAGGCCCTGACTTCCTTTTGTGTATTTGGAACAGACATGCCAGAAATGAGTTTTATTCTTTCAGGTGTCAATCTTCTCCCCTCCTTCGACAGGAGGTAGCCTAAATAGGCGACCTCCTGACAACAATATTGAAATTTCTTGAGCGAAGCTTTATGACCGTTTTCGGCCAGATGAATAATTAACAATACAGTGCCTTCTTTACAAGCACTTTCAGAATCTGCAGCCAAAAGCAAATCGACATACTGAAGTAGTGTACAAGTAGGTGGCAATTCAAGGGTGTCGAGCTGCTCTTTCAAAGCTCTACTATAAATGCTTGGACTTTCAGTGTACCCTTGAGGTGCCCGAGTAAATGTAAATGAACGTCCTCCCAAGGTGAACGCGAACAAATATCTACTCTCCTTGTGTATAGGAATGCTAAAGAAAGCATTCTTTAAATCCACAACACTAAAGTGCGTAGCTGTAGCAGGGATCATTGTTAGTATCGTTGTTACATCAGGCACAATTGGAAATTGTGGGGCGACAACTTTGTTAATAGAACAAAGATCAATTATAAAACGGTATGGGATTGCATTGTCGCCTTTCTTGTATACAGGCAAAATTGGGCTGTTACATAAACTACCTTCAATCTCTTCAATCACCCCTCGATGCACAAAATCGGAGACAATGCACTTCAAAGCAGGCTCGCCCTCAACTGATATTTTATATTGCGGAATGCGTGTTATTTTAACTCCATGTTTCAAAACTATCCTAACGGGCTCAATCTGTAGTACCCAGACATCATTGTCGTCAACCGCCCATAAACATTCCGGAACAACACTAAACTCAGGAGGCAATGGTCGAGTCAGAAACTGAGAACTGGGAAGTTGATGTGGTGAAACCGTCAGTCGTACTCCATCAGAGGAACAATGAATTACTGCATTCAATTTCTTCAACTGATTTAACCCCAGCAAACTCTCTCCACAGTTCGAAGTCAGAAGGAAGGGACAATGGTCCGTAAAGGGACCCAAAGAAACAGACACCGGCGAAGAAACCGGACAAACAATTGGTATACCAGAAAACCCTACAGAAACATTTGTATGGCCTGACAGTGGAATGTTTGGAACCCGGGAATGATCAATGAAGCACTTCTGTGCTCCAGTGTATCAAAAACGGATGTTTCCTATTCCCCACTAACAATTCAACGTAGGGACCTTTCTGATTAACGGGAATAGGTGAAGGTTCCAAACCCTGCTTCGGGCAGTCCTAATGAAACAAAATGTTATCGGAAGGAAGCTCTTCAGAAAGGTAGGCAGCAGAAGGGTGATCAAATATGTTTCTTGTGTCCACACTCGGAATCTGATTTTCCCGTGAAAAAGGTTGCTGAGGATCTTGCGAAAACTGACCTCTGTCAGGGCCCCCCGCTCCGGGGAGACCTCTAGGTCGTCTACCCATACTCCCAAATGCATTGTTTGACCTTTGGCGAAGGACGGGGCACTGTGCTCGCCAATGACCTTCCTGGCGGCAATAGGCACATTGATTAACATTCACAGAACCCAAAGGAGCGTTTCCTTTTGGGACATACTGACCTCTGGTCTGACGTACCTCCTCTGGGATTTCTAACGATTTGTTGTAACAATACTTTAGTCTTCAAATCTCCTTTCCTCTTCTCTATTTTCTCTTTTTCATTATTCACACGGTTCTCATAATACTGAGCCATGTGCAAAACGTCAGATTGGGATTTCGCCTGCCAAGCGCTCTCAGAGGACATAATCTGTGACTGGATGTCGGGCAACAACCCACGTACAAATTTGTCCACAAACAACCTTTTCCCAGACTCTGTGCCCAAGTCCTGTCCACTGAAATCAGAGAATACCTGTTGGAATCTATTAAAGAACTCGGTGGCACCTTCAGTTTTTCCTTGAACACAGGCCGTAAGCTTGTCCCAAATAATTCTTTTCTCAGGAATTATGGTTTTCAATTTTGCGACAATTCTATCAGGCAAAGTAAGTATTACCTGAGGTGGTTTCTCACCAGCTGGTCTTTCCCCATCAAACCTAGTCATGTTAGCCCACGTATCTACTAATCCTGGCACATCGTCTATTGTTCGAACCTGCTTCCATAAATCTACGGGCAGGAGTACAGGGAATAGCAAGTCAATGTCACTTAAGGTGAACACAGACGACTGCAAAACGGACTCTCTCTTTGTAGAATCCTGTCGGGTTTTTCCTAATATCGGGAATTGATTGTCTAATAGTGTTGACTTCCTGTCACGAAAACGGGACGTGAACAAATTGCGATACATAGTGTGCAGGGATGTCCACAGCGGGTGCACCAGTCCCAGCGTTAGCGGGAATCACAACCTTAGGAACAAATGTCGGAGTAACCTCTCTCATAGGCAACTGAGATGTAGGTAACTCTGACCGCTTACTAAGCAACAGAGCCAGGTCGAGCGCTAAGGCAGCTGAAGAAGTGTCGGGCGAAAAAGCCCTTTTACAAATACCCAATAACTCTATAGGACAACTAACTTTTCTTCCTTACACATTCTTCCTGCAGGTACTGTACCATTACCTGAATCACCTTCTTCTGCATTTCTACTGTATACTGACTATACGTGTCATATACTTCATCTGGCGGTATTGATGAATCCGAGATCCATCGAATCGCATCTTTGGTACAAATTCGTACTTCCTCAGGTGCCGATCTACGACACGGAAGGAACCGTTTCTGCACATACATACTGTCGTCTTCATCATCCTCATCTCTTGATTTCTCAAAGTCCCTCCTATACTCAAACAATCTCTCAACATGACCATGTACTTTCTCCTCTGTGTCCCTCGAAAGTGCTAAAGCATTTAGATCCTTCACCCCTTGTGGGAGATCCGAACTTTGTAATCTACCCCACATCACACATAAATGAGTCCCCAAACCTTCGATAAAAACATTTTTCTCGGGAAAATTGTCCATATTTGATAATGTGGAAAAAACGTTAACTTGATCACCTTTCTCCATACAGTGCTTTGCCCATGCAAATAATTCCTGTTTCTTGTCTGCAGAAACAGTATTACGAGTGACAATCTTTGACCCAGCACCTTGATCAACTTCAGTCAATACAGAACCACTCGGGAGCGGAGGTGTCGGCAAATTCAATGAGGGTGCAACTATCGGCGCAAGAGGAAGGGGTGGCGGGATAGGTGGAGGAACAACAACCAGAGGAATAGGAACAATAGGTTGCACAGGGGGAACAGGAATAACAGCAGGAATGGGCAGAGCACCTGGGAGAGGTTCATACGGAGGAGGCGCAGAGGCGCCAGGCCTGCGTTCGTTTAATAATTTTTCAATAAATTCTTCAGAAACATGGAAATCTTTAGAGGGATACATTTTCTGGATACCTAGTGAGAAAGCCCTATCCATATTTCTAACTGACTCCGAATGTTTTTCTTTATCATATAACAACGCTTTTTCGCATTAGTTTTATGACGGCGTGCATGTTTATCCCTACTTTTAAGCTGCTGCAACGCTTCTTTTTTCCAATTCTGCAAAACATCAAATGCTGCAGGTCTGGCCTTCTTTTTTAACAAGACCGATTCTAGGTATTCAATACGGGGGATCTCGAAACTACCATTGATTGGCCACTGAAATTCGGAGACATGTCTGGTTTGTCTGTGCCAAATATCATTAAATACTATACTTCCAATGCCATACTTACAGTACATAGTACATGCCGGCGACCCCTCCTGTGGTGCCGGGCGGCTAAATTCCAAAGATTGTCGATCGCTGCGGAACAGAGCCCTAAAGCAGCTAGACAATTTCCCAGGCATTTCACAAAAAATTGGTGTTACCTGGTCAATAATTGTGTCTGCAGATACAATACGTCAAATTCAAATTGTCAGGGTTAAATTAAGAGCCGGGTCACGACTGCACCTGACCAAACCTAAGGAGGACCGTATGGTTTACCAAAGAACTTACCTAACAAATTTTACCTTGTGTTTGGTGGTTTTGACAAATCTGCCCGCCTCAAAAATGGACCCTCGTCAAGATGCCGCGTCAGACCACACGACTATCGTCCAAGGATCGTATCGTGCAGCGCTGCCGAGGTATCGCGTCTCGTTCGGTCGGGCCCGCAGTATCACACCGTCCGATCCCGGTTCGATAGTCTGCGTCAACCTTCAACGATCCGGCATCAATCTTGAGGGTCCCTATTCGGGCGCCAACTGTGGAAACAGAAAGAGAATATGGGGCCGGGAAGCCCAAAAAGAAACACACCAACACAGGTTACAAAGAACATACAAGTGATTTATTTAAAAGCTACAACCGTTACCCAAAGTCAATTGACAAACGGATAGCTATTCGGCTCTCAGAGTAACGTAACGAACTTCAACAAAGGTTCGATGCATTAGTGAGAGAGACCGTACATTGGAATACTTGGGCTCTTTATACTCTTTATCCAGCCCTTGGCCAACCCTCTCGCGGGTTAACCATTCTAGGAGTCGGGCCTATGGGTTCCTTGCCAGGTCAATCCTATAATATATGCATTTTGATTAGTTTCGCTGATAGTTGTACATTTACACATAGGTCAACAATAGGACAAGGTCTCAGTTAGCGACCCCGACAAGTGGCCTGCAGGCATATTAATTATTCATGTGTACGGAGGTCACTACGGCCAGAATCTTACTCAGAATGACATTCAGCCTCCATTTTGATGTTCAGGGTGACTTCCATATTATAAGAGAACCTAAAATGGCGGCTTAATCCAAGATGGCGACTTACATTACTTTTCTCTAAGTTCAAGACCTTGCTGTGGAGTTTGTTCGCATATGATGTTTAGACAACTTGGCGTAGGCCAATACACATACAATTGTTGCGATAGGAGGCATAATATTGTTTCAATTCCGACACAGGGTTACACTGAGAGTGCAAGTATTTACAGTAGAGCTTTGAAGGAACAACTAGAAATGCTTCAATTACCAGCAGGTTGCGTATTGATACAATAAATAGATGATTTTTTAATAGCAGCAGACACAGAGGAAATTTGTAAAGAAAGCACAGTTGCTTTGTTGACACATAGCAGCTCATGGACACAAAGCATCGCTAAGAAAATTCCAATATTGTCGAAAGGAAGTGGCCTACTTGGGTTACCTCCTTTCGAAGGAGGGAAGAAGATTGACACCAGAAAGAATAGAAATGCATCTCGGATATGCCTATTCCAAATACACAGAAAGAAGTCAGGGCTTTAATTTGCATGGCTTCATATTGTATGGAGTTGATCTCTAATTTGTCAATGATCGTGAAACCGATAGTGGCATTGACAAGGAAGGATGTTACCTTACCTTTGCCCTGGAACATGGAATGTCAAGAAGCATTTGACCTGCTCAAAGCTGCATTGTGTTCAGCTCCAGTTCTGGGCACGGCAAATTACGACAACAGTTTTAAGTTATTTGTGCATGAAAACAATGGATGTGCTTTGGCTGTTTTGACTCAGGAACACGGCGTGGGGGAATAGACCATGTTGCTACTTCTCTTCCACGTTGGATCCTGTTGCATGTGCTTTGCCACGTTGTTTGCGAGCTGTTGCTGCAGCTGCTGCGTCAGTAAAACAAACGACGGAATGGTTTTAGGTCACGCTTTAACTGTAATGGTACCTCACTCAGTGGACGTTCTTTTAAACAGAATGCAGACGCAACATCTCACATCGGCCAGATTAACAAGGTATGAGATTGTTCTATTTGCACCACATATCCAAATTAAGAGATGCTGCGCTTTAAATCCGGCTGAGTTAATGCCTCCTCCAAATGAGAAAGGGGTGAAAAACAATTCCCCCACGATTGCTTAACGGTTACTGAACAGGAGACAAAAGGAAGAATTGACCTAACTGACACCCCCACAGAAAGAGCCAGATGGAGAACTGTTTTGTGACGGTTGTTTGTGCCCTCCCTGTCTCACACATGCAAGAAAATAAAACTGACACTCCCCGGACAGGGAATAAGGCAAAAGAGAGCAGGCTGTGAGAGTTCAAGGAAAAGTTTATCTAGATCTCTGAGAGCGCTCTGACCAAGTTAATGTTACATCACATTATATAGGCACATTGTAATATCTAACATATGATGCTACGTTGGACCCGGATTGGTCAGCCAGGGTGGTGTCTTAGGTGTGGGCATCATCTTTTCTTCCTGGTTGGTTGCTTGGTTGGCGTGAGGATGGACGTCAGATATCTGTGCTCCGGATGGGGGAAGGTCAGGTCGCCGTGAAGCAGGGTGGTCACTATATAAGCTAATGAATACATTCTAAATAACGCATGCACTAAATAATGGTTGATCAAAAGACCCTCAGTAGTTTATCATGTCACTATACAAATCATACAGGTGTCTATATCATCTATATCATTTGGCTTATACAGGTCACAGGTTTAAGGGTCTTGACCACTATAATACTCTCATTGAGCTGTGGGGTTAGTTTCACAAGAATCTCAGGTATGTGGCATTTGTTAGTATTAGGCACGATATACTGCAGCAGGGGTCTAATGTTAGTTGGGGGTCTGTTGGTTGGGCCTCGTAGCATGGTCAGCGGTCTGGCACATGAAAGGAATATCTTGCAGGGACACAGGGTCAGAATGGCAGTAAGTTTCCATTGGCGAGGGTGCGGGGGCAAGGGCACGTTTGTGGAGATGAATGAGCTATGTGCTTAGTTCATGCTGGTTAACATGCAGGACAGTGATCTCAGAGGAAGACTGATGTGATACATTTATTAGTTGTTGCAAATACCTCCGCTTCAGCGTGAGAATGGAGCCACAGAGTTTCCCAGTCAGAGTGGGAACGAGGGTGGGGGCTGTGTGCTCTGAGCCTGGCTGCTGCAGGGAAAGGGAGAGAAGCATTTCGTACTATCGCAGTGAGGCCTGGTCACCAAGATGGAGTCGAAAGGGGGTACAAAGAATGGATGCCCTGTGTCCTGCTCAGTGGTCCCATCTACGCGAATGTAACCCAAAGTTAACATTGCATAAGGGCAAGGGGCGAACCCACTACTGGAGGCACTTGGTCCAAGCTTTGTACTGAGAAGTGAAGGCAGAGAGGGGTGCTTTAAATCCGGCTGAGTTAATGCCTCCTCCAAATGAGAAAGGGGGTGAAAAACAATTCCCCCATGATTGCTTAATGGTTACTGAACAAGAGACAAAAGGAAGAATTGACCCAACTGACACCCCACAGAAAGAGCCAGATGGAGAACTGTTTTATGATGGTTCTTGTTTTAAATTACCAGATGGCACATTAACTGCTGCTTATGGCATCACCACACTGAAGACTATTATAGAAAGCAAACAAATCCCATATAACTCAGCACAAGCTACAGAAATAATAGTATTAACAAGAGCAAGTGAAATTTCTGCAAACCTCAATGTACACATATATACTAACAGTCAGTATGCCTTTGGAGTGGTACACAATTCTCGTCGATAATGGGCTGAAAGGGGTTTCCTAACATCACATGGAACCAAAATCCAACATGGCACTTTGATAGTGAGACTGTTATCAGCACTTGTGCTTCCCAAGCGATAGCGATAATCAAACGTGAAGCACATAACAAAGTAACATGTAATATTGGAAAGGGAAACGCATCTGCAGATAAAATTGCGAAACAAACTGCCACTGATTTACACACAAAAATGTATGTAAAAAAATAGAGGAAGTACCCTGCATGATAGAAAATGAAATTGCGACAGTTAAGGAGATCCAAGCAGAAGCTACTGTAGATGAAATAAAAAATTGGTCTGAGGGTCCAGCAGAATTAGATTTAGAGGGTCCAGCAGAATTAGATTCTGAGGGTTGTTGGGTGGACAAACTAAATAACCGATGGATGTTGCCAAATGGCTTTGTGATGGCAATGGTCACTATGGCCCACAGTCCAACACACATGTGCTAGAAAAATGATTCAACACCTGGATTCTGTATGGCAGAATCCACACATTAGAAAAAGTGCTGAAAGATTGGTTCAGAATTGTATGACTTGTTTACAACATAACATTGGAAAGGGAACAGGGACACCAGTAGGACGTTTTGGCCCACCGTCTATGCCATTTGAAGTCATACATTGTGATTTCATAGAAATAGAGAGGTGCCAACACTATAAGTATGTCCTCGTGGTGGTCTTCGCATTCAGCAAATGGGTAGAGGCCTAACCCCCCCCCAAGAGATTGTACAGCTATGTCCACAGCTAAAGCCATGCTAAAAGAATATTTTCCCCGATTTTGGCTACCCGTTGTCATATGATCAGACAATGGCCCACACTTTATTGCGGCCGTGATATTGCAAATCTGTGCATGTCTCCAAATTGATAAAAGATTCCATTCGGCAAGACACCCGATGTGTGCCGGTTTGGTAGAACCCCAAAACGTTATCTTGAAAAACAAGCTGAATAAAATCTGCGCAGGGAGCAATTTGAAATGGCCCGATACACTACCCGTAGCTTTACTTTGCATGCGAACAGCGGTACAGGCAAGGACTGGTCTCTCCCCATATGAAATTGTCATTGAGAGACCAGCAAATGTCTGGAACGTGCCTCGACTAAAACCGTTGAGGGATATTGAATACCCATTAGTTATTGATTACTGCCAACAGTTGATTCAAAACATGCGTTTGATTCATCAGCAGGTGCAGGAGGCTCTTCCCGTCAGATATACCGGCCTAGGACATTTTCTGTAGCCAGGAAACTGGACTCTGGTGAAACATTTTGAAAGAAAATCTTCGCTTGCACCGCTCTGGACGGGACCCTTCCAGGTGCTACTGGCTACACACCCTGCAGTCCGAGTGAATGGCCGCAAGCACTGGATCCACGCAACACACACAAAAAGAGTTCTGTTTCCTTTGCCACATGAGAAAAAGATTGATGATCCTGATGTTGAAAGAAAGACAGCTGCACTTGATCACAAAGATATCATCGCTGGTTCCCTGTCAAAAGTACTTCCTAAGCCTGAGAAAGGGCCTGGGGAGATTGCCTATGAAGATCTAAAGGCCAAAGTTGCCTCAACTTTGTCCGACTGCTGCCTCATCATCACGCAGTGCATCACAAGTTGGCACTGATCCTGCATCCGGAAATGAGAATGCATGGTTCATCAATCATACTGTACCTGGAACTGTAAGGTACAATCTACGTTCACAAAATCGGAAGTGATCAGCTGTTTCGCCTTTGTTCCTAGCTCACGGATGAAGCTGGGAACGGAGGCCTAGGGAAAAGGAGCGTATGAGCTGTATCAAGTTGAAAGCTCTGACGCGCGGTTTCCCGGTGCTACCATTGAACGTGAAGGACCGTTGCAACCTAGCACGACAAGCAGGGGCAAATGGTACTGACACTATAAAATTGATACTTGCTCCTGCCTTCTTGGAGCTCTGTGCAAATTAACATCAGCTTGCTATCATCTATAAGCAGGCTAGCCTGGACTGGCTTGAACGTTTGTTGCCAATGTGTGTTGCTGTGGAGAACTTTCTCCGACGGACACTGAAAATCTTTTCCTGAAACAAACATTACAGACAATGCCTCTATTCACTCCTGCTTTCCCCTGCACCTATGCTGTTGATGTAGAGATCGGATCGAGAATAAGCCTATTCCAAGAAAGACTTGGTTCGGAAAGAAGAATATGCTAATGATTACGATACCACTTTTCTTTTTTTATTTTTTTTATTTGGTTGGCTGAATTATTCAACCTTTCAAATACTTATTTTCTTACAATTCAAATTCATATCTGTACATTTCATTCATATAGTTATATTCTAAAAATGTTCTTACAATTCAAATTCATATCTGTACATTTCATTCATACAGTTATATTCCAAAAATGTTCTTACAATTCAAATTCATATCTGTACATTTCATTCATACAGTTATATTCCAAAAATCTAAAAACAACATGGTTGTTTTTTTCAATTTACAATTACAAAAAAAAATAAAAATATAAAATGTATGCAGATTAACACATTGCATTCCAGAACAGTTATTTCACATATCAATTGCTCCATCGACTCTAATGGGGCTCAGATTGTATAGCAATATTAACAAACTGAACCAATGCTATCTGTATAGTCTTTTTGTTGAACATAATAACTATTTCCATAATTCTTCTTCAGAATGATAACAAAAAATTGACAATGTTTACTAAAATACAAATTCCTAAGAGATGTCAAAGCTGGACAATGAATTACAAGATGAACAAGGGTTTCAATTTGAACATTACAATGGCGACATACAATTTGATGTTCGGGAATCATCTTTCTTCTTACCAATACCAACTGCCTTGTTAAACACAGATTTAATCGAATGCGCACCATTTGTGATCTCACATATCTTGAAGGACATTTAAATAAGATTGCATCGTACGAAATTTCTTGTGAAAAAACATCATTGCTTCGCAATCGACATAGTGCTGACATTGTGTTTGTGTAAATATCCATTCATTTTGATATAAATACATTTTTGCCTTAGTCGGGTTTGACAAAAGGAGCGCTATTGATATATCTGCATTACACAAGGTTTCAAGAACACAGCCAGTGCAGGCCTTAGGAAATCTAGATGATGATGTTAGTACATAGTTAGCAACTATTCCCAAAATGTTTGGGGTTTTTGCTCCTATAAGGCACTTTCTATAAAGACTAATCAGTTTCCATTGTACTTGTGAGTAAAGAGAAATGGCACCCACTTCATATCGCAGGAGAGGCATAGGTGTACACTTTGGAAGACCTAGTACGGATTTCCAATACCTGGCTTCCAAACAATCCCAGTATTTTCTAGCTTTTGGAATCACCATTTCTTGTCCACACGAAATTATCTGTACAACTTTTTGTTGATAAAAAGTCATGATATGGGTAGTTGTAAATATGCCATATTTATACAAAAGTATCTTAGCTTGCGAAATTAGTGTCCGCAATTTGGCTTCCAATGTTGCAATCTGAATTATTCTCTATGGCATACTCATCCAATTTATTTAGAAGATTTTGAAGGCCTATAGGTGTTAATGATAATAGAACTAGGTCATCAGCATAGAGTAGCCACATCATTTTTTGATTTCCGAATTTTGGAGCATCTGAGATAGTATCTTCAAATTTATGACCTATGTCTAGCAAGAAGAGGTTAAACAATGTGGATGCGAATATGCACCCTTGTTTCAATCCGCGCTCCGTTGGAATTCTGGCAGATAATAGCCCATCAAGTGTCAACCTTACTTGTATAGAAGTATCAGAATGTAAAAGTTTGATCAAAGCGAGGAGGGATGCAGGACAACCATAGTGTTGCAATTTTGTAAAAAGTAATTGTCGATCAACAGAATCGAATGCAGTTCGAAAATCTACAAATGCCAGATATAGCTTTTGATTCTGGTCGAGGTATTTAGCTTTGAGTAGATTAAGTTTGAGCATATTTGGGGCCGTGCCCAATCCACTTACAAACCCAGATTGAAAAGGGTCACGTTTTAGCTCACGACTCGTCCACTCCTTAAATTCTTGTAGTATAATACGACAATATACATTGTGCAGCGCAATTGGTCGGTAACTTTCGGGCTTCCGTGAATCTCCTTTTTTAAACAATGGAACAATGATTGAGTGTTTCCATGTAGAAGGAATACATTGTGTATAATTAATGTTTTGAAAAATGTGAAATAAAATTTCAGACCAAATTTCCGGATTTTGCTTAAAGATCTTATTGGATAAGCCATCCGGGCCCAGAGCTTTGGATTGACGTATTTTGTTAATAAAGTACAATATATCCGTTTTCACTATATCAAGGTGAAAAGGAGTGTTTACTTCTACTGTTTGTTGATATGGACTAGTCAAAGGATCAGCACATATCCTAGTGAAATGTTTGATCCAAATTGCTTCAGGGACACTATGTTCTTGTGTCATCATTTGGGGAGTAACTATTACCTGATTCAGTGCTAGCCACATTTGTGCAGTATTTTTATTTTGCATCAGATTCAACATGTGTTCACCATCTCTTTGATTTAACCTCCCACGATAAGAGGGCAACCAAATTCTATATGTCGTGTTAGCTCTAGTTATAGCTGTTACTCTTTGATGACCAATCAGGTTTAGAGCCTTACACTTTTGGGCACGATGTTCTGACGGCTTCTTTTTAATTTGACTATCAAAGACATGGGCTTTACCATTAACTTGCATATTAGATTTATTTTGTACAGTATACTTCTGCATTAAATCATAATAAGATATGTCAGACCAAGCACCACTATGTCAGGAGTAAACAAAAACCGAATTTAAATCATTTGCAAACTTTGAAAGGCTTTTATCCGTCCACCTAAGTCAGTTCATTTGTGCATTGACTGTCAAAACACCCGAATACTGCATTTGACAAGGAGATAGTGGAAACTTTGTCTCATTCCATTGTGTTGTGAGCATTTGATGATCACTAACAGGTACATTAAGTACTCGAAAAAAATGGTATTCTGGTTAGTAAACTATAATCTACGTACATATAGTCGATAATCACACTAGGATTACCACATTTCCATGTAAAGTTAGGCGGAATCTCTCCCGTACAAGAGCCGTTAAGCATACACAGAGCATGAGAAGATATCAGATGTTCCCACTGAGTTATTCTTTTCCTTTAGGTTACCAAATTCGAAACAATGCATATTGAGATCCCCAGCCAAGATAACATGCGCAATTTCAGAATTCAAAACAACATAATTCAGCATTTTTGAAACCTCATACAAAAAAAATGTGAATCTTCAATACCATTAGGATTCCAATAAGTATTAAGGCATACAGAGTTGAATGAATGGTAAGTTGGATGAAAGCATTGGGGGCATATGAGAAGACAATGCTAAGACCGGAAACTAATTTTAATACAAGTGAGAAGACCAGACGTAGGCCGACCCTTCTCGCCCTGCAGGGCAAGAGTGAAGTGGATTGTGTGATCATACCACACAGGAGAATTAGTTAACCATGTCTCTTGAATCAAGACTGTCATACTGTTCCAATTCGGACTCTGCATTGTTAAACAGATGTCGATGCCCACAAGTATTCCAAGATACCATTTTTATTGCTCGATTCATTCCCTGCGGTGATAGTTAACTATTGGCTTCACAAGAACATACACATTTAGCATCAGTTCGCTTCACACAATTTGAGGAGGCAGTCTCAGATATCACTTTAGGTGAAAAAGCAGCACAAGAAGAACTTAATCGTTGTACTTCATTTGTTTGTGCTTGTCCTAACAATAGTAGAAAGCCCAAATCAAATAGTTCTTCCTTTGCGGACCAGATATGTTGCAAACTAACAGAGCGTAATCGCAAGAATACCAATCCCAAGTTATTTTCGTTAACAAATTCCACCTGATCATTATCAGATGTTCCTACATCCTCCAATTTGTAAATATCGGAGAAGAGTTCCAGTATACTCCGTCTATTCAACACATATTGAGGGAAAGGAGCTTCCCGACAGCCAAGTATTAAATTAGTAACATGTTTGTCAATTATTGGCAGTTTTGATTTTATATCCGGAGCCTGTTTTGGATTTTTGATATCTGCCCTAGGAGTTAAAGGGTTTTTTTTTTTTGTTCTTTGGGTAATAATGATTGCAGCAGTCGAGCGATTTCCGCTCAATGGCCTCCATGTTGGTCATCTTGTACACCCAAGGTATCAGGTGTACTTGTTGACTCACTCACCAAATTACTCTTCTTCAGTAAAGCTGTGGTTTCAATTGCTATTTGTTTGGATTTGGTTTCACTGACCTTAATACAACCTTCAAATAGAGACGGCGCCTTTGCACCTTCTACATTAATAGTCAGCTGCTTATAATCATGATTTCAATGGGATACTTTAGTCGGAATTACAGCGGGAGCGCATTGTCCACTAAGGTTTACATGCGGAGCACCTACATTAGGTAAGTTGACAAATCGTGACATATACGAGTCCACCTCTCTTCTAATCTCCTGTCGTCTAGTTTCCGCCGTTACTTTATTTTCTACTATAGTCTTACATTAAGTTACTTTCGGGGGAACAGTGACGGCAGGTAGTGAGGTTATTTGTATAGCATGTTTGTGAATCGCTTCTACAAGCTCATCCAGAGGGGAATGTGTTCTAAATGCACTATCACTCTCATTGGTAGCTTGTACACTCAGTTTACGTTTATGGTCCAATAATGCATATTTTTTCCCAACAGCAGCAGATGCCAATTGTGTGTTCTTCGGTGGGACCTTAAGTGTTTTAATGAATTGCTTCGTAGCACCTGACATTACATTTTTCTTATTGTTCATATTCTTTGTCTTTTTTCCAAGATCACTTGCAATAGTCAGTTTTGCTGTTTGTTGTTTTCAATGTGTACCCCTGTTTGGCTGAGTTACGGACATGACGCCCTTTGGTTTATTTGAGAAAATTGTGTACGCTTTTTTGGCCACCTTTTCAGTTGTATTTTGGACTTTCACAGTATCATTATTCTGTTCTACCCCAACCTCTGTTATTATGCCCATTATGTGTGGAACACCACATTGAACATCAGCAGTTGTAGTAGCAAAGCAAGGAGGCATTTCAATATTACAAAACATCAGGGATGTAGCTTGGTCATTAGAATCAGTAATTACATTTTTTTTTACTTAAGCATTCATTTTGCTACTGTGGACTCTTAAAATGTTTTTGCCAAGCAATTATGTTTGCAATCTGGGAACTCTGGGTATTTATTTTTTCATTCAGGCTCTCATAAAGTTTTACAATCGTATGCATCGTATTCAAAGCCTCCAGGGCCAATCCTACTACAGTACTTGTTCCGTCAGTAGCAAAGGGATTCTCAATACCACGTGTTTGCCTAGGAGTTGGAGCAAGAAAAGAGGATGCCACATACGATCTCACCGGGCTTACTCCAGAAAACATCTAAGGCGAGAAAGACAGTTTTTCAGGAATGGTCTGTGTAGTATAGTCTGTATGCATTGAGCCCAGATCAATAACCGCTATATCTCCGGAAACATCGGGTCTTTCACCAAAGGTATCCGTGGAGTCATTTACCACAGTTTCACCCCTCAGTACAGTGCTATCAGACAAAGAAACATTGCAAACTACGGAATGGATGGAAAGACTCGTTATTGTTTTCATAACACTTCCAACAGCCGCCTCCTGATTACATTACCAGGTTCTACCAAATTCGAGCCGAAGGTGGCTTTTATGGATGTGGTAGGAAACACAATCTGCATATACCAACAACCGGATTATTGTTTAATACAGGTTGGTCTAACTTTGCAGTTGAATGTTGCCTATTAGGAGTCAAGCAGGATTCATCTACAAAGAACCTTTTCCAGCTCTTTGACTGCTTTGTACTCGGAACAGTTTCAGTTTTCTATACTAAGGATAGTGGGGGCATGCCTGTACGTAAGGTGTACAAAGTACGTTTCATTTGTTTATAAACAGCACACACAGTTATTTCAACAAACACGGAGTTCAATTAGATCAGACAATTCCGCACCCACCTTACTGTGAACTGAACAACTAGTTCCTAACCAATCTGTCCCGGTGCCCGCACGCGCACCAACTTGCAGCGCAGCACCAATGCACCGCACGTCGCTCGTCGCAAAGGCGAAGCGGCAAAGCTGCGCTTCGCTTGGTGTGTGTGTACTCGTCTTTTTGAAATGTCGGCAAATAGTGGGCGGAGTCTCACAGTAAGTTGGTCTAAAAACGTTAAAGTAAAGAAAAAGAAAAATTTAAGTTACAGTAGTAACCCTTAGCGTTCCTGAAGTCCTTTATATTGCCCAATAAGGGTCAAACAGTAATTATATTCAATTACCAAAGGATTGACAGGGCAAACTTTAAAAGTCCAGCTTCAAGAGAAGACAGCGAGCAGCAAAGCAGTGCTTCAATGGTGCTTCGCTTGGTGCGCGCAAGGTCGTATTTTTTGAAACCGGCAAATAGTGGCCGGAGTCTCACAGTATGTTGGTCAAAGGATTGACAGGGCAAACTTTAAAAGTCCAGCTTCAAGAGAAGATAGCGAGCGGCAAAGCGGTGCTTCAATGGTGCTTCGCTTGGTGCGCCAACTTTGCATTTTGATTACACTGATCCCAATATTTTGGTATCTAGAGAATGTGCATCCTTTAAACTCTCTCTTGACTGCTACCAATGCTCCTACCATGAACAGCCCAGTACATGTCCTCTCTTATACTCTACCTTCACAAGAAGTGAAACATAGAAAAGGGTATGATAATAATACACTACTACTGATTATGAATATGTCCCATGCTATCTTGAATAGGTCTAATTGTTGGGTCTGTTCCCATTAACCCCAGCACGGGGAAAGAGGAATGGGTTGGTATGTACATCCTCTGCCACTTAATACCGCCTGTTATGCATCATTAAGAGCACTATTTTTGGGAAAATGGAATGATAGTGTCAGTTTGATGGAATAAATATAAATTAATTTGAAAGATTGGTATTGGAACCGTTGGGTTGTTCCATATTTACAACCAGAAGCAAAATAAAACCAGTAACAAGTCCAGTAGATAGGCTCTCTAGGCCTTAGCAGTCCCTAATCACTTTTAAAATGGCTCCGGTAGGAAATAACGATGCTATGCCTCCCTCCTATACTATTAATCATAGTCCACGTTCTGTCCCATTTTGCTTACGAAAAAAGGGTTCCCACCCAGTGGGAACATTCACTAGATGCATGAATATAACAAGATTAAACTCCAAAATAGAATGGTGCTTGATATCATTTTGGCTGATCATGGAGGAGTATACAAATTGGTGGGGTCAGCATGCTGTGTATTCGTAAGTGACTCCTCCACCACGATATGTGAAGCAATTAAGAAATTGCATGTCCTATGTTCTGAAATTCATGTACCCAGAGGAGGTTGGAATCTGAATATAAGTTCATGGTTTTGGGAACTGCTACGATCATGGGGATGGAAACTAATTGCAATTTTGGCTACGATATTTGGAATCCTCATATTCTGCTGTTGCATACAATGCCTGCCGGTCCTCTGCTCCCAAATTCCAAATGAGTGTGTACATACAATTAGAACGAAACATCCTCGCATGTTAAGTGAAGGTGCACAACACGAAAATGAATTAAAGCATTTATGGCAATTCATATTTCTGATGACGATTATAGTGACATGGGTAGTTCGGAAATGGACACGTGGTCCAATTAAGACGCGATGTACAGATGATGCTATTGGCTTAAGGCCAAAAGGAGGGTTTGTTAAACCAGAAAAAGCAACCCTATAGTCGAATGATTTGTATAATATGTTGGCCAGAAGTGAATCTCATCATCTGACAAACATCACAATCCCAGAATCGTCAATGTAACCAAAGGGCGTCCATGTCGCGAAATATCGGCCATTTGCTTTTTTCCTTTCTGTCAAAACGCTTTGCAAATGTATTCTATGTTTTAGACTCGCCCACCGATCGAGGCCACGGCTTGAACGCTGAAATACTAACACAGACAGGAATGTCAAACTGTGCAGAAATACATTGTTTTTCTCTCTCTCACTAAGTCCTTGAAGTCAAGCAGAAGCCGCATTTAACCAGTAGTCCAGGTGCCGGCTCGTCTTGCAAGCGCTGTTGTAAAAGGCAGTTAAACATGAATTATATTCTCCTAGCGGTGCTCCTTCGAGGAGAGTGGTATTTTCTGCTTCAGAACTATCTGACCCTTAGTTCATGAGCCAAACCACACAGATAACGTAGTAAGGAATGTTTCCCTGCTAAGAACACAATATCCTTGCAGAGCCAGAGCTCCATGTTCCCCATAACAGAAAGCCGTCTCTGCTGCCTTTGCTAGAATAACTATGTTTAGGCTGAATGAAGACTTGTCATAACATGTCATAATTGTCAATCACTGAACCCTAGCCTGTATGACATGTAGGAGGGGGCGGGTCGAATTGCCCTAACAAAGCATATGTCTAATGTATATATATTGCTGCTTGAGTCCTGTTCGCTCTCTCTCTCGCATCTCACGGTGTTTGGGAATACACGCCGTGAAGCGGTGAGACTCAGTCAGCCAACTGAGAATACTTTGAAATAAACAAGACTTGTTTGGAAAACAAATCTCGCGTCTGACGTGTCATTTTAGTATATGGTTATTGTGCCTTAGTTTCCATATGCAGTCTTTATGGCCGAGCATGGCAGCTTTGAAAGAGGGAGGGAGGGTGAGTTAGTGGGAGAAAGCTGGAAAAGTGCAAGAGAGCATTGATGTGCTGTTGGTGGCCTCAGCCCGGTGGGTCCATTGGCTGGGCCTGGGGTGTTTGCAGCCGGTAGTCACTGTGTAGTGTTGTGCTAGTCTATGTGTGTTTTTGTTTTGTTGTTGCAGTGTAGTGAAGTTTGTGCGGTTTGTTGTGCTGTACGTTTGTGGTTGTGTTTGGTCAGGAGTTTGAGAGGTATATGCAGAGGTGGAAATTGTTAGTGGAATTAGTTGCCATCTCTATCCTGAATCAACATGTTGGGCTAGTGTAGTCTCTCCAGATGGGACGGGGGCACCCTGCGCCTTTGTCGTGATCTGGACATTTCTGGCATTCAGTGTCCCTTTCTCATCTCTCTCCCACCTCCACCAGCCTCCCTCACAACCCCACCCGTCCTCCCTGCCCACTCAAATGGCCAGTGCACCTGTCAGTGTCCACAACTCAGAATGGTGATTGGCAATATCCCAGTAATTCCACAACATTGTGGTACCTAGTAGCAACTAAGGGGCGAGTGAAGATGTTGGATGGGATTGGCTGGGGTTGTTTGTCTCTATGAGTGTCGCCTGGGTTTCATTCTGCCCGACGTCACACGTCCAGGTGCTGTGGGTGCTTCTCAGTCAGTTCTGGGTGGCTTGTCAGTGTCCTTTCCGGTTTAGTCATTCTTTCCTTTCTGTTGTTTCGGTTTTCAGTCAGTGGTGTTGAAGAGCCAGGTTTTTTGCAATTTTCTGAATTTTAGGTCATCTTTGGTGTTTCTCATTTCTTTTGGGATGTTGTTCCAGGTTTTTGCGGCTAAGTGGTAGAAGGAGGTGCCTCCAAGTTTTTTCTTAAGGTACTGTTTTAGTTCCAGGCGGATTTCATTGCTTGACCTCAGGAGTCTCGTTGGCTTGTAGATTGTTATTTTCTTTTGTAGGAATTCTGCTCCTTGTCCAGAGATTGCCCTGTGCATTATGCACATTGTTCTGAAGGTGATGCGATGTTTCACTGGGAGCTAATGTAGTGTTTTTAGGGCAGGAGTGATGTGGTCTCTTCTGGATTGCTTGAGTAGTAGTCTGGCTGCTGCATTTTGGATGCGTTGTTCCTTCAGGAGGTATTCCGAGGTAGAGGCCGTTTGCATAGTCGATTCTTGACATGATGAGGGCAACGATAGTGAGTGTTTTGTGCGTGAAGGAGAGGAAAGGTAGGATTCTTCTTGCTGTATGGAGGTGGAAGAAACATTTGAATGTTGCATTTATTTGTGGTTCTAAGGTTAGGGTGTTGTCCATCAGGATGCCCAGGTTTTTTACTACCTTAGATGGTGATGGTGCGGTTCCCATTTCCGTTGGCCATGGGATGGCAGTTTCCTTCTCTTTGTCATTGGATATGATCATGATTTCTGTTTTTTGTGGTTTGATTTTCAGGCTGTTGGCATTCATCCAGTTGAAGACTTCTTTTAGGCAGTCGATTAGGATTGAACGATCGGGTTGGGTTTCTTTGATTTTGTAGATGATTTGAGTATCATCAGCGTAGTTGGAGCATGTAATGTATTTTTTGAAGATTCTGATAACTGGGGTCTGGTAGATGTTGAAGTACAGTGGTGATAGTGAGGATCCTTGGGGTACACCACAGTCGTTAACTCGTGGGCTGGATTTGAAGGGTTTAATCCATATGGTTTCTGTTCCGTCAGCTAGGAATGATTTAGTCTAACTTAGTGCTGTGTCTGTTATGCCTATGTCTTCTAGTCTTTTGGTTAGGGTGTCATGGCTAACCGTGTCGAAGGCTGCGGAGAGGTCGAGCAGAATCAGGGCTGAGGTTGTGTTTGAGTCTGCTTTAGTTTTTAGGTCGTCCCAGAAGGATAGTAGCGCGGTTTCCGTTCCTCTTGCGGGTCTGAAACCGACTTGAGCTTGGGCTAGCAGGTGGTGTTTTTCTACGTGTTCTTGTGTTAGTTTGTATACGTAGGTTTCCAGTAGCTTTTCCGGGTAAGGGATGTTTGAGATTGGTCTGTAGTTGGAGAGGTCGTCTAGGTCGCCACTTGTGTTTTTTAGAAGTGGTTTCATATTTGCTGATTTGAAGGTCCTCGGTACAGTTCCTGTTGCTAGTGATAGATTTAGAAGGTTTCTGTAATATTCTGCTGGCGTTTCTTGTGCGAGGATTGATTTGTAGATGTCCGGGGGACAGGGATCCATGGGTGAACCAGCTTCCTTGCTGTGTTTTACCAGCATTGCAAATGCCTCTGCTGATATTTCAGGAAGGTTTGAGTTTATGTTGTGGTTGGTTGGCCTCTGTTGAATGGTTTCTCGGATGTCATGGATTTATTATTTTTTTTAAGTGGTCTGCCAGGTCGTTGCATAGTTTCTCTGAGGGGTTGGTGTTTTATCACAGCCTGGTGGGTTTCTCATTTCTTTTATGATGCTAAACATTTCTTTGTGTGTGTTGGTGGCATTGGTGATTCTATCATCATAATGCATTCTCTTCCTTGAATTTCCTTCTTGTATGCGTGGATTTGTTTCTGGAACAGTTTTTTTTGCCTGGGTTGTATTCTTTTCTCCATTTCAGTTCCATCTTTTTGTGTTCCTTTTTCATGGTGCTTAATAGTGGGGTGAACCATTTTGCCGTTGCTCTTTTTTATGGGGTGAATGGTTTTTCTGGGGCGATCTCGTCAATTGTATCTGCAATCCATTTGTATAATAGCTCCGCTTTCCCGTCTAGGTCAGCTAGCTCTAGTTCTCCAGTTGAGGGCTTCTTTAACTCCAGTTGTTCGAATAGGTTGCTTTCTTTGACGTCTTTTCAGTTTCTTTTTGTAGTAGTTGTGAGTTTGGATGCAGACTTGAGTAGGCAGAATGATCACGAATGGGATGATGAGATGGTCGCTCCACAGTATTTGTATCGGCGGTGTCGTGGTGATGAGTTTCTCCTTTGCGAAAATTGAGTCCAGGGTGTGTCCTGCCGAGTGTGTTGCCCTTTTACTAGTTGTCTTAGTTTCATGGTAGTGAGTTGTTCATTCAGTGAGTTATGGGAGTTGGCGTGACTGTCTTGAAACCAGATGTTGAAGTCCCCCAGGATGATTAGGTGTTCATGGTTAATGGCTATGTTGGTGATGGCTTCTAAGAAGTTGTCGACAAAGGCTGCATCATATGACGGAGGTCTGTACACCAAGATGAATGCGATGTTGGTTTTTGGGCTCGCTGTTAGGTGTATAACCATGGTTTCGCAGTTGAGGATTTTCTGTGGTTCGTCTGTTTTTATTTTCAGGTGTTCTTTGAATGCTATTGCGATGCCTCCTCCTCTTTTGTTTTTCCTGTTTATTTAAAGCATTTGAAGTTGGTTGGAAGGCAGCTTTGGAGTGTGATTTTGTAGTTGTCATCCAGCCATGTTTCTCTGATGAATAGAATGTCAAATGCCGTTGTCATCGAGTAAGTCGAAGATCTCTGTAGAGGGTTTTGACATGGATCTTGCATTTATTAGAGTGTAGTGGACTTTGGAGGTGTGGTTTGTCTTTTCTTGTTATGGTCTTCTGATTTTGTTGAGGGGTAGGTTTCAGGGTGTCAGCGTCTTCGAATAGTTCTAGGTTTTGTCTTGGGTTTTTGTTTTCATCGGGTTCAACTTCCAAGAGTTGTGGTTGTTGATTGGATGTTCTTCTTGCTTTGGTGATGTAAGGTGTTATCGCATCGGTCATGTGTTTGTTGTTTCTGGTGTTGTTCATCCTTCTTCTGCATGCTTTTGTTCGGTTGTTTAATGTTGCCGCTTCTAACGTTGGGTTGGTTTGGTCTGGTGACCAGTAAGTAGAGGGATTTGTCTCTTCTCTCAGTGTTGGATCGATTTTTGTTCCTGTCTGTGGGGGTGTGTTCCGTAGTTGTGGTTCTTTGTTGCAGTTCTGGAGTGTTTGTTCTTTCTTCTCTTTTTCTTTCCCTCCGGATGGGACGTTTGCGCAGCATTGTAAGATTCAGAGTTGTTTATTCTTCGTTTGTTTCCTGATGTCCAGAAGGTTCTGCTTTGGTCTGGTTGTCTTGTGGTGTAGTACTTGGTGTGGACGGCTGTCCGCTACTGGTTTAGGGCTCCGTCTGTAGGTGGTATTCCAGATGATGTTGCCTACTCGTTCAGTCGCTGACTTGGTAACGGTATTGGAGGTGGTTAAGGATTGTATAGTTGGGTGTTATCGGTGGCTCTCTTTAGTGTCCGTTTCCCTGAATGCGGTGAGCTAGCTATGTCGGTTTAAGAAGGATATGTACTAATCGAAGAGTTACTTTTGAGGGGCACAGCTAGCACTTGTGCCTTATGACGCGCAAGGCCCTAATCGGTGTGTCACTCCACCATATTTCACTGGTTGGTTCTGTCACCCTTTAGAGTGAGTTGGTTTGGTGAGTTAGAGGGGCCTGTATAGTGGAGGAGAGGCCTATCAATGCAATCTAAATATCACACAATACGATCTGGACACAAAATCCCTGCTAAACTTGGGAGAGCTGCATAGTGGGAGAGAGGCCTATCAATGCAATCTAAATATCACACAGTACGATCTGGACAGCGAACCCTTCTAAACGAGAGACCTGTGTAGTGGGAGAGAGGCCTATCAATGCAATCTAAATATCACACAATACAATCTGGACACAGAGCCCCTGCTAAAATTTGAGAGACCTGTATAGGTCTGTACAGGGGTAAATGTGTGCATCTCAAAGGTGTCTGAGGTACGTATGTTTTTTGAATGATTAGTTGACAAGACAAAAGAAAATAGAGGAGTCAAGTGTTGCTGCTGGAAAAAGAAATGGGGAGGTACTGCAGACAGGCAATGCTTTGGCAGAGGCATTCATTCCCCATCAGAAAGTACAAGAATCAATCAAAATTTGATAAGAGCTGGTATGACGCAAGGATTCATGGGGAGGGAGATATGCCAGGGCGCTTATTGGCCTGGTTGTTACGAGAGCAACCTACATTTACAAATCACACAGTGTCTTGACGAATAAGGGGATTTGATATGCTCCCAACAAGGTATTAAAAAGACGTTTCCGAATTTATTATCAATCATTATACGCTAGTGAGGGTACATATTCAGAGGAAGATGCTGAAGAGTTGCTGGATCAGATATGGATGCCTGTTCCAGCTGACTATCTCTGGGCGGATTTGGAGGGGCCCATTGAAGAGTTGGATATACATGTTGTACTTGGGTGAATACATAAAAGTAGGTCCTCGGGTAGCGATGGGATTTTATTGTAAATATGCTGATTTACTTGACCCTCATTTAAAAAAGTTGTATGATAGTGCTTTTGAATCTAGTATTCTCCCGGATTCAATGCAGGAGGCAGTCATCACTGTTTTGTTGAAGGAGCAGAAGGATCCATTGAGATACGACTGTCAGGAGGCTGGATATATATATATCTATATATATCTATATCTTTATCTATATCTATATCTATATATATTTTAAGCAGGCTTTCCCTTTTTTTTTTAAACCATTTGTTTCAGGAAGCAGAGTCTAGCCCAGGGCAAGATGGTGGAGGCAATTGAAGTTCTCACTGATGAGATAGGTAGCTTGGAATCCAGAGTCCATGACGGTTCCACTGAGAATTCTAAACTGCCTTTCATTGATGGAAACCCTGATGACTGCACCTATTTTTGAGCAGCTCCAGTTTAGGCCTTCAGATAAGACAACTTATGAAATCTATTCAGCACTGCGTGGAACATGTTCGAGAAGTCGGGTGGGGCAGTTATAAATAGAGTGCCGAGGAAGCAAGTTGCTAAATAACTAACATTTCAGGAAATTAAAGAAAATCTCAACAGAATTTAGAATTGTTTTATTCACTAAACTCTTAAAGACAAGTTAATGTAAATATTGTGTTTGTTTGCTGGAGTGAACTTGTGTGCTTTTAAAGAAACTGCCATTGTTTGTGTCAATCTGCTTCAAAGCAAGTGAACGTTACTGGAGGAAGGGCATTGTTAGTGAGCTTTCATTTAATGACTTCATAGAGCAGGGAGTAGGTTTACCTCATTTGCAAAGTGACAGGATAAGGAGGTACAGGGTGCTGCACAGCGTTTGTGAGATGGAGAGCTTCAGGCCTGTGCATCAGTATTCGTTATGGGAAGCTTTGTAGATTGTTTCAGGCCGTCGCCTGTAGAAATAGAAGACAGATCTCAGCCTGGCCTCTGCAGGTCACTCAAACTAACGATTACAGAGTCAGAGCATGAACCAGCACTCGTGCACAGATAAGCTGGGGCGACGTTGAAAGAAAAGTGAGCAAGAACCAATGAATAACATTTAAAAGCACGTTTTCAACAGAGGTTGTATATAGTTGACAAGACTGCCAGTAGAGAATAAACATACGTTATTGAAATGCTTTTAAGGCATGCTACGTTTTAAGAAGAGTTAAAAAGGAAAAGATAGTGGAAAGAAAAAAGAAACTGCTTTAAGGAAAAATATACAAATATTTAAAAGACAGCCTCTAGACAATCAGCAGAGGTTTACAGGTATGCGGGGCTGCAAGGGGGCAAATAGCTCAAGGGGAGCGAGGTGCAGTGTACATCTGAATAATTAATTGTTAATCTTATTTCAGGTTTCGTGAATTGAAAGAAGTAGCGGAGAACCTAGTTTATTATTTTGTCCCATTCCCCTTTCCCGCTGGAGTGATAAGTGCATAGGCTGTTAATACTAGGGCAGTGGGCTGAACACTTTTGAGGGTTTGTGGGGCCAGCAGCTTCCACGATTTTCTTCTGGATCCTGACAGACACTTACCATCCCATCTCGTTACTTAATGTAGATGGGAAAATATTGGTTACTAGACTGTCTAGGATGGCACCAGTGTTGGACCATGCAGATTTATAGGAAGGGAACAATACTGCAATTAATTTATGCCACTTCCACCATGTAATAGATCAGGTTCGAGATTCAAAAGGGGAACTGGTGATAGCCCCCTTCAATGCCATGAAGGCTTTCGATACCCTAGAGTGGCGAAGGCTGTTTAAGGTGCTGAGATCTTTCGGGTTTGGTGATATTTGTCGATGATTACAGTTACTTTATAACAAACCAATTACAAGGGTTAAAACAATGACTGGATTTGACCACAGTGGACATTGGGGAGAGGGATGCGACTTCATCCCCAAACTGGTTCTCACCGGCGCTAAAACCGCTGGCAAGATACCTTCGGAGAGACATGAGGCAGGTATTAGTGGGAGGGGGTAAGGCATAATGTCTCCCTATACGCGGATTACATGTGTGCAACGTATTGGAGCATATGCCGATATTCTTGGAGATACTGGGTCATTTTCATACATTGTCAGATTTACGTATATTTATAAAGAAAAATCATTGTTATTACCTTTAGGAAGTCTCTGTGCGCAGGATATTTCTACCCTCGCGGACTGGGGGATACGTTGAAGGGGAATCCTTCAGTTACGTGGGTGTTCACATTTTTTATGATATTGAAGAGATTTTCAAACAATACTGATGGGGCATTATCAGGAATTGGGGATGTGGTTCAATTTTAGAAAACGATACCCAGGTCATTAATGGGAAGGGTAGCACTCTGCAAAGTGACACAGCCTGCTAAACAAATCTATTGTCAAACAACCAAACACCAGAATGGTTTGTGTCACTACTTTTTGCAAAGTAATGCCATCAAGAAACCTATCAGAAAAACACTGGCATCTGTTACAACTGGATAATCCCACATTTGCACAACCATTATTTGCATTTAAGAGGGGCCACAACATAAAACCACCTCTGGTAAAAGCAGATAGATTGGTGAGAAGCCCAGGTACTGACCTGAGGACTTATTTGGGCATACCCAAAATTATGGGACATTATGCCTGCAGCAATTGAACTGTATGTAGATTTACAGAACAAAAAAAAAAAAAACTTTGGGGTTAATGGAAAAGACTGACAGTTTAAGTTTCACAGCACCTGCAAAAGTGCAGATGTGATATACATTATTCAATGCCCGTACTAGAAATTATACGACGGAAAAAAACATTCAAGACAAGTCAGAACAAGGATCGCGGAACACAGGTCCAAGAGCAGGACTAAGACTCGAACAGCCCTATTAGTGGAGCATTATTTGGATCTAGGGCATAATCAGGACAACCTTCTATGGTGGGTCATAGAAAAAATCCAAATGGGTGACAGACACATGAAGGGGGGGGGGTACAGCTAACCAGAAAGGAGCAATACTGGCTATATAATCTCCAGCACCATCAGCATGGCCTTAATCACAGGAACGAGTGGCACCCCGCAGTCTTTGCCTAGGAGCAACCTTTGACATTATGATGCACAGGATTATTTTCCTTAGTATAGGTTTTGAGTGAAAAGCCCCGGGAATTGGTTGACACAAGGCCACTAGGTGACTTCAAATAGTATTTTAAATAGTGATAGATTGGGCACAGTCACCTATGAGCTGGGGGATTTCTTCCTCAGAAATAACAGCAGCGCAACATTTGACATTATGATGCCTAGGATTATTTCCCTCTAGATAAGATTTGGTTTAAAAGCCTAGGACATACGGCCATTAGGCAGTTTTCCCATAATATTTAAAATATGGACAGATTAGTCAGAGTCACTAAGGAACTGGTGTTTTCATAAAGTAAAACAATGGCACTGCACAGTACACAAAATAAAAATCTGTTACACTAGCTCCACATCAAGGTAGCCCTGAACGATATAGGACAGGGATGGACGGTGGAAGAACAGAGTAGTATGTCCTCCATTTCCATTACACGCGACGTGGGCGTAGTATGATCATATGACCCGTGTAGCTTAAAATAGAATTAGAATTTCCGCCAGTGGACTCAGACTCAATCGGAAGGCTTATGGATACGCTGACAGCAGCGATAACATTTTTTTTCTCGTTTCCCGTTTCTTCAAATGGCAGATCTTGGGCTTTTTAAGCCTGTGACACTGTGATCGCAAGCAACAGGGTGTAGCCACCATAATAGACACCATTAGTGTGACCAATCAACTTCGGGGGCACGAGTGGTGAAGATCAGTTTCTAAACCATCAATCTGCGCCGCACCTCAAGTACACCAGAAGGGATCCAAACAGATTGAAAACACAAGCAAATCATAAACCTGCTTGTCCAATTTTGGTAACATGGACGGAACGGCAGGCTTATCTCCGAAATGTTGTGCACCGTTGGTTAGTTGCAACACAGCGAAAGACAATGCATTACTTACCGTAAAAGCATTTCTGATGGTTGTATCTGCTTAGATTCACATGCTGCGCATAGTCCGAGATCCAGTGGTCACTGCGGAGTATTGCATTTTGTTTTCGTAGTCGAAAAGGGGACGTCGACAAGGCGTGTCTGTAAAACTATCCCTATAGTGACGTGCATTGTACCCACAATCCCTCAACGCGTCGAGGTCCCTCGGTTTGTATTTTTTCTGCCCCGAGGGAGCCTATTAGACGCGAGTACAGAAAAGAGAGAGATAAAGGATGTCTATGTTCCTTCCATCCGAGCAGGGAGGAACGGTGGGCGCATGTGAATCTAAGCAGATACAACCATCAGAAATGCTTTTACGGTAAGTAATGCATTGTCTTCTGATGTTTGTTAATCTGTTTAGAATCACATGCTGTGCATAGACTAGCAAGCAGTACCCGGAGTTGGAGGTGGGTTGTGAGAAGGAACAGTAGAGAAAAGAGGTCTTAATACTGCTTGTCCCACCTGGGAATCAGATCTAGAGTGGGCATCTACACAGTAGTGTTTTGTAAAGGTGTGTACAGAACTCCAGGTTGCCGCTTTGCAAATGGTCTCAAGAGGGACATTTGCAATGAATGCTATGGAAGCCCCAGTGCCACGAGTAGAATGTGCTCTTGGCTTGAAGGCTAGTTCTCTCTTAGCAAGAGTGTAACAGAGTGATGCATTGGACAATCCATCTAGATATACTGGATTTTGAAACTGCATCTCCTTCTCTTCCTGCTGCCACTGAGAAAAAGAACTGATTAGTCTTTCTCAGAGGTCTAGTTCTTTCCATATAAAACATGACGGCGCTGCGCACATCTAGTGTATGCAGGCTCCTTTCTCCTAAATTTAAAGGGTTTTGAAAGAACGTTGGTAGTTCTATAGACTGGTTGACAAGGAATTTTAAAATAAATTTTGGTGCAAACCTAGGATGTGTGTGAAGAACAACCTTATCTTTGTTAACTGTTACAAAGGGGTCTAGTATAGAGATCGCCTGTAGTTCATTCACTCTCCTAACGGAGGTGATAGTTATTAAGAAAGCAGTCTAAGAGTGAGGTCCTTTTGGGATGCCTTGTGTATGGGTTCAAAGCGTGAGCCCATAAGCCTGTTAAGTACCATGTTTAGGCCCCATCCAGGAGCTGGGTTGGCTATAGGAGGGTGCATCCTCTTTGCTCCCTCCATGAAGGCTTTAATAACTGGGACTTTCCACCATGACACTTTGAGTTGAGAAGTGGTGTATGCGGAAAGTGCAGCTAGATGAACTTTAATAGAATTAAAGACCAATCCTGAGTCTAATAAGTGAGTCCGGTAAAGAACAATGTGTGGGAGAGCAGTCAACGGGGTTGATGCTCTTCTACACCAGATGACGAATCTCTTCCATTTGCTAGAATAGCAGTAACAAGTGCTTCTAAGTTCAGGGTCTGTGGGCATGGGTGTAGCGTTCTGCCCTTGCCATGTGACAGCATGTTGTACGGTCAGGGAAGTTTCACTGGAGGAGATAGAGACATCTCCATCAAGTGAGTGAACCATGGTTGCCGGGTCCACATAGGGGCCACTAATATCATGGTGACTGGTTCCTGGTGCATCTTGTGCACCATCTTGTTGAGAAGGGGAGTTGGGGGAGGAAAAGCGTAAACACATTTCCCTGACCATGTTATCCAGAGACCGTTCCCTTTGGACTGGTTCTGGGGGTACCTGGAGGCATAATCTTGGCATTGGGAGTTATCCAGAGTTGCGAACAAATCTATTTCTGGGAATCCCCATTGTGTGAAAACGTCGAAGACAATGTCTTCTTGTAACCGCCATTCGTATTCTGCAGGCAGAGGGAAGTCTCTGCTGAGTTCGTCTGCTAGCAGATGGAGTTCCCCTGGTACATGTTGTGACAACAGGAACATGTTGTTTCAGAGCCCACTTCCAGATGTTCTGGGACAGCTTGGACAGTCCTGGAGAGCGAGTGCCCCCTTGCTTGTTCAGGTAGTACATGGCTGTGGTGCTGTCTGTGAGGACCATCACTGTCTTCCCTTGCAGGTGTGCCTGGAAAGCCTTCAGTGCTTTGAAGACTGCTAGCAATTCCAGCAGGTTTATGTGTTTGGACGCTACACTGGGAGTCCAAACCCCGTGTGCAGTCTGATGGGATAAGTGAGCCCCCCCCATCCTGTGAGGGATGCGTCTGTGGTTAGAGTGGCCTCCACTACGGGGGTGGAGAATGGTTTCCCTATTACAAGGTTTTCCTATGACCACCACCGTAGTGAGAGAACCAAGGCCTGCGAGACCACCACTAGATCGTCCCATTGTCCGCTGGCCTGACACCACTGGCTGTTGAGCCACTCTTGCATTGGATGCATGCGCAGTCTCACGTGAGGTACCAAATATATACATGACGCCATCATTCCTAGCAAACGCATTGCTTTGCGTACAGTCACCTCTCGACCGGCCACATATTGAGGGATCTGAAACAGCATATTTTGGACCCTCTCGTTGGAGGGGAAGACGAGGCCGTCCTTTGTTCGAATTAGAGCCCCTAGGAATGGTTTGATCTGGCTGGGGTCTAGGATGGACTGCTTCTCGTTGATGGAGAAGCCCAGTTGAAACAAAAGGTCTACAGTCTTTTGGGTATTTGAGAAGCATGTCTCGTAAGAATCCCCTGTTATGAGCCAATCGTCGAGGTAAGGGTATACTGGGATGGACAACCTGCGCAGGTGGGCCGCTGCCACTACTTTTGTGAATACCCTTGGCGCTGACGCTATGCCGAAGGGTAGCACCCTGAACTGGTAGCGTTTGCCCTCTATCATGAACCTGAGGAATTTTCTGTGCGCTGGCAACATTAAAATATGAAAGTATGCATCTTTCATGTCCAGTGTTGTCCTGTAATCTCCCTGTGAAAGCAGGGGGATTACTTCCTGTAGGGTCACCATGCAAAATCTTTGAGGTTTGACAAATTTGTTCGCTGGGCGCAGATCTAGTACAGGGTGCATGGTTAAGTCCTTTTTGGGTATAAGGAAGTACACTGAATAAATACCTTCTGTTACCTGTGATAGAGACACGCCCTCTATTGCTCCTTTTAGTAGCAGCAGTTCCACTTCTTGAAGAAGAATGGCGAGGTGCTCTGTGATAAGCGTCGTCCCCTTGGGGGTCTGTACTTGAGGGACCGACTGAATTCTATGCAGTAACCGCAGGCTATGGTTGACAATATCCAGCGGTCTGTTGTTATTCCCTCCCATGATGTTATGAAGGATGTTAACCGGCCCCGACCGGCAATGCATGGGAAGGGACCCAAACCTTCGGGTCATTTGGTGTTGGTAGACAGGGATCCTCTGGGAGTGGGGCCCCGACCTCTACCCTTGCCACGGCGCTGTCCTCTTTGCGTGTACTGGCCACTGGTTCCCTGAGTAGAGGACCAGTTGCCTGCAGTGTACTGCTGTTGTTGCTGTTGGCCTCGAATAAAGCGTTTGTTGCCGAATCCTCGCTTATTGGGAGGCCTTGAGATTTGGTCTAAAGTCTTGAGGGTGTCGAAATCGTTCTTCACAGTCTCCAGTGCGTCGTCAACTGCTTTCCCAAAGAGGTTAGAATCCTCTATTGGTTTATTAATGAGGGACGCCTGGGTTTCTGGCTTAAACCCGGAATTGCGGAGCCAGACATGACGCTTCAGAAGTATTCCCTGGACTAAAGAACGGCCAGCCGTTTCAGCAGCATCAAGAGTGTTTTTAATGATGCTCTGGTTAACCAGAGTTCCTTCTGTTACTGTGGTCAATAAGCAAGTTCCTAAGGGCTCAGGGACTTCCTCGAGGTCCACGCCGTAATGTGCCCCATTGGGCACCAGCATAACTTGCCAGTAGGGTATTATGATTGGCAATTCTGGTTGAAAAAGCTGCCGAGGCTGTAATTTTACCCAGGGCGTAGAGTTTCTTCCCTTCTTTGTCTGGGGGTGCTTCGCTGGTTGACAGCGGAACCCCTGCTCTTTTCCTTGTGGCAGTTACCACCAAGGAGTCTGGAATTGAGTGACCCCTAATATATAATGGGTCTGAATGAGAGGGAGTAAACAGTTTTTCAATTCTGGGATTGACCACTCCGACCAGTGCCGGTGTAGACAGCGATGGAGTGATTTGTCTCTCAACTGAGGCGAGGAGGGGAATGGTTTGGCTAGTGGGAGGTTTTTCTTTAATGACTCCTTCTACAAAATCAGTATCAGGAGTAATTTCACCAGTTTCAATCTCAAAATGCACTGCTGCCTTCCGTAGTAGCGCATTAAAGGTGGGGTGATAATCTATTGGTGAAGGATTCCTGACCGGTGTGGTCTAAGGAGAGGGAAGGTTTATGATTTCAGGGTCTGTACTCTGTTGGTGACTGCCAAGGCTGTGAGCCCCCTTCATCTGGGTCTCCCTCGAAGCCCCCCCACCTATATCAAGGTTTCCCTCAAAACCTTCTTCTTCGAGGTTCTGTTGGTCTTCATTATCCAAGAATTCTTCGTCCTCTTGGAAGATAGGGTCTTCTTCAATGAGGCCGTATGTATTAGATTCCCCCTGAAGGGGGTTAAATAGCCTAGGGCATTTAGCCCTGGGGTCCTTATGCAGTACCTCTCTTGGCCTCTTGGGAGTTTTTTGTTCAGGAGTGGACATAAATCTATCCAGTTTCTCCATACACAATTGGATCTCTCAAGAGTCCAATGTGGTAACCCAGAACGGTCTGGAGGCGAAAAAGGAGGCTGATCTGCCTGTAGCCGTTTTGATCTGTCCCATAACGTCGAGGATAAAGTCCCTTCACCTTCTGAGAAACCTTCTCGTAGGCTACGGCCTTCTTTTGACGGTGGGAGCGGTCCCTGCCTCCCTTCCGGCATTCTTGGTGTTTCCCTGGCCTTGTGAGCAGTTTTCGGCGTATCACTCGCCGTCTGTTTCTGGCCATCCATGGAAATTATACGCACCAAGCTCTCTATTAGTTTCTCCGTCGAGGGTTCGTCCGGCGTCGTGCTGGGCGGTGCAGAGTCTCTATCGGCGACGATAGCACTCTTACGAGGCGCGTCGCTTGGTATCTTGGTGGAAGCGCCCTTGTCTGCAGGTAGCCCAGTCGCTAGTCGTGGCTGCGGTGGCGGGGAGGGCTTTTGACCCTTATGGTCGGTGGAGGACACCGGTGGTTCCGGTGTCTCCGTTGGCGCTATGGCTTTCTTCGTCTTTGACGAAGAAGTGCCGTGGGTTGTGTGTTTATGTTTATGCCTTCTGTGTTCGTCAGTGTCGCCGGGGTGCTCATCCCCATAAGTAGGGCGTGAGCCGAACTTGGGGCCGGGGACAGACGTCGAGGAGCGGGTACGCTCCCTAGAGAAGTCTACGACTTCCGAAAGGGAGGTTGGGTTATCACTATCCTCATCACTCGGCGGCAGATGAGGCATCCGCTCTAGACATAGCGTTGGCTGCCCACCTTTTGTCCCTGCGGTCCTTTAAAGTTTTCGGACAAAGTAGTTTACAGGCCGCACAGCCTTCCTCGTTGTGGTCGAGGGGTAAGCAACGGTTACACCGCTTGTGCTGGTCTTTCCATGTAAATTTGCCCTTACAGCATGGGCAAAATCTGAACGGAGTCCTCTCCATAGCTGAGGATATAGCTACGAGTGATAACGACCCCGAAGGAAGGGTGGGTGCGGGGGAGGAGAAAGGCATCCTCAGAAATAGAAGAAATGTCCCACGACCCCACTCTCCCTACTATCTTAGGCCGGCGAGGCGAGGCCACGTGTTCGGCAGCGCCGAAGGATCTCCTCCATCTAAGTCACCGCCGTCAAAGTTCTTACTCGGCGGTGAAATAGCTTTGCAGCTTCGACGTCGAAGGAGGGATCTAATGTAATGCATTTAATATAACGACCAAAGGGTCGAGTAAAATGTTTTTGCAATTTCTCTCGAGGAGCTCTGCGTTGAAGGCGACCAATATCTGGGCAGAAAAAAACAATCTGAGGGACCTCGACGCGTGAGGGATTGTGGGTACAATGCACGTCACTATAGGGATAGTGTTACAGCATGCCTTGTCGACGTCCTCTTTTCGACTACGAAAACAAAATGCAATACTCTGCAGTGACCACTGGATGTCGGACTATGCGCAGCATGCGATTCTAAGCAGATTAACAAACATCAGAAATACAATTACCAAATGGTAAAAGGGACTATCTAGTCAATGCTGTTTCAAAAATATGTGCTTTATTTACATCACAACAGACCGTTCTAGCAACACCACAAAATAGAACCCACCCTGTAAAGGAATGCAGAGGCAAGACAGTTTCAAGAGGAGAGGGGATGCACTCTAGATACTGACTGGAGGGTAATCGGTACGGATTATAACTCCAACAATTCAAGGTTTCTTGGCTTCAGCACAAAGGAGTCTTAAAATGTCTCTAGGGGTCTTCTGGGAATGACCGGGGTGGGGAGGGGGAGGCAGAACCACAATGTACCTTTGTCCTTGGTGCTTGACGGGTCAAGTCAACTTCAGGGCGCTTTGCAGCTTCTGTGACAGAGTTCAAGATGGGAGCCAGCTGGGGGGTATTGGTCTTCCATCATTCTATTTAGCATTTAAAAAAACACCAAGGCGAGCGCACACCTTTCATGCGGTTGGTCGAATTTCTCACAATTGGGGTATATTAATGGACCACACAGAAGGATTGGACATTGCCAAGTGACAAACAGATGGGACACGTACGCACTGCTGTAAGTGTTCTTTCATTCTTAATTATCATTACCCATGGTGGATTTGATCCTTCACGGTCTTCGGAAAATGTGAGAAACCACACTCAACTGATAGTTCCTCCACTATTGTCTCACTTCCTCCTCTCTCCTCTGTGCAATCAATCTGTTCTCCCATTGTAAGTATACACTTTACTATGCAACTAAGCCGGTTGTCTGTAACAGCGCCAAACTATCAATTTTCTGTTCTCTCATTGTAATTATTTACTGTACTACGTAACTATGTTTTTTGTCTGTAACAGTACCACGATGCCTTTGCGCTGCTGCGCGCCATATAAATGTGAATAAATAAAAGGCTATGTTTTCATGACTTCAAGGCCATGTATTGTAGGTTCCTCCATTTCACTTAAAGACCCGATATTTACCCGATAGTCTCAGCATAGGGAGTATGCACTTTGGTTTATGCACATTTTCTCTGAATCCCTGCAACACATGGTGAATTCATGTCTTTTCTTTTATTGTAGGCTAAGGGACATTACCCTGGAAAATTAAGAACATGATGCAAGTCCTGAGGAAAAGGAGCAAGTCCTGAGGAAATAAAGTCCAAAATTGGGACATGGTTATGTAGAAACTAGAATAGGGATGATCTATGGACGGCCCCCACATGAGCTCAATACAGAAGAAAATGATTCTAATAAGGAAATTCATTGTCTCTTCTATTGATTGAATTTAATTGACTGTTTGCCATCCGGTTAACACGACTGGTCCTACATTATAGGTTTAGGATTCAGCACATTGTACTTTTATAATTTTGTGGAGACCCATTGCGATACATTTATGAACTTTATTATTATGTATTTTAAAGCATTTTTTAGTTCTATGCACGTTTGTTTTGGATTTTGAATTCCACACTTTTGGACTATTATTTAAATAAATTTCCATTGTATTTCTTTCAGCCATTACACACACTTGTTCCATATGAATGTTAGCGGAAAGATGGGTAGCAATTTGTTGCAAGAAACCTCAGGGTCCAGCTTTGGAGCAAGGGATGGAAGGTATTTGCAGGTGGGGTCTAGCAGAGCTAGAGATCTTGCACAAAACTCAAGACCTTGATTGGGAAGAAGGGGTGGAAGTTGATTGGGCCCACATGTTCAATGAGCTTAATTCTTCCAATGTTTTGAAGCCTCCCTGAAGTGCAAAAAATTATATGGACTCACATAGTGCTAATGGGCGGGGTGGGGTATATGGCCGAGGGGTGGACAATGCGAGCAGTCAGAAATGCGAGATGGACACAAAGTTGTAGTTTTCTCAAGGTTTGCCGTTCATTAAAATAAAGAGGGGTGAGATAAATACCTATATTTCCCTGATACCTAGCAAACTAAAACTGAAGAAAGTAGCCTACTGTCCAAAGGTATCTGCCCCTCACACTAACACATAGAACTCAATACAAGGTAAATATATCTTCAGTTCAACAAAACAGTACAAAAGTTCAAACTTCTAGTTATAACAAAGTATTACTTGCGGCAAGGGTTTGCCTCACTTCCCCTGGAACTATTCATGAAAACCCTTTAAAGAGTTCTGATTCAACAAAGGTCTGTTATGGTCAACACAAAATGTATTTTCCATTCAATGCATCCTTCCACTTGATAAATCAAATGTCTCTTTCACAAAACACTTACTCAAAAACCACAGCAGTTGTTTACCTTCAGTACCTTTCCTGGTAAGGTAAATGTCACTAGTTCGTAAAGCAAAGAAATTGTTTCCTCTACACATTATCCTTCGCAGGATGTAAAACAAATATTAGGATATCACAATTACTCTTCCACTGGAATACTTTTGTCAGGATCCCACAGCAACTATCTTTTGTAATGCAACAACTTGTCAGAATGATAAAGTCAACAGTTTCTTCCCACAACACTTTTTTACCATAACATTTTCTCAAAGCTGCTGTTTCTTTCCTGGTATACTAGCCTGCCAGGACTAACTGCATCTGGTGCCTTTCCTGGTTTACTTGCTTGCCAGGAAGAACAAACTCCTACAACTACCATTAGTCTCTTCTGTTAGTGCCAATATTTGTTGCAAGGTTCTCCACACCAGTGTCCATGCAAGGAGGGTTGAACAATGATCGCTTATCTTTAAAGTCTCTTGATTGTTGGCAATATGGGTTACAGATTTCCCCAAACTGGTGTCTCAGGAAAAGAGAATTGCGCCCCTTTTTGCATTCTCATTACTTTATGGCCTCTTGGCTGTAGGCAATGTGGGTTACCAATTTTCCCAAGTTGACATTTCATAATTGCGCCCTTTTTGCCTTTTTATTCAGCTTGCTCGGTATTCAAAATTATGTAATATTAGTTAATATTCTGCTTGGAGCGCCCCAGGGATACCCGTAACTCACCGGCTTATTTTGGCGGTTGCTCATCACTCCTTGCTGCTGCGGATTGGCAATCCTGTTGCCTCCTGGACCTGCCACTGTCTGCACGGCCCTTCCTTGGAGGCCCAACGGCTCCATCTGGTCTCTGCGTCCTCCAGCAGTGGAGAGTGACTTGCGTCAGGAGCATGTCTGCCCGCTGCAGACCACGACTGCTTGTTGCTGCGCATACTCTCCAAAACCACATGCCTTCTCTTCTCGCGTCAGCTTCCACTGGTGCTCGCACTCCTGCTTCAGCTCCAACCGATTTGGCCTCTCTCCCGACTGATTCTGACTCTGCTAATCCTTCCCACAGCTGTGGCTCAGTCTCTGGTTTAAATGTCCCACTCCAATGCCTCAAATTTAAACTAGACCACACAGTCCTTTCTGTAGCACCTTTAATCCTCATTAACTCTGTCCCTCTTCCTCATCCCCAGAACCACAGGCATCATGGATCTTAGTCCATAGTGTTTGCGGCTCTCTCATCTTTCCTCAGTTTTGATTGATTTGTGAACTGAATATAGAGTTGTGAAATGTTATGTGAATGTTATTTGATTTAGTATTGGGTTGGGACTTTTACCCAAGACAGAATCATGACTAGAGGATGTCACATTTCATTAATGAATCCCTGAATTATGAGACCAAGAAATTCTGTTTAGGTGACTTTTCATAGAATGTTCTTTGGGTTTTCTCATGGGAGGGACTTCTGCAGTGACAGCATGCCATTAGATATTCGGGAATTATAGGACTTTCATCCGTATAAAGATTAATACTGCGTCCCTCCCAAGGGAGTCACCACTTCCGCCTGCTAGCCATCTACTCCAATGTGATCCTCCCTCATGATGCTACCTCCGATGTCAGGATCAGATAATCCTTCCCCTGGCCACATGGGAAAAGATCTTACACTGGGGCTCAGTGACGACTCTGCAGGATTCATCACAACAATACTGGATGCAGTGTGGGATGTTCAGTATCTGATAAGAGGAACTTTTCAATAATGATGATGGCTGTGTGTTTTTATTGGAGTCTATAACTGATGCTATCAAAACATGATTTGTTTATGCTTTGAAAACTTGAATTAAAAAAGTTTTAAAAAAAAAAGGACAGAGAAAAACACGGAGGGGAGAATCAGGCGAGTGGGAAGTGTTAGGAAAGATTTCTTAATTGTAGGCAATTTTCCTTCCATGTGGCAACCCCTAAACTTTTTGCTGTTTTCACCCCGATCTAGACTTTGCCAGAGAAGCGCAGCCTTCCGCCACACTCCTCTGGGCTTTCGCTCCATTCTTACGGGGAAACTGACATGCCCTTAAGTCAGTCAGCACCTGGAAACGTTTTCCGTAGTTCTTTTATCATGTTGCAGCTTTCGCGCAACATGACACAAGAGGGCACTGTAAGCTAAGTTACTGCTCTCTTGGGTCTCTAGTCACTTCTACAGGCCTTGTGTGTGCCTCCAGGATGTGGGCTGGGATGTCTGGTCCCAATACACATCCTGGGTGCCAGAGAGTTTAGTGTGTCTTGAATGCCTGGGACCACCGTGGTCCGTGATAGGTCCATGTATGGTTCGAGTGATTTGTGAGCAGATCTCCCATTGGGTCCCCTCCGTTTTGGTGCGAAGGGAACTCTGGATAAGGAGGAGGCTGGAAACACCACTACCATGTCGATCTCCTGAGTTCTCACGAACGACGGATACAGGAGCCAAGTATCCTGCAACTAAGAGGCTGAACCGAGAAATCGCTGGTGACCCGCTGAAGGACTGCTCCTCTGCACTGCTGTCGCCCTGTGAAACCATTCTGCCTCTGATCGAACGAGAAGGCCTGTACTGGTACTTCGACCCTTTGGAATAGTGGGAACAACTATTCTCGGCATCTTCATCATCTCCTGCACGTAAGCCTTCGGAAGCGTCTCTGGGCCATCCAGTGGACTGACCAACCTACACAGGAGTCTTGCTCGTTACCGCCGTCAGGTTGTGTTGTATTCTGAGTCCTTAGCACTCTCACACGATTCGTACACTTGGCATTCCCAGGTCTGAAGTGAGAAGTGTACATTGGGCTGAAATACACACAGCCGCTTCGTTGCCCTGCTGTGGTAACAATCTGTGCGGGTTCACTGCGCTTGGGACATCCTCAACTCTAACTTCTGCTGCCGCGGAATCTACACGACGCCGAGACGTCCCCTGCTCGTATCTGAACCTGCCAGCACTGAAACTGACGCGGAGAAGCCTGGGTCTGCCTGCATCGGGGAACTGAAGGCGAACTGGGTCTAACGATTACTTGCACTGCCTGTTTTCCTCCCCATCTAGGTGGTCTGCATATTTGGTGCTTCGAACTCTTTAGACCCTTCGGTAATTGTGTATATATATTGTATTTGATTGTGATGTGTTGGTTTACTTGAGTTTTATCGTGATTCTTTGCTATGGTCAATACTACAAAGGCCTTGTAATAAATGTGTCTATATTTTTAATATAACACCTGCTTGGAGTAATTTGTAAGCGTCCTTGCTTTGTGTGCTCATTGCGGGCTTTCAGTCACCCTCACCCCTCTTGAGACCTAGTCTTGACCGCCGCGATCGCTACCTTGATTGGTCTGGCTTGTCCAGAGGTTACCCTGTTCCAAGAAACTAGGCTGGCCTCCTGAACCTCTGCCCCTCCAGGACAATGTTCAGAAATCCATCTTAACAGGAAGGTTAAAAGACAGCCATTGGGAGAAGGGTGCCAGACCAACCAGACTGCCCCGCTAGGTCCGTTTTTGCCTCCCTAGGTCGAGCTAATTAGACAGTAGGGGTACCCTGGCTGTAGTTAACTAATCTTGGAACAATAAGTTGTGGAATAGGGAACCTGGGATATAGAGGTGGGAGACCCCTGCAGTTTTGACGGACAAAGTTCAGAGACTGGGAACCCTAGTTGCTTGTGTACCCATTTTGAGAATAGAATTTGTTGTGGGGTTCACTGATCATTTGCCGCAAGGCAGAAGTGCCTCCAATGATTCTGTAGCTGACAAACAGTTTGCAAGAGTGGTTCCTACTAGGGCACAGGGGCTGTAGTGCATTATTTTCTTGATGATTTTGGCGACACCCGATTTGTTGGAAGCTTTTAACGAGCCAGTGTAGAGTTTGTGTATCATGTGAATCCCCCATGCCTCAGGGAGAGAGGGTGGTGGGGTGAGCAATGCAGTTACCTGGGGAGCCTCCTCCGTTAACTCCAGGGTCATCATCTTCAGGCTTGGAGAGAGACCAGGCCCCTTGGTCACTTCACTAGAACTTCCCATAAACGAACATAGAAAATGCCATTGCTCGGCATAGATAGGAAATGTTATAAAAAGTAAAACATCTTTTGAATACGCAAAAGCAAAGGTGCTGCTTGATGCACCAGCCCATAGTCTGCAAAGAAAAGGACTGGAGGGTGGAGTTGCAAGTATGAGCAATGGAGATGCTGTGGTCATGCATGTACCGCAACAAATATTCTTAATTGACAGCAATAAACTTCATGCATATGTACTCTCCTCTTCCTGGTGAGAATACCCCATAAATATAAATATGGGGGAAAGCAGAAAAAGTAAGTATGGGGACTGTTGCTGCACTAAATTATCAGAAATGTCAACAATTCGGACATACCTATAAAGCCAGGTTGTCACCCAAAAAGCAACACAAAGAAGAAAGCTGGCTTGAACAGAAAGAGAAACTCACACCATGTACCGGTCAAAACATGTTTTTCTTAAAGGTTTATTACTGCAAAAACGTATCATCAAATATTGTTACAAGAAACATGGAAATCAGTACGGCATCGCACATCGTACTGTATGAGAAGCAGCATATATTTACAGATGAACGAAAAGGTGGGCTTTATTCCCAAACCTACTATGGTAGAAACTTAAATCCACAGGATTAAACTGTTTTACCAGTAGCAAAATCAATACGAGAAAATCCACAAAAATGAAAGAGGGTTGAAGCAGCACACTATGACATGCGTAAAAGCCATGAGATACATGCCGGGAGCAAAGTCACATGGTTGCGTTATCTTGACGGTTGAGGAACAGGTTCACAAGTGCCAAATAAATGGTACAGAAATTAAAAGAAACCAAAAAACATGAGAATCACTGCAGTGAAACAATCTGGCAAATTGACCGGTAGCTCAGGATCGCCGGCTGGTCTGAAACGATGGTAGAAAAATCCAGGTTAAAAAAAAAAGGCTTATAGATGGTCTTTCAGTTGCAAGATGACGAGAACGCTCCATTCATTTAAACATTTTTTAAAAAAGGTAAAAAAATAAATAACATCTTGTTCATAGAGGATGCTGGAAGCCCTGCCCCCAACAGAATTGGCAATTGATGGTTTGTCTGGTTGCAACGCCCGGTAAAGGGGAGGTAACGATAACCAAAAAAGCCTTCCAGAAACCCCCATCAAAGAGCCAATCGAATGGACAATCTTGACTCGTCCGGAGAATGCACTGGTGATGGGGTTTTCTGACTCCACAGAGACGCAAGGAACAGAAATACACTAGCCTTCATAGTAGCTCGGAAATCGCACCACCGCCAATTCCTACAAAAGACGAAAGTAAAGTACTTTTAAAATACAAACCTTGAGAGCACCTTAATTTAACACAGCCTTTAGTGTCCGTTTCCAGAGGCACGAAAAAATGCCACACATGCAAGGTCCTGTCCGCGGCATTTCAAACCACACTCAAGCGTCAAGTGCATCTTCAATGGCAGAAAATACAATATTCACTCTAGACCTACCGGGGCTTTCAGCCACTCACCTTTTAAGAGCACCACCTCTTTGGCACATCCGAATAGTCCATGCCTAGTATCAGGGAAGGGTTGGGCCTGGTGCAACAGGAGTAATGACCAAACATGCCCGCAAGTGCAGTTCGATCAAAGGCAGCACCAGGGAACACCTTGTAAGGATACCCGGGAGGGCATCGAACAGTAAGGTTACTTTATCTGGTACCAGTCAGTGAAGCGCCACTTAAATGGGTCTCTGTGTGGCACAATAACTAGATGCAGATCTGACCTCCCGATGCCAAGTGTAGAGCATCCCGTCCTGATACTATTGTTTGCATTCTGGAACTTTGAGCATGAGCAGGAGCATAAGTCTTAGAATGCAAAGAAAAAACAGGACCGGATATCCTACTCGCTCACAGCAAGAGGAATCTTAAGATCTTTGTGGAGGGTTGCAACTGAAGTGGAAATGTGATTCTGAGAACCAGTTAGAATGTGGTTCTTCGGTAGAATGTTACTTGACAAATCCCAATGGACGCACAGACCACAACTCAGAGTACCCTGTATAGTGATATACTGCTCTTAAGCAAGGGTCGTGCTTTAAACAATAAAATAAATATTTGAATAGACATCTACAAATTATATGATAAAGGAGGTCAATCCTCTAAGGACTTTTTTGAAGAGTTTCTGGCAGCTGCTGGAAGGGTCAGAGTCAATAGACGTACATACGCAACATCTTTTCACCTAACAAATTGCGTTTCCAATCTTCAGAAGGCATCAAAGCTAGCTCTACTAGCTGGGACTCAGAAGAAGTCATGAGAATTGATAAGAAAAGAAAATTACTTTTTGTCCATACAAATATGCAATTTCACCCACACGCTTGGAGATACACAACAAGGAAAGAACACAAATGTACAACCACAAGACTCTCCTGGGATGCAGGAGAAATCCAGGTGACTAGCATCACTAACGATTACGAACCATGCAACTAACACGAAAAACACGAGTCAAGCATGCGTTGGAGATAAGAGGGCTTAAAAGGTTAACCTTGGAGACATCGGTATAGTGAACTCCAGATCATGAGGCTCCAGTCCAACCCCTTCCATACAGAGCCAATTAATAAAGACATGTTGGATCGCTTAATTTACCCGTCAAGTATATCATGGCTCTGCCTTGCCACAGACTAGGGAGAGGATATGAGCGGATTATCTGCATAGGTAGCAATCCGAGGGAAGTGAATGGAAGGAGCCTGGTGCGGCACCCCTCATTACGTTTGCACAGTACCATTCTGAGTTGTCCCTCTGTCACAACTTCTACACTGGGCCAGTTAACAGAGGGGAAGAATTTCTCGGGCTTAAGCAACATGGGTGAAGTTCAGCCGCAGTGGTGCTCCATCTCCGCCTCCCTGGACTGTCATTCTGGTACAGAACAAACCAACTACCATCCCAGACCTACAACCATTGGACCTTCTCCAAAGGGCCCAATTCATCAACACAAATGAACTCATTGCCTGCAGATAAACATCATGTCTTTTTTCATGGTGTCTCCATAATGAATGGGTGCATGTGCACATGTATGATTCAGCCCACATCTAGCTACGGAGCAGGAGCACTGCACAACCAGCATGTGTAAGGGGAGGTAAGGGGGGGAACTGGACTAAAACCAGAAAAAAGTACGAAACATGCTGTTGGATAAGTGAGTTTGCTGCCCCCCACCCCCTCTTGGAAGCGGACACCCTTTCGATAATCAAGTATTATTAGAATTATGGAGGATTAAATAGCTAACGTGACACTAACAAGGGTGCAAATGCCTGTGAACAACATCTGGATATAGAGTATGAGGGTCACACAACTGTATCTGAAATTGAGACATCATGAAATCTTAACAGCCCAAGTCACAGTACTCACACAAAGACAGAAGACAGGGCGGGGGTGGGAGTTGAAGGGGGAAGAATCAGGGTACTCACAAGGACATACTGGTCGAGTCATGTTAATCGTGCAAGAACATACTGGGGGACTTGGGGTACTCACACAAGGACATACCGGAGGACATGTGGTACTCACAAAGACAAACCGGGGGAGTCATGATAACCATAACGACATTCACACAAGGGCATACTAGGTGGGAGGGGGAAGTCATGACACTCACACAAGGGCATACCGGGGGACACCAGGTACTCACACAAGGACATACTGGGGGGTTGGGGTACTCGCACAAGGACATACTGGGGGACTCACACAAGGCCATACCGGAGGACATGTGGTACTCGCAAAGACAAACTGGGGGAGTTATGATAACCATAACCTAATGGCACTCACACAAGAGCATACCGGGGGGACTGCAGGCACTCACACAAGGGCATACCGGGGGACTGCAGGTACTCACACGGGGGCATAGTGTGGGGTCAATGCAGTCTCACAAGGACATATCGGGAGTCATTACATTCACACAAGACTCTAAGTCCCAGAGTGGGCAGAAGGAAAAGGAGCACTGAGGGCCCTAGACATTCCCCACATATTAATAGAATTTAAGGGGTGTGATTTCACACAGTCTTGTGCAAGAGGGAACTGCGTCTAGAGGATCATCTGATATGCACAAGCCCCGTGCGTAACAAAAGGGAGAGCGGATATCCAGGTTGGGGCGAGAGGCAGAGGGAAAACCACAACTATCTGCTAAACCGGCACAAAAGCATACATGCCCCACCATGGAGCTCAGGTGTGCAAACCTGTGTGTCAAAGACCCTTATGTTCGTGGCAGACTTGCAGTAGGCGATAAAATGGCCAAAAGAAGATAGGTGGGAAAAAGCCAGGGCAAGGGCATCCACTCTTACGGACCAGCCTTTTCTGGCCATGAGAGAACGTAGCCCGGTAGTGAAGAGCTAGTACGAAATTGGTAAAGTGTGGAATAATGTTTACTATTAGATAAAGAGTACAAGAGGCGCTTTGGGTGGGAATCCCCAAGGTTGGTTGGGCTGTAAGGTGGATGGACCAAGCTCTACCAGCTTCCAGTCTGTGCAGAAGGTTGCAACAAGTCTGTGGTGCCAAGAGGAGATTCTTAAAATTGTCAGGAGGTTTGGAGGGTGGTTAGGGGGTGGAGCGGACCAATCAGTGCACAGGTTGAGGACAGGCCATGGCAAAGAATAGGTCCAGCATAAGGGCAAGCTTGTCCATATGCAAAACCCAGGTGGTGGCAGAGCAAACAACCACTGCAGAGACCAGGCAAGAAAGAGCTAGTGGCAATACCAGAATTCATCACCGGCAGCAGCAGTACAAATCTGCCTCAAACAAAACAGTCACAATACATGCAGCTTAAGCTTCAAAACACACAGTTCCAAAGCAGTACAGGCAGGCAGGCATGGGTGGTGCAAGGTTTGAACACACACACAAACACAGCACCTATCTACCCATCCAGACAGAAGAAGCCTCGACAACAGCCAGGACACGTGTGGGGCAGAAGTGACAGAGGACGGTAACAAAGACAGTATACACAAAGTACTGCCAAAGCAACACCACCCGTCACTGCCCATAATCAAGGGCTGCTTTCAAGGGAAAGCATTTTAGTTAAACAAGCCTGGTCCTTCAAGACTCCCGAGCATTCCTCTTGAAGGATCCCGCATTACAGTGAAAAGGCTTTTCATGGATCGCAACGCAATACAATTGGTGCAACAGATCACAAACACAATACAAACACTCGGCTAACTACCACCTCACAATAAGCACAGCACGTGACTAGCACCACGATGCAAAGGAGAAAGTTGGGAATGCTGGAAAGGACATAAATGAAAGGGATCTGTGGCTGGCAGTCTGCAGCAACCAAGGACGACTTGCATGCTATGCACCACACTCCACAACGCAAGGGTGTCTGTCCCCTCTGGTGGCGGAAGTATCTTACCCTACATTTTGCGTGACCTCTGTCAGCATGCACGTGCACATTATGAGTAGAAGCTTGTTAACTTATAGTATTCCAAATGCCGTCACCAAGCACAAGAAACAGCCTTTTAGAATCATCAGTGAATATAAGCCCTATCACAGAGCCAGAGGGTTGGCACGTCGGCTTTGTGATGCGAAATCTGCCACAAAAACAACACTAGGCACCAACTGACTAGGAATGCCAGATAGTAGTTTCCTGGCATTCCACAAGCAGTCCTGTTGTAAATGTCCATGCAAACCGCCCTCTACCTATGCCTTTGCCCAACTGTCAACTCTCCACATGCGCGTTTTCCCAGTTTCTCTGTGTTCATCCTATGTGCCTTCATCACAGAGGATACAGAGTCGGTCTCATCAACTACGCTAGGCATGGAGGATTTCCCCTAGCCACAGTTGCAGATATAGTGGAGGGGACAACATCACTATGTTGCGCGGGGGGATGGGGCAGAAGCATCATCTGGGTTCAGTGCAATTGGTGCTTTGAATGGGGATGAATGGCACAGGTCCTTTACTATAGTTTAAAAAGCAGACTACAAGGTTTACTGAGATTGCCTTTACACCTCCAAAATCTCGCTCTACTTCAGCTTTCCAATAAAGTCTATTCAAATCCTAATTTGCGGTATCTGGCGGAAATACACTTCATGTGTTCAAAGGGAGTTCTTGAGGTGATTATCTGAATTATAGCAAATGTCCTTTCCATTTGCCAAAATGCTTTCTATTGGATGATGAAAATCTTCACCTGGAAAAGAACCCTTGGATCGAATTATTATTAATTAGGTTTCTTCCCAAAATCTAAAATCCTATATTCCAAACTGGAACAAACCACTTCTTGGAGCCCGTAACTGTGCAAAGGTCGTTACTGAGCCCAAGAAGAGGGCAGGAAAAACACAGGAGAACTGTACCCTGTAAGCCTGTGAGGCATGCTATGTGAGGTGCTCGAGTGTGGTTGTGCATGTCGAGTGAGTGGAACCTTGTGCGTGAGGCTGGTGGTTGGTTAGAGCATGTGCTGGTGGGTCTTTCTAGATACTGATGTTCCGAGCAGCTACCGTATTGGTAACAAAAAGAAAAGGCTAGAGAGGTTTCCTTTGGTGCATGGGCCTCCAGCTTGAAACTTCTAACTAGATGGATTATTTCAAGATCCTTTATAGGACAGCTACATGATCGCCAGGGTCTGAAAGCAACAGCATTGTGCATAAATTACATTATGCACTGGAGGAAACCACCCCAACGTAGGCAAGCCCAAGTCCTCTGTGACGAATCAACTTCCAGGGCACCAGTGGTCCAGGTATGAATATTGGTTTCTAAACCATCAATCAGCCCCACACCTCTAGTACACCAGAAAGGATCCGAACAGATTGGAACAAGTAAATTATAAACCTTGTCTAATTTTTGGTAACGTGGACGGAATGGCAGGCTTATCTTCTCAAGGTCGTGGATCATTGGTTAGTTGCAACACAGCGAAAATACAATTACCCCCCCAATGATAAGAGGGGCTGTCCAGTCAAGGTTGTATACAAATATCTACATTATTATTACTACAACAGACCGTTCTAGCACACTATAAAATACAACCCACCCTGTAAAGAAACACAGAGGACAGACAGTTTCACAAAGGAAAGGGATGCACTCTGGATACTGACAGAAGGGTAAATCAGTAATTCAATCAGTCTTAACTGTTCAAGGTTATTTGGTTTCAGCACCAAGGGAGCAAGGGGTCGTAAATGTCATTAGGGGGCTAGGGGGCCTACGGAGAAGGACCAGGGGGACAGAATGTACCTGGTGCTTGAGATGTTCTTGATGCTCGACAGTGTAGAGTCTGTTCTAGGACGCTTTGCAGCTCCTGCGACAGAATTCAAGATGAGACACAGCTGCGGGTATCAGGCGGCAAGCAGTTCGGCAAGCGAGGCTCGACAGACAGCTGCAGGCTGGCCTACACGGCGGCTCACGGTCAAAAATCGTTCACTCTGTGCTGGTTGGCACATCTGGGACGCTGGTCGAGGCGTCTAGGACGGCTTTAGTGACTGCAGCGTGACAACAGTCAGTGGTGCAGCGGTTAGGCAAAGTTTGTATGCAGTACCCTCTGGGAACCCTACACACAACTAGGACTACACGTGTAAGCAAACCAACCTTTGGTATAAGTCTATACTACACAGTTTTGGTAGCAGGGCTGAGCAGTCAGGCTTATCTCAAGAGGGGAATGCGAGCAATAATGATGTTACACAGAGGTCTACAATCACAGGTGTTCAAATAAGCTCTTACACTCAAGGTTTCTTTGATAAATACTTATTAATTTATCTGTCAATTATAAAACATTCATTAGACGGAGGCAATTATATAATAACACACAAATATACTTCAATCCTATTTCAGAATACTTTTCCAAGAGGAGTAAAAGACAAAGATTAGAACATGAAAGATTACAATTATTCTCAGACAGTGCAAATACTGGAGTTCACCAGAAGAGTTAATTCAATTCAATAGGCTAAAGTCTTCAATAGCATAAAACGGTTCTAAAAGGTAAACAGTAAAGTCTCTGCACAAGTTCTCAGAAGTAGTTTGTAAAAAGAAGAATCGTATGTTGGGTCACAAGCTGATTAGGCCTGCGATTTGCAAAAGTTTAAAGCACTTTCACAGCAAGAGGCAAGTACTCAGTCTTGTTTCACAGTACCTTACAATGAACAAAAAGAGGCAGCTGATGACTTCTGTTCCTGGCAGTTCCTGCAGATCTCGCTGTTCCTGTGCCTCAGTCGTGGAGACAAGAGGGAGGACGTCGGGGGACTCCTGCACTGCACTTGAACTGATCAAAAAGCTTGCAACTGGCAAACTTCAATTCCAGTGGCTGTAAGTAACGCACACAAGCTGGTGTCCCTCTCCCTGGTCCTACGGTTTCCTACAGCAACTCTGAGGAAATTCAACCAGCTCAGAGATGGGTATCCAAGTGGCTTACTTTGGAGTTGCTTGGTCCCACCAACTCAAAGGGAGAAGTCGTCCCTTTGCAGGGCTCCTTTGTTGATGCGAACTTGGCGATTCAGACCTGCAACAGGGCTTCACCAGGCAAGCCAACGGTCCAGGAGTTGCAGCAGTCGTCCACTTCCAGCTCTTCTTCGGTTCCTTCGTCCAGTGGTCGACTCTGCCTTCCAAGCCAAGAAACTCGCCTTTTATTCGGTTCTCTCCCATTCATTCCAGCCTGGCTGTCACTCACCCAGCAGAGTGGCGGTCCTTACCGGATAGTCAGACAGCCAATAACCACAGAGTGCATTTAGGTCTCCTAGGAGACTAAGCACAGGCAGTTTTGGGCACCTCCCTCACTTCCTGCCCACCCCAGACACTCAGACGCCAGAGGCGTGTGTCACTCCCGAAGCCCGCCAAAGGCGAAGGAACAAAGAGACCAAACCAAATGATTGAATGAACCTTCTCCTGTTTGTTTAAAGACATTCCTGCCACAACAGCTATCCATGACTGCTATTTCTCTAGTTATTACTTGTTAACCTTTCACATGTATGACATTCTGTAACCTGCAACCTTGCAACAAGCTGTAAGTTTTCTTATCTCCTGCGCCTTTATACCCTAGGGTCTGGTGCGCAGAGAAGGACTTTTCCACAAAGAAATGGCCAAAAAAAAGAAGACGGGACCTGTTTAAACAAAGCAGGCTCAGACGTCATCTTGAAAAACATGGCTCCTGCAATTTAACGTTATAGGAGCTATGAATAGTTCGCGGGCGGGAAAATGATGGTAGTTTGTTGTAAAACCACTGCCACCAGCCATTTCGAGAGGAAAGGGTAGCATCTGACTGCTACACGAGTATCTAGACACAGGGGATACCAATTAACCCCTCCAGCACTCTATTGTAAGATAGGGTGTGCTGGATCTTGGAATTTAAAAGACTAGTAAAGTCAATTTCCCTTTACTTACTCTGGGAAATAGTAGTTTATCCCAGAGAAGGTAGTTAAACCTTGGGAAAGCCTGAAAGGCTTCCTTGTGTCACTGCACTGAGGGTGCTGTGTAACAATTGAAAAAGATGATTCCTGTGGAGTTGGTTAGACTCCATAACCAAAATGAAACAAACACAGACAACAATTAGAATAAAAGTACAACGTCCCAAAGTTCAGCAAAAGAGCGTGAGGTCTCTATGGTAGAGAGGAATTGGCACATTTTTGAGAATTCTCCCTAACAGCAGCCGGTCACAGTTCGAGGACTCGACTGTCAAAAATGTTGATGGATGCTGGTTGATGCTTGTGTGGCACTCCTTGCTTCTTCGCAATGCTCTTGGCATCCTTTCAAGGCAGATGGCCCAACGCTGAGGAGAGTGCTTGCAGGAAACGGCCTTGTCCTTTGTTCAGAGACTCTCTGGCACTTCCCACCTAGGAAGCTTGCAGGCAGAACCTAGCAGGGCATGCTGTGTGCTGGCTGGGTACCGGTTCGGGGGCTGCTGGACAGGTCCTCTGAGACCAGTATCTCCCTCTGTTCCCTGGGAGATGTTTACGGGTGGGATCTTACTTCCCTCTTGGAAATCCTGGCCTTCCTTCACTGGCGGAAGCTGTAAGGTAGACTGTACCTTCAGCAAAGGTCCAATGCAGAGTTTTTCTTTCCTGCTTTTGACAAAGCCTTCAGATCTGGTAAGTGAGGGGCTCAGCCCTCTTTTAAAGCTAAATGGACCTCAGTGATTGGTGCAGGCTAAGCCTACCTTTAGGAACCAATACGGGGTCCCCACCAACAATCTTCCGTTATGAGTAAGGTCAGGAACAGAGTGCTTTGCAACAGGAAAGGTAAGAGGCAACAACATGAACTCCTAAATCCCCCCGATCTTCCGGTCTGTTGTAGATCAAAGTTTCTCTTTGGTTAACTGAGCCCTCTGTGGCTCTTGATCAAAGTGCAGGTCTCCCTTCAAGTTTGTGGTGAGAACAGACTTTGGTCTCCCTCAAATCACATACTTCGTCCTTCTAAAGAGGGAGTTTGCCTTCTGTAAACAGTTTTCCCAGACATAACATTCACTGCCCTTCATACAGAGGGGTGGGAGCTAGCTTCAAGGTGACACATTGGATATCAAAGAGGTGTTCGTTTTCCTGCCCATTGTTAAGTTCTGTGACCAGGCCTATTGGCAGGCCCGCTTGAATTATTTCTCATCAGTATGCGCCGCCACCACACAGACCTTAGATAATAGAACAGGGTGGATCCATGGAGCCTTTGATATTTAATTAGGCTGGCCATGGGAGGAGGAAGGTGTTGCCCTTCTCCTCTGGATGTTTTGGTGCACCCCTCGCTGTCACCTGTCAAATAAATGTGACAGGAAGGACTGCGCCTGTTGGCTGTGTCCCCCAGAGTACACTGGACTATCTGTTGTACGGCGAGCATTTGAAAATGTGTGCAGATTGGCCACACACATTTTCGGAGGTTGATCTCCCATCATCCATTTTCACAAAAGCCTAGGCGAGCACACAGTCCCTGTGCGGATGGTCGAACTCCTCATATCCTCCCAGTCTAGAAACTAGAGACGCACCGGTGTGGCCAGAGGCAACATCTGTGTTTTTCCTGTACTGGCACACGGACTAAAACAAAATGCGAGTGTCGCTTCTACATGGTGCTTGAGCTAGAAGCAAGAAATTAACACTTCAAAACTTCGACAGGAGCAACCAAAACGGAAAGGAAATGCTAGGGAACAAGGACAGTTGCTTCAATATACTCCCTACCTTTGAAGTTAGGAATAGAAATGGATTTTCATTTTTAATTATGGTTTGTTTGGTGTTATCTCCAAGTGACATGTAGCAAAAAAGAGATGCAAATTTCTCTTAATTCAAACGCTCTCATTAGATCAAGCTGCAAATGGAGTTAGAGGCCCCCTATGTACAAGTGCTGCAGGTGCAGCTCATCTGAACAGATCAAGAATGAATTCTAATTGTCCTCCTTAGGGAATCCGAGAAACGTGCCTTTTGGGAACGTAGACTCAAGTCCACAATCGGAGGCTGCATTTCAAATCAACCTCGAAAATGTTGATGGCAGCTAAGCGAACCGTAGTTCACCAATGGGAAGCCCTCACTGACCAGGTATTGTAGAATGTTGGTCTCGATTGAGGTCCATAATGACTGGAGAGAATGTCTGCATCCCGCCAACATTTTATATAACTTTTGTGTAAACTTTGGTCTATTTTTTATCTTGTAAAAATACACATGGTCATCCACAGGTGCATCACAAAACGTCAGATAATGCAGCATTTCTCCTTTTATGCAAGTTTGGCAACTCAACATTCTGGATTGAAATGGTGCTTCAAAGCAGAGACGCATTAATGTATCTAATAGCCCGGCCTCCTGCTCCTCTGGAGTCACAGGGGTTATGAATATGGCTTCCTGAATTACTAAGTGTTCAAATTATATAGGATTGCTGCATCTATGTTAGCAGCTGTAAAGGCCGCATTTCTAGGCTCTTATTGGCCGATAAACAGTCTCGATTAGTCATATTCAGAAATTAGTCACAGGGGTTTAGTAGCGTTAGGCTATTCTTTCCTTCGGCTTTATGCAACCTGTAGGACAGTGGTCTTTTCATCTTCAGTTTATATTACAAAAGTACATGCAAATTTAAAAAGAAAAGAAATGAATACATTCAAAATGATTGATGGTGCCTTTTTTGAAGCCAGAAAATACCACTGGGCACAGCCACTCCATCTCTGCGCGGTGCACACAGGGATGAACACAAAGGGCGATGCAAATTATCTGGAGGCTGCGCATATATTGCTCAGCACCATCTTATTGCATGGTAATACTTTCTGGAAACCTAAAAAAAGAAAAGTTTTTAAATCTAAAAGGACAATAGTTAATATTGACCGATATCAGACATTGGTTTTGTAAAATACAGAAGACTTTGAATTCAACACCTTTTAGAAGTGTCAAGTATAATTAAAAAATGACACCTACAGCTTGCTGCCAACAAGTTGTGTTGAAGAGCACAAACCTCAACCACTGCCATACAGACTGGCACAACTGCTCACAGGTCTCATTCACTTCAACATCTACGACTGGGTGAGAAAAAGAAATCCACTGCTCTCATTTGGCTAGTGAAGGTATGAGAGTGTTAAATGCCAAATAGCCGCCGTGAGGGCAGAGCACGCGTTAACACATTGAGCCCGAGCAGCGCCATTTTAATGCAGTAACGTGTGTGCAGCATGCTTTTCACTTCCCTTGCACTTTTTCTGGCCTCTTAACTGATCACAGAAAAAGGTGGGAGATAATTGTAACAGATGCTGTCTGGCCAGAGCACTGTTTTATTTCTCTTTACTGCATAGATCAGCAGCAGAGGGAGAAACAGGCTCACTATAAAAAATGTTTTTTTTTTTAAAAAAAAAAAAAATATATATATATATATATATATATATATATATATATATATATATATATATATATATATATATATATATATATTCATTCTTATCAAGGTATCAATTCCGGCATCCAGGGCAAAAAAAAAAGTAAAAGAAAAAAGAAAAAAAAAAATTCTGAAACTGCTGATAATATTTTTAACTGCCACATTTCTTTTCACAGTGATACGCGTCAATGTCATGCTGCATAATTAAAAGGAAGGGGCAGGACAAAACTCCAAAATTAGGCCTGGTGCCAATGTACAACACACACTCTTAAAGTTGGGGAAACCATCTGCACAAGTTATTTTACAGCAACCAAACACTTGTGCAGGTGAATAACCAATGTCACCAAACAATGACAAAAGTTACAGTCATTACCGCACCATCCTTAAAGAAGACTTAGACTTCCTGGCATACCTTAATAAAACTGTGCTATGCAGGACAACTTGCACCACCAGCGCAACGCTACTGGCAATCACAAACGTGATCCTGAAAGAATAGGCCATCTCTCGTCCTCTACACTCAGCTCATCCACTGAGACTCACTCCTTATAAACCTTTAGAAAGGAACTAAAAACATTCCCTTCAAACTGCCTATTCCCCTTGTGAACACCAACCACCCTTACTGGCCTTCAACAACTTCAGTACCCTGTAAACCTATATATAGAGCTAGCATAAGGGACTGCACCCTTACACAGAGCCAACACAATGCATAAAGGGGTCACTGGCCCCACAAGTTAAATAAATAACACATAAGGTGCGACTGAACTTATATCGGAGATATATTAACACATTGTAGGAGATGGAAGGAAAGAAATGCTTTAACATGACGCAACAATATTCATAGCTCCCCTCTGTATTCTAATAAAAAAAAGGGAAGCTGCAGCACCCAACAGCTGCATACGAAGTCAATATATTGCCTTTAATTGTTAAATGTGTGCGCATGGACAGGCCTGTAGTAAATTCTTACTGATTGTTGTTGGGGAGAATTCTCAGAAATATGCTAATTCTTTTTTACCTTAGAGACCCCCAGCTCTTTTGCTGGACTTTAGGACTTTTCATTTGTAACCTGGAGCGAGTGAGCCCTTTTTCTCACCCTCTCATGTATTTTTCTGTGTGATTTGGACTCGGTTTCTTTTTGACTTTGGAGACTGACAAATTCCATAAGCATCATCTTTACATTGTGACACACGGCACCTTCAGTGCAGTGGCCCAGGGAAGTCTCTTATTAAATACCTTCTCTTGGTGAAACTACTGTTTCCAAGAGCAGTGGAGGGAAATTGACTTTACTTACATTTTGTAACTTTCTAGACCCAGCACACACTATCTGCTGGAGGGGTTACTTAGTATCCCCTGTGTCCGGTTTCTCATGTAACATTTTTATGTTACCCTTTCTACAATTATTGGCTGGTGGCAGTGGTTTACATTTTACTACCATTGTGTGTTTTTACAGCGGCTTCGTTTGCAGCTGCAGTAGAGCACCCATGGGTGCCCATTTTCTCAAAATGGCCCTGGTTGCCTTTTTTCGCCATTTCTTGTTGGAAAGGTCCTTCTTTAGGATTTACTCTGCGTGCCAAACCAGGTTTGGTCCCTTTGGTAGTTTTGTCTTTGGCGGGATTCACGAGTGAAGCCCGCCTCTGGCTCCAGTATGTCTGGCAAGGGCACGAAGTGAGGGAGGTGCCCGAAAATCCCTGTGCTTAATCCCCTTGGTTACAGGAATGCACCCAAGGGTGTTTGGTCAGCTGGCTGTCCGGCAAGGACAGCCACCCTGCTGTGTGATTGACAGATAGGCTGCAATGAATGAGAAAACTGCATAAAAAGCTAGGCTTTTTGGCTTGGAAGGCAGAGTCGACCAATGGACGAAGGAACCCGAATATGAACTTGGAAGAGACACCTGCTGCAACTCCTGGACCGTTGGTTTGGCTGGTGAAGCCCTGCTGCTGTGCTGAAGCTCCGAATTCGCCTCGACTAGAGAAGCCCTGCAAGGACGACCTCTCCCCTTGAGTTGGTGGGACCAATCAACTCCAAAGTAAGCCCGTCTGTCTGGACATACTCTCGGAGCTGCCTGTACTTCCACTGCTGCAACCGAAGTGCCAGGGAGAGGAACACCAGATTGTGTGTGTTGCTTTTAAGTTAGACTCGAGAGCCAGGAAGATCCTCCGGACTTCCCTAAAGCAGGACTGACCAATCCCGAGCCACCTCAACAGAGTGCTGGACCCCAGATGCGAGGAAAGTCCAGAGTTGTATCCGAGAACAGCAGTGTTGCTATTTGCTGTCAGACGTGAGGAGCTGAAACACTGAATCGAAGTTTTCCCATTGCTGCCGCTGACCTTCCCATTGCAGAGCAGAAGTCCCCAGCCGTCCTCCCTCTTGTACCCGCGACTGAGGATCAGGCACAACAGGATCTGCAGAGCTGTACAGGAATAGACTCTTCTTTACCTCTGACTTTGTGCTTTGGCCTTTGCCCCAGTGAAGGGTTAATTTTACTCTGCATGGGAAAGTTTCAAAAGTACTTACCGGTTTGAACTGTTTGTTAACCTTTGTTTTATTCCCCTCTTCTATCTTTTACACCAGACTCAGTATTGCTCTAAATGAACCAGTGATAAATCAATGTCCAGTGTCCTAGCTATTTAAGTCACCTGAGGGTGTAGGAAGTGCCATCCCCAATGGGCATCATCTGATTTAGAGAAGCAGACTGTGTTTTGAAGATTATTAGAAGTTTTACATATATTGCTCCTTTCTGAAGAAGGGTTATATAAATTAATAATTGTTTTATCAAGAAACCTTGAGTGTAAGAGTTTATTTGAATACCTGTTACTGTGAAACTCTGTGTCACAACATTACTGCTCACATTCACCCCTCTTTTGAGATACGTATGGCTGCTCAGCCACACAACCAACCTGTGTAGTTCAGACTTATACCAAAGGTTGGGTCCCTATTAAACAGGAGGTCAGGGTTGTTGTAGTGCACCCAAAGGGTACTGCATAGTCTTGCCTAACACTGTAGTATAGCTCAGTGGCAACGCGCTCACCTTAGAGCAAGACGACGCAGAGGGGTCCGCGCTTAGAAACCTCTTCGGTACTAAAGCGCGTTATAAATAACCAACTATAAAAAATATAATTATAGTTTAGTTGCAACAATAACAAAGAAATCACACAGATGTTCAGCAACCTGGATAATTGGAAGACCAAGTTCGTAAAACCTCTCAAAGAAATTCCCAACAGATACAAGCCAAGCTGAGACAGCATAAGAGGTGGGCTGCCTTTTTCTGAAGAACTTCGGTCCTAACCAGACACATGAACAATGTTGGTTTTCTGATTACACGCCAAGCTCTTCACACCCTCCCAGCCCCCAGAGTTGTTCTGTTCCAAGAGCCACTACCCCTTTGCCACTTGATTTTTACATTAACGGAACCTTGTTGCACCTCCAGAACCAGACAATCGTCACACGGGGCAAAGGAAAGGAAACAAGCCTCAAATTCAAATATAACAAAAAGCCTTCATAACCAGAACAAGAGGGAAAAAGAATTACAATTATTAAAGTATGAAAACGTATCCACACTCCTCAAACAAAATCCTATCAGACGAAGTCTGGAAATAACCAGTTCATCAGTGTGCTTTACTATAAAGAACCTAACTAAAAATATTTCACATATCTATACCCTCTTCCAAGACAAGTACCTCAAAGATCCAAACAAGATCATTAAAAGCTGGAAGAAAGGAGCCCAATTACAGAGAAAAGAATCTGGAACACTTCAGGAAATTGCCTGTTAATAACCTGGGCCAATATTGCCAGCTATTGTGGAGGCTGCACTGCATCCCGGCAAGACCGAAAGAATTTAAACCCAATATCAGCTACACTCATAGATGCTCATGTCGGGCAGCAGGCCATCCCATCTGTTCATGTCCACCACTTGGCAGCCGCTGAGCAGGTGATCCGACCACACATCCAGACTCTTCCATGTTTTTGTAGCGTAGAATTTGATTTTCGGTTGATAGTAACAAGTATTTATACTTCAGAGTCTTCCACACTTCTAGACTAAGGCATCATCTACGCTATGAACACAGAGGGATGTTGGACTGAATAGGAAGGAGCGCTCTAGATTCTTGACAATATTCTTTAGCCTCTACACAAGATTCTTTTCTAGGTTTCCCATAGACAAGCACTCCTTGAGTCAGTCTGTGATCTTGATACTACTCTACAACAGAGGAAACGGTCTACCAGGAGAATGCAGCCGTCCTTGGTTGCAGGATGTAGCATTCACAGCTCTGGATCTGGGAGGGGTTGAACATAAATCTTGGAGGGATAAATAAACAAACAGAATGGGCTAAAAGCTAAGTGAGGTAGGATGGGAACAGGCACAAAGCAAGGCCGCCAAAGCAAGCCACTGCCACCGCTCAACCAGCATCCTTACCTGGCGCGGCAAGGACCAGCTCCGCCTGCACACTACCCTTTGCTGCTCCGTCGAGGGGCAGCACGTGGTCCCCCTTGAAGACTTTCGGTTTAAAGGGAGAATCTTTCTCTTTACCTTTCGTTCCTTTCGGCCGGCCCCCTGGTTTCTTCTTGGACTTGCCATCTCCCTTCACGCCCAGCAGTGGGTGGACTTCTGTGGAGCAAAAAGAAGAGTAAGCAAACATGCACTAATGTATGGGTAATTGTGATGAACACGACAGACACGGAGGTCACCATTTCACACTTAAATAAATTGGTTCCTTATATAGCCCTTCATGCCCGACTGACTACAGCCGTGGTACCGGGTATCAGATGCATTAGAAGTCTTGTTTCCAAGACAAGTACGCTACCCCTGAGCTACCCTCATGGCCCAAGTACAGCACCACAGGCAGGAGCAGCTGTACATCCTCCCCAGAAAAACATCATGCAGAGCAGGAATATAGCATGGGCCGCAAAAGGCATGATTTGCTCAAGCAGAAGGGGCATCATGAGCGGCTGCGGCAGTGCATAGTTTGTGAACAAGAGCAGGCACACCATGGGCAGGAGCAGTGCAAGCTCTCCTTGTGAAAACAGCAGTACAAAGTGGGAAGCTGAGGTAGAAAATGTCCTCAGACACAGCGCATACAAAAACAATCTGCAGCAATAAATGCCTCCCACATGCATAGCAGCGAGGGTGTATATGCAGAAGACAGGCAGACAACCCTTAGCCAAACGGGCTCACTTGGCTGAGAAGCGGCCCAGCAGAAAGGACAGAAAAGAAGGTGGCTGCAGATAAAACAAGTAAAGACAACTGCTCAAGGCTGAATTCAGGCACTCACTACTAGATGCCAGAACGGGCAAAGCAAGAGCACAGACAGTCACCAGGCACTCACCATCACTAGGGACTCCAGCCAGCTCAATTGAGGTGGTTTTCGGCTTCTTCTTGGGCGGCTGAGGCCCATCGATGGAAACCAGCCTCTTCTTATCCCCAGCTGCATCCTCCTCTCCAACAGGCACCTGACTAGCCTCAGGTAGCGGGCCGTACGGGTTCTCCTCCGGATCTTCCACCTCAGGAGCGATGGGCAGATAGAGCAAGGATTTTAAGTCTTCCAGCTCCTCGTCACTGCAATAAATGCAACAAGTGCGGTAAAGTCCTCGCTTCACACCGCAAACCACTGGTAAGCATAATGGCTGGGAGTGATGATCGCAGTTTCTCACACATGCACGCGAGACAGGTACCCCCATCAAGTCTGTTATAGGAAAGACCTGGTACTCTCATATGCACAGTGTCTGGAGACACATTGCACAGACACGCTCGCCATCAGAGGATGGACAGAACAGAGGCCCCTTTTAAAAAAGGATACACCACAAACAGACCATTTGTCACGGCACAGCACCCCCTGGCTGAGCCAAGACAAGACAACAAACCCAGAGGCACCCTCTGAGGGAGCACACACCAACAGTCATGCTGTTAGGACGGAGCTTGTGCGTCTTGTGGGGTGACCCATATCTCTGGCACCCCATCAGAACACACATAGCTCAGCAAGGTTAAATTCAGGTCCTGGAAATCAGGAGCGGAAACAGGACCTCAAAATGGCTTCAGTGCATGAAATTACTGAATCAAATGCTAGTTTGCAATCATAATATTGCTTGTACGCAAGGCACAGTTGCTGGGTGCCCCTCAGGGTCTGAGGGGCTGCATCAATCGATCCTATAGCATAGAGTGCGTACGACAAGTAAGGCGCTATATCACAACACCGAATTAGGCCAAGGCGCAGATATGACCACTCCAGTGTGGGGCGGGAGGGAGCGGTGATTTGAAGGCTTCTGCCTCCTACGGTTAACCCATTCAGCAAGGCCAGGTGAGAGCGCAGTGGGTGTTCACTGAGTGGAGGGCAAAGTGTTGTAGGTTTCTCCACTACATAGGTGAAGAGGGAACAGCAAAAATTTCTAAGAGAAATGTTGCAATTGAATTTACACATGGTTATTTACACCCTACTCAACCCCTTTGAGGACAAACATGGTACAGGCTTTTCTCCAACAAGTGTTATGGAGGATGCCTTTTCACTAGCGTGTGAATCATTTCATTTTTTTTCTCACATTGACTCAACTATTCCCCATTCTCCTTTCATCTCACAGACTACAGTCTGATTCACCCTTGCCTGGGCAGAACGCAGCATTAATCAGACGAGGCTCATCGCTAGAAGACTACCACAGCGCTGCTGTGCATGGTATAGAATACTCAGAACAACATGTTCAACATCCCCTTGACATTGCAATTATCAACAGTGCTTGCTCAATGTCAATTCATCAATTACAATTCTAGAATGACGATTCATGCAATTTGGAGCCCCTGCCGGAGGTATACATTGGAATGACAGAGAGGAAAGTTAAGACTCGAATTATAGAGCACAGAAGCTGTATTAAAAACTCAGTACTCGCCGCGCCTCTAGCCGGACAGATATTATTGCAGATCATGCCACTTGACAACACAATGGAAAATAAAAAGACTGTATCATAAACAATAGCGTCTAACTTTTGTGTGCAATAATGTTGAGAATAGGCTTAACGAGACCATCGACTGGCTGAATATAGGATGCCTGGCTATATGGAAATCTAAAATATATTCTATGTGATTTAACCAAATAACGATTAAATGTTAACTAAGGTCAGCAGTCAGATTATACTGACCAAGTTCTCTCTTTATAGAGTAGAGGCATTGATTAAAAAAGTGTGGTTTCAGACATAGCGAATGATAGTGGAAGGTAGTATGAAGAGTATATCCCCATCTGTCCCGATACCTTCACAAGATGATTGAATATCGAGCACTGCACGCCTAGAGGCAGTAAGCAGTTTAGTGCGGAAGTGCTCGCGAGGAACAGCTTGTTAGCGTCGCCCGGCAACATGCTTTTTTTTATAAATCAAGAGGAATGACGCACACGCGTTAGTAGTTTCAAACACAGAGCCGAAGGGATGAAATATGGTTACTGTGTACGCCAAAACGAATCGCGCAGAGGTAAGAGTTCTCTGCATTGTACTACGAGATAGTGCGCATTTATATCGAAGCGCCATTCATTAGTGGAGACCATTGTAAGGTGGTACACATAATAGCGACTGGAGTGTGCCGAGATATGTTGATTAAGTAGAACGTATAGTGTGAGGAAGTGTAAGCGATTACATTGTTTGTTACAGTGCTCCTAATCACTTGAATATTCCTTGAGCGCACTACACGCGAGAGTGACGCTGCAGTGATCCACATCTTGATAACAAGGGATTTGGACAACGGCAAGTTCCTCACCGACTTTCGAAATGTAGATGGAAGACTGGTCGGTTGATTCCGACGGATTTTGTTTACACGTTGCCCCTTTAGGGACGCTCTAGATGTTGAGAAAGTCGGAGGATAGTGACTTTGCACCTACATGGCATATTGGCGTATTTCTACCTTAAGGCAAAAGAGCTATGCAATAGTCTCAAATTGCCCTAGACTAGAGTGTTAATCAGATCGAACAATAATGTTTAGAATAAGTCTTTGTCCATTCCATATGTGTAGGGACATTGGTATCCAGGTATTGATTAGTTACTTTTTTAATAGATTGATTGATTGATTTTTGTGGTTTAGATTGTACAAATCACTTAAGGTTTTAAAAGCATGTGTACACTGCCCCCCCAAGGCAAAAACCAAGTGGTTTCTGCTAGTCTTCATTTTACAGATCAGTCTTCTATTCAGAAGATACTCCTTCCTGCCGCTCACATGAAATGATTGATAAATTGAGCGGTAAGCATCACTTTAATTATTATTTAGTTATGGTAGAGTAGCTGTTGATGATACGAAGTAACAGCATTAATGACAGCTGCATGCACTATTTCCCTAGGCCATTGCTGAATTGCAAAGCAAAGTAATCGCCTAAGGCGTGCTCAAGATTGGAAACCTGGTGTTGTAATGGTGAACCATTTAGTTGAGTCCCTTGTGGACATAGGCCATTGTAGGGTATAGGCTAGAGGTGTCAAGACTACATTATAGAATTGTGTAGTTGTTATGAGGGCATGGTCTTGACCTTTGTTTGTTTGATTTGTATAGCGCTCCAGATCCAGGGGTATATGGGCGCGCAAGGATATGGTTACAGCTACAGGTATATACATTTGAAACATCTGTGCAGAACTTATACAATTTACAAAATACAGTTATTGCAAAAGGGTTATACATTTGTCTAATATGTCAGCAGGAAAGTTACAGAAGCTAGTGTAAACAGACGCAGGGTGGTAGTGAGTGAAAGCTAGGGTATGTGTATGAAGTGTCCAGAGTGATCTGAGGTATGTATTGTTAGTTTTTAATCGGTAGCCAGGTGATAACTTGGGTTCTAAATGGTTGAAAGGTTGAAATGGATTTGATGTCCAGAGGAAGTGTATTCCAGAGTTGGGCCGCTAGAACCGGAAAACTGGTTCCGCCGGCTCTTTTTAGGGTGTATTTGGGCACCACCAGGCATAATGTATTGTTGGATCTGGTGATTCTGGTAGCAGGTTTCATGGTGAATTTATTGGTTAGATAAGGCAGGGCAAGGTGATTCAGAGCTTTGTAAGTGAGACAAATAGTTTTTAGGTCGATTATTTGTTGAATGGATAGCCATTTACATGAATTTCTGATAGCAGAAATATGTTCTCTCCTGGGAATATTAAGAGCAGCTCTTTTGGAGGACCTGCAGTTAGTTTGTTATGGATTTGTTTGCGCCTACATATAAGCTGTTGCAGTAGTCCAGTTTGGACTGTATAAGTGCTCTAGCTAATGTGAGACAGCTGTTGGTGGATAACAGAGGTCTGCAAGCCCTGATCAGTTTACCTGTGTAGGCAGTGGCTGAGGCGGTCATGTTGATTTGTTTAGAGAGGTTCGTATTGGTGTCTAAATGGAAACCGAGGGTTTTTAAACTTTTAGCGATGGGTATAGTGTTACCATCAATAATGATGCTATTGTAGCAAGGGTGAGTTTCAGGAGGGTGTTGGGGGAGCCGACAAGGAGCAGTTCAGTCTTATCATTCAGGCAGAAGCCATGTGTGGCCATCCATGCCCGAATGATGGTGAAGACTTCATTGATTCGGCCGACGTCAGAATTGTAGTTGCCGGAGAGGGTTAGGAGTATCTGGGTGTCATCTGCATAGTTCGTGAAAGTGACACCCAGATGGTCCGGCTTTTTGAATAGAGGCTTTGTAAATATGTTGTACAAAGTAGGCGAAGCACAGGAGCCTTGAGGGACGCCACATGTGATGGGTATCGGGTCGGCTTCTGCTAACAATGAAAAGACACGCATGGTCTTGTTAGCGAGGAAGGATTGAATCCATGTGACCGCAGAGTGGGAGAAGTGTGCAGCCGAAGACAAGTGGTTGCATCGGATTTTGTGGTCAACCAAGTCAAAAGCTGCAGAGAGGTCTAAGGGAAGGAGGATGGCAGCTTACCCTTATCTTTGAGTTTGTCGATCTGACTTTTGAGATCAACAAGGGCTGTTTCTGTTCCATGTTGAGGACGAAAGCCTGATTGACGGATACTTAATAGTTGATTTGTCTCCAAGTTGTCTTGAATTTGTAGGTAGGCTACTCTATAAAGGATTTTTAGTAAGAACGGGACAGTGGTGATAGGTATATAATTGGTAGGTATAGACGGGTCGAGTGTTTGTTTTTTTAACAGTGGGAGAACCCATGATTGTTTCAGATTACTTGGGACTGCGTTGCTAGTGAATGACAAATTTATTAGTTTGGTGATGAAGGGGGATAGATCCCTGGCTGCATCTTTATAATCTGAGCAGGGCAACTGTCCCCTTTACAGTTCGAAGGTTTCAAGGAGGCTATGATTTTTTGTACTTGAGGTATAGATACCTTTTTGAATGTAAAGCCTGAATTGATAACAGTGGGTGATGGTAAGGTTGGACTGGATGTTAAGCCGTTGCGAGTTGTTGTCGTTTGTTTTCAATTTTGGTTTGGAGCAGTGATTTTGTTGGCGAGGGCATTCAAGATGCCCGTGCACCAGGGTTTATCCTTTGTACAGGTATGTATGGGAGGATTGGGGTTCTCTAGTTCCTTTATGATGTTGAATAGTTCTCTCGTGCTAGAGCCTGCTTGGGTTATTCTAGAATCGAAAGTTTATTTTTTTGCACGCAGGATCTCATTTTGCTAAAGAGCAGTGATATTAGTAAGATTAGTTCTATTTTCTGATGAGGGAGCTGTTTTCCACAGTGTTTCAAGTTTACTTTTTTCTGGCCGAGTAGTTTGAGTTCAGGGGTGTACCAAGAGTTCAGGTGAGCTTTAGGTTTCCCTTTATGCATTTTCAGAGGGGCAATGATGTCGACATGGATTCGTTGTAGGTATTGACCAACAGGTTCAAGTCAGCTGTGGCCAGTAGTGCGTTGAGATTAGGGACTACCAGGGGTATTAGAGCTTCAAATGTAATGTTACGCTTGTTCCTCGTTGGGCATGCAGGTGCATTAATAGTCTTTTTGGGCACTAGGTTATTGAAATTGATGTCTAGTGAGAGCAGGTAGTGATCCATCCAGACAAGAGGTAGGGGGTCCTTAAGGGTAATATTGCAATTAAGAGCAGTTATCCAGTCGAGAGTCCTTCCGTTCGAGTGAGTGGGTTGGGAGCAGAGTTGTAGGAGGCCATGCTCGGCTAGTGCATTGGCCAGGGAAGTAGCTGGGGTGTCATTAGGGTCATTGTACCCGAGATTGAAGTCCCCAAGGATGATAGTTGAGCTGAGGGTTTAGAGCTCTCGGCTACTAGAGCTGTGATGTCTTCTTCAAACGATCCAGGCGGACCTGGGGGTCTGTATATTATATGCATCGTAATTGTGCTTTTGGAGGATGTTTGCAGTTTAACTGAGATGCTTACAGGATTTAAGCAGAGAAGAGGGGGCTAATCTAATGTCAAGAGACGATTTAAAGATGATGGCTACACCACCACCTCGAGCGTTGGGTCTATCTGCTCTAAAGATGGAATAGTTATCAGGAATAGCTAGAGTTAGAGATGGGCCCACAGCGTCATGCAACCAGGTTTCAGTCACAACAAGGAAGTCGAGGTTGTTGGTCAGGATGATGTCGGCGGTCTCTAGGGAATGGGCGACTAGGGATCTAACATTTAGAAGTGCTCCTTTTAGAGGGAGTGGGTTAGAGCTGTTAGAAACTGCATTCTGGTTGTTGGTCTTGGTATGAGGTTTGGCTTGATGGTTGCTATTCTTGTGGGGGATTCTGGTACCTAGTCTGTTACGCTTGGTCAGGTCGGGAATGGTGGTATGTGTGTCTATTTGGAATTAGTTCTAATTGGGCTGGAACTAAGAGTAGAGCGTGTTGAACTTGGGCTGGGGCGGTGCCACTTGGGACTATCGGTGTTACTTTTGGCTATGGTGTCAGCTAAGTGGGCGCTACCATAGGTAGGATGGACGTGTTGGTAGCCTTCAGGGAAGGCTGGCGTGGTGGGCAGGAATTGTGTAGGGCAAGTGATGGGGTGGTGCCTTGGGCAGGCAAGTCTAGCTAAACCATTTTTATAGGTTATGTAATTGTTACCGCTGCAGGGTACACTGTTTTGCCTGACACATAATGGGAGCATGATAAGGATGAGCCAGAGTTGCATGGTAGTGGCAAAGAGGAAGAGGCACAGTGCGGGTGTTAACAGTATGGCATCAATTATCATAGGGTCACATCAATACAGTAAGACATCAGTGGTGTGGGGCAAACCAATGCAAAGTAAGAGTTGTAATAGCATGGGGTCAAGCTGGTACAGCGTGGCAGCAAAAGCATAGGGCCAAACTAGCAACAATTACCATATGGTGATAGTAAACACCCTCAGTACTTTAAAGTTGATTGGGCTTGCTCAAGCCCACATAAAACAGTATTAGCCAAAAAGATTGAGGGCAAAAAAATAATTGGATCTTTTGGGATTCAGAGTTTTATTTTCAGACAAATCATTGAAATTCAATAAAACGTCCCCCCACACACCCAGTAGGTAATTGTAGCACCCAGTAACATTGTACTCACCACCAATCAAATAAGTCCAAGCATTTAATGCATAGGTCTATTCATGAAGGGAAAGGTGGGGAGGGGCAAGCTGCGCACCTCACAGTTTGGTTGGGTCACTGCTTGCTGGAGCTAAGGTAAAGTTCTTAACAGGAGAGCTTTCTCATAATGTAAAAAAGGACAACTAGGGTCACATGAGCTTCCCAGAGAGTGGTGGGGATTCCATGGTTGGGTGTGCATCTCACACGATGGGGAGGGTTATCCAGGGTAGTGTGTGTGTGAAACTCGCAGGTGGTGGAGGGGACCATGAGCTGAGTGTGCGGTTAAGAGATAGGTAGAATTATTGTTCATGTGTGCTTTCCACAGGGAAGAGAACATTTCTTGCAGCTGGGTAGGAATGCCACAGAGTGGATGTACTTCTCAGTGCTGGGTAAGATTACCACGAGGTAGGCTCAGCTTCTCACTGCTGGATAGAGGTTACAAAACTGGCATGGTACAGCGTTAGCTTAGGTTACCACCAGGTTGCTCGGTTCATAGACAGGCGTACCTCTGACAAGAGAGGGGTAGGACTCCAGAGCAGGGCAAGACTACTATGGATTTGGCAGGCTTGCTTCCCCAAGTCAGGTAGGGTAGTTGACCTCAGATTCGGCTAGAAATGCGAATGAGCAGTTGTGCTTCATGAAGCTTGACGAGTGCAACGGGCGATTTTGAGAGCTAGGCATGTGACGGTGCAGTTTGTCTCCGGCTTGGTACGGTGAGGCAGGATGAAATGTAAGGATAGTGCTGCTTCAACTTAGGTTAAGTTAGTATGGGTGGATGTGCTTCAGTGAACTAGGTAGAGCCATGCAGGTATGCTTTTCAGAGCCGGGAAGATTTACTGAGAAGCAGGTATGGATCTTTGTAAAGCATAGAGGAGAAAGTGGTGGCTATGCTTATTAAGAGACGAACCGAGAATATGTTTCTCAGAGTTAATAATATTTGCAGAAGAGTAAGCCGTATCTCTCTCACCTGCTGCAGAACGCAGCTATCGGATCCACACTGGTGACATCAACCTCCTCGTCCTCTGCAGCGTCTCCACCTGAAAATGAGATGGCACACAGAGTGACTCACAATGAACCTAAATCTCTTGCTCCAGGTTGCTCGCCACAGAGGGCCAATTGAATACGTACCCCAAGTTTAGGACGAAGGACACATGCCTGGCCAGGACCTATTGTGCCCCAATTCCTACTTGATACCATGACAAAACTTGCAATACATGTTAGGCAGGCATAAAGTACCAGTAGAGGCAGGTTCTCAGACCAAGCGCACCATAGCTCATAGAGGGGCATTAAAGAAGCCCGACAATCTGTAGTGTGACAAATATACACCCAGATAGATCCAATCGGGTGCTTTTTGACAACAGACCCCTCAAAGAAGCAGAAATAAATACCTTCTGCTAAGAGTTTGGTTTGTGTACCGATTTCTTTTAGCAAACCCACACCCATTAAAAGGGAACTCGACCATCATGTCATGGTTTCATGTTATTATGTTATCATGTATTTATATAGCGCCTGCCATAGTTCATGGCGTCCAAGCAATTTTGCCAGCTATGGAGGTAAAGGAGGCGTATGATGGAACATTCAGTAGTGCTAGTGAGGATAAAAGTTGGGTAGATAGTTGGGATGCGGGCGAGAGACGAAGGTGCTCAGGAATGTTGGAAAAGGTGGAAGAGCTGTGTGTACATCTGGACCAAATGCATCGTGGCACTCAACTGTATTCTATGGGGTGAGGCACCAAAATGAGATTGCTGTAGAGGAGGTGTTTGCTGCGCCGGGGGGGGGGGGGGTATGTCTGAAATGTACTCCCTGCATAGCGAGCTGGGATATTTGGAAGCCGTGCCCAAGAAAACACAGAGCCCTTCTATTTACTTGCCTAGCCCTCAACAACATTTGGCAAGGTTGCAGGACAGAAATTCGAATGTGCAAATATTTGCAGCAGCTACTTGAAAAGCAAGCCAAAATAAAAAACTCTTTGGTTTCCTAATATATTTATGCCATGGTCTTGGGTGCAAAGTGCTTAAGAACATCAAGAATGTCTATGGCTTAGCCGTGGTCAGACTTCGGAGCCTTCCAGAAGGTCACGAAGAGCCAAGGCATGTAGAAATCACGCCCAAGATACCAGTGCACAAAGCCCCTCTAGTCACACCCCGGAGCCGCGAATGGCCAGATTCTATAGATGGAAAAGCTGGAAGGAAATATGGGAACATTTAACGGAGGGTGGGATTTAAACCATGGCGTCTTGGGAGCAGATGCCCCAGTCCGACCTTCCTGGAGGTTCCATAGTCCTCCCAGGGCCTTTAAGGGAATGGTTCTACTGGTGTGGGAGGCCGGAATCCTCTTAGGCTGGCCGCTTATTTACATGGTCTCACCTTGGGCTAGCCTTCTCACCCTGGGGTGCATGCAGTTACTGTGTCCTGTTAAAAGAGGGCATCATGCGAATGTTAGGTCAAAACAGGGGTGTATGCTCTAGTTAACAGATTAGATTTCCTAGTTTACCCTTCAGTTGTTTGTTTTGCGTGTTTAGGAGGCTGCTACCTGCTATTATATGGCAGCTTTGAAGTCACTTGAAAATTAGACATTTAAAGCAAAACATTATAATGAAACCTCAACATAATACAGCATGGCCTATCGAGCTAGTATACAAAGGAAACCAACACCATATTCCCCCTGTCCCTCAAGAGTGAATGAGTAGTGTGATGAATCCTGCAGAGTCATCACAGATTCACAGTGTAGATGGGGGGCCAAAAATGACCCTCATGCCCCCACCCAACTCAACACTAAGGCAGAGAAACGAGAGATGTGCCTCACTCTTAGGCCCATCACCGCAATCATCAATCTATCGCAGGTGTGAGAGGCATTTATTCTCTCAGACAGCCGTTTAGACCATACCCAATCAATGATTTGGATGATATGGAAGTTAAATCGATCGAGCAAGTCGACTGACTGGAAAGCCAGAAATCAATGACGTCATCACAACGTAGCCGCACTTATACATGAAGTACATACTCATCCATTCATGAAGATTACATGAACATGCACTCGTTTTACCCTACGAAGGAAAAGGAATTAAAAGCAGCGGCGGGATACACCAATCCCACTTGCACCTCCAGTTTATAGTAGCGAAGGCACACGTGATGAAGCAGGGCAAGCAAGTAAAGCAGTTCAAGACATTAGCAGCGAACATAAGGAGCGCGGCGAGATGCAAGCGAAGCTAACAGAGGATGATTTTGGGAAAACAGGGCTTAGTGAAGGCCAAGAATCGATATTACCAAACAAATGGATAGGCGAACAGATATTGCTCAAACTAGACGTGAGATAGGGCATGTGGGGAAGGAATTAGCAAGTAGCAAAGATGCATAGGAGGAAGCTAAAGAATGGGCAGAGATAATGGAGGAAGTTCATGGAAGGGAAAGGAGGAAAGTGAAAGACTGCGAAAAGAAAGGGAGTGAGCAGAAGCACAAGAAAGAGGAAAGAGAAAAGAAAAGAGCTAGGAGACATAGCAAGGAAGAAAGCAGATGAGCGAGAAAGGCAATTACAAATAAAGAGAAAAGGAGGTTATAAGTCGAGCGGCTCGATAAAGAACACCAACGCAGAGAAAGAGCAGCACATAAGCAAACGAGAGAGGAGAGCAGAGAAAGGCGCTCCTCGAAAGCGGTAGGGATTAAGATGGCCTTGTCACGTTTAAATGATGAGGATGGGGAAGACCTGTTGGCGCAGCGGCCCCGGCAAGCAGACTCAGTGTAGCGGTCAGGAAACAACAAGGGTGCCGGTAAGTCTCCGGACCGCCACACTTGTAATGAGGCCCAGTATACCCTATCGAAGGAAGCAGACAAGGGCATTTATGAGACGATTGCTACATTAGTGAAGCAAGGCATTCTGGTGCCTTCAGAATAGCAGTGCAACACCACAGTGTATCCAGTGAAAAAGGCAACAGGGTTGGGAGGGTCATGGAGTTTCATCCAGGATGTGTCCTTTGAACCAAATTGTTGAAGAATTCCTGTAAATTCCGAATTCAGCCACAATTCTGTGCAGCATCCCAATGGAAGTTACGCACTTCATGGTAATAGATTTGAAGAACACCTTATTTTGTATACCACTTCATGATGAGTCACAGGGCTTAAATGCGTTTCTATATAGAAAACGGAAACGGAAACACAGGAGACTCCCACAAGGGTACTGTGAGTCACCTTCCATCTTTAATAGAGCCCTTCAGATGTATCTAGGCAACATACAGGTAGCGAGCAGTCAGACTACGTGGACGACATTTTAATCTGTAGCAAGTCAGAGGGACAGTGTTGAAATGAGTCGGTATACCTGCAGACAGCATTGGCAGAAAAGGGTTACAAGGTGGACAAGGCAAAATTACAATATTGCCAAATGGAAGTGCTATACATAGGGAAGATGATATCACAAGAAGGGTGAAAAGTGACTCCAGAAAGAGCTCAGGCGATCCGTAGAAGGCCGATGCGATGACAGTGAGAGAAATGCAGCAGTTTTTGGGCCTTTGCAATTATTGCAGAGCCGGGTGTTGGACTACCCTTGTGGAACGGGTTTAGGGAGGCACAGGGCGGGAATGGTAAGTTAGTATGGATGCACAAAATGACTGAAGTATTCAAGGAACTGAAGAAAGCAATATGCACAACTGCAGTGTTAGGGATCCCAGACTATCCCGATGAATTTTATTTGTTCTTGCACTCCAATGTAGTAATGATGACTGCATTAATCACACAGAAGACTACCCTAGGGAACAAGCCATTAGCTTATTATAGTAGACGTTTAGACTGAGTAATGAGTGGACATTACCCTTGTGAACAAGCTATGGCTGCTGCCGCATTCGCAGTAGAGAAGTCAGCGAGTATTTCTATACCTTACGTGGAGCACGCCATCTCTGCAATTCTGGAAAGACCCAAGAGTACGTTGACCACACAGAGGTTCTGGATACAGGGTAATTATCTTGAATCCAGAAATCAGGTAGTGAGGCACAGGACTGTAAACCCAGCAACGTTTTTAGCTGAACCAGTAGAGAGGGAGACTATGTACACGACAGTATGACAACCTTCCCAAGGTGAGGGAAAAGCTACGTGAGGGGGGAGAAGTGCTCTATATTGAAGGGTCGTCGACAATAGACCAGAGAACAGAGAACAGGGGAAAGACTTACAGGAATGGCAGTGGTGAGACTAAAAGCAGACGGTACCGTAAACTTAATAGCAAGCGTAAGATAACCTTCACATTTTTATGCGCAAGCAGCAGAATTTGTGGCTCTCATAATGGCATTAGTAGCACAGAGGGACCAGAAAATTACAGTATTCAGATTCAGCCTATGTGGTGTTTACAGTACACTCTGGGCTGTCACAATGGCAGAGGAGGGGCTTCCTACATGCTGACTGCACATCGCTGCAGCACATACCCCTATGGGGCAGGCTCAAATACGCGCTTCAACTCCCAGTAGCAATCGCAATCATAAAGTGGCAGGCCCATACGACGGTGGAGGACGCAGTCTCCTGGGGCAACGAATCAGCAGATGTGGAAGCAAGGCACACAGCATATTTTTCAGGAATAACAGTCTCGATACCCCATCAAACACACATCGGTGTGTGCAATATGATTCTAAGGGAACATTTTTTTTTAAAAACTCAGGGTGACCAACCCCAAGTTCCTTGCAAAACATTTTCAAAAAAGGTAGCAGGCGCCCCTCTCCAAAAAGAACATTGCAGTAGAACCTGTTCTGTGTTTTTTTCCCCCACTTTGAGAGTTCTGGAAAGGGGCGCCTGCTACCTTTTGTGACTAATGTTTGCAAGGAACGTGGGGTTGGTTACCCTGAGTTACCTGGGGGAACCCAGACATGGACTCCCTGCTCACTGTGCTCAGAGAGGCAAAGCTCCACCTCACTGATGAGGCCCAACAAGGCTGAAACACGTGTATGGAGTTGCTGTTGGTACTCTTGCTCAGAAAGGAATTGCCATAGCATTTCGGTGCTGGACTGCCCATGTGGGCGGGACAAAGACTGATCTGCAAATGGACATTTACCATATGTGAAAGGTACAGTGAGCAAAAAGCGATTGCTACGAACTCTCATAGTGGAAAAAACCACAGAACAGGTTATCATGCCATGTTATTTCTTGAGAGGGGCACCTGCTACCTTTTTTGAATAAGTATTCTAAGGCAAGGCTATAATACGCTACCAACCACGCAGATAATGGAGTTTCAGGGAAGGGCTCAAACGGAGGAGAAAGAATTAAGGGTGAGAAGGGGTGGTCAATATCCCCTAGGGAGTATGGGCAAGCTAGTACTCCCAACAGCATTATTTAAGATTGCATTATCCTACTCATATGGGTAAAGTGGTACCTTCTTCCTACATTGGAGAAGATTGGTTATGTCCTATTGTGGTGGAGCATATGGAACAAGCTACCTGTAACGGTTGTTCTCCAGCATGGGTCTGGAATGGATTCACATGCTCATAAATATTCCCAGTCGACAGGCTGGGACTCCTCGGTAAGAAAAGAAAAGCAGTATTGCTTTAAAAGCTTGAATACCGCCTTTCGCCTGATATCCAATCACTGAAGACCAGGTCATACTGCACCCAACCAATGCCGGTCGTCTCCCTGAGAGCTGTCCCCGGTGGCCATCTTCAGATTGGAAGCGCATGGGGTGCCAGTAAGAACCCAGAAGAGCAACAGCGGGGACAGAGGGAGGGTTCGCATGTGCATCCATGCCATACCCATGCTGGAAAACAACCGTTACAGGTAAGTAACTGGTTCATTCTCCAGCATGGAGTCTGGCATGGATTCACATGCTCATGAATAAGATTATAAAGCAGTAACATATACACAACCACAGGAGGTGGCAAGGCTCAAGTGCACCACTTACCCTTGGAACCGATTCACCTCAAGCAAACAGGTTGCGCAGCACCACTTGGCCGACTCTGGACTCCTCCCTGTAATCCCGGTCGACACAGTAGTATCTCGTGAAGGTGTGAGTCGACCTTCACATAGCAGCCCTGCAAATGTCCAGCAGGGGAACCCCAGATAGAAACGCTGTCATAGCAGCGATGGCTCTGGTGGAGTGGGCTCTCAGCCTGCCTGGTAGAGGTGTGGGGGCCAGACGATGACAGTGCATGATGCAGCCAGAGAGCCAACTGGATAGGGAGGCCTTCCCCCGATTCATGGGACCAAAGTTCACCGAGAAGTCTTCCAGGAGGTAACAAGCAACATCCAGCCTATGCAGTGAACGTTCAGCAGCCAAAATAGGATTCGGAAAGAAGACTGGAAGTACTAAAGGTTTGTTGAGGTGGAATTCAGACAGAACTTTCAACATGAAGGAGGGTTGAGTGCGGAGCACCACCCTAGTAGGTTGCAACGATAAGCATGGGGCTTTGCAGGAAAGAGCCTGAATTTCCCGATCCGCCTGGCCAAAGTGATCACTACTCAGAACATAGCCTTCCATGAAAGAAACGAGAGGAGCACGATGTAAAGACTCAAATGGAAGTCCCATGAGCTTTGTGAGGACGACACTGAACTCCCACGCAGGGCCGGAGCCTTCAGTGGAGGAAAAGACCTAAAGAGACCTTTCATGAATTCTCTGACCAGCCTGTGAGACCATAACAATAGCTTTGTAGGGGGAACAGGTGTATCGTGAAATGGCCGCCAGATGCACATTGATGGAGGCATGGGCTAAACCAGACTTGGCCAGTGAGAGCAAGTATGGCAAGAGCTGAGGAGCAGAGACATGCAGCAGCGTGATGCCCTGCGCCCTGCACCACACTGTGAAGCGTTTCTATTTGGGACTGTAGCACAATACAGTAGAATACGCTCTTGCCTTAGCAAGAAAAGCTTTACATTCCAACGGAAGGTTGTAGTGGCCAAACTCTAAGACTGCAGGAGCCAGACCGTGAGAATCATTGACGCTGGACCGTGATGTAAGAGGGTTCCACCTTCTCTGGAGAGCAGGTCAGGAAGAGGCGGCAGCCCGATGGCCAGTGCCGTCAATAGTCTGAGCAGGTCTGAGTACCATATCTGGCAGGTCCACGTTGGGGCAATGAGTATCATCTTGCAGATGCATCACTTCACGGTGTTGATGACTGGTAGCAGGAAGGGAATCGGAAGAAAAGCGCATAGGAATGGACCCTCCCATCCGAGTGAGAAGGCATTCTCCCAAGGTCCCTGGTTGAGGGAACCTGCTGGCCAACTGCTTGCATTTGGTGTTCGATGCCATGGCAAATAGATCTCCGGACAACCCCATTGGGGGAACATCCATGTTACTTGGTCCTGTTCTAACTCCCATTCGTGATCAGATCAAAGCTCCCTGTGGAGGGCATCCACTATGGTGTTCTTTATACCTTCTAGGTGAAAGGGTACGAGGAGCATGTTCTGAAGGATCGCCCAGTGCCATAGGGTTTGTGCCGCCAACGACAGATCAGGCGATCGGGTCCCGCCCGGCTTCCTGATGTAGAACATGGTTGTGGTGTTGTCTGTGAAAATCCTCACCACTCGGCCCTTCAGCAGCGGCGAGAACGACTTGAGGGCCCAGAACATGGCTCAAAGCACCAGCACATTGATATGTAGATCCTTTTCCTCCAACAGCCAAAGGACTCTGGCTTTGGACTGCCCGGTGTGGGCCACCCACCCGTCCAGTGAGGCATCCGTGGTGACCGTTGCCTGAAAAGTAGGAGTTTTGAATGGGGAACCCTGTGTAAGTTGAGAGCGCACACCCCACAATTGGATGGCTTGCCTGAATGCCAGGTTGAGCTTCAACTTGTCTGATCAATTGCCTGTGACCTGGTGCCACCTGCAGTCCAGAAACTCCTGGAGTGGCATCATCTGCAGCCTGCAGAACGCGATAAGATGTATGCAGGAGTATCATGCCTAGCAGCGACTTTATTACTAGGATGGTTGCTGAATTGATGGCGGACAGACGGTGCACCTTCCCACGGATAGTGAGCACCCGCTCTTCCGAGGGGAAAGCTAGAGAGACGCCACTGTATCGAGACGTGCCCCCAGAAACAGAACGTCCTGATGGCGTTATGCAGTATTTCGGATAATTGATAGAGAATCCGAGCTCTGTAAGCAGGTGTATGGTCTCCTGTGTGTGTTGCACTGCCAGGCTCCGAGAACGTGACCGAATGAGCCAGTTGTCTAGATACGGGAAAACATTTATGCCCTTGAGACGCGGATGCGCTGACACCAGAGCCAAACACTTTGTGAACACCTTTGGTGCCGACTTCAGTCCGAAGGGCACCGCCTTGAACTAGTAGCGATTCCCCAGAACTACGAAGCAAAGGAATTTCCGATGTTTTGGATGAATGGGGAAGTGAAAGTAGGCCTCTTCCAGATCGAGAGTTGCCATGAAGTCCCCTTCCTCCAGTTGGCCGATCACTTGCTGCAACGTGACCATCCTGAACTTTTGGGGCCTTTACTTGTTGAGGTACCATAAGTCTAGGATTGGGCGCCACCTCCCCCAACTTCTTTCGGGCTAGAAAGTATCTGAAGTATGCTCCGGAGCACCGGAGTCACAGCAGGTAGGGTTCTTCTGCGCCCTTGGAACGCACTTCCCAGAGCAGCTGGGCAGTGTGTTGCTGCTTCCTCGTTACTGGTGGAATACGTGGGCACTTGCATTCGAATTCCAGCAGGTGCCCTTTCTACAGAATGTCCAGCACCCATTCGTCTGTGGTAATGTTTTTCCAGGCATCAGCGAAATTTGAGAGACAGCCTCCCACTGGGGTGCCGAAGTGGGGGCCTGGGCCCTTGGCCAAGTAAGGATTGCATGCTTTTTTGCTGCTTTCCTTGCTGGCGCCGAAGGCGCTGCGAGCCTCCACCGAAAGGCCTGGGAACGACCTGGGTAGGATTCCTGAGCCGTGGAGCGGGAAGGTTGACCGTAGGATGTGGATGCGCATCCCTTTGAAGATCTTTCAAACTTACTCCTGATGACAGAAAGGAAGAATGGCGCTGCAGCAGGGTTCCTAGGGACCTTGCTGTCTTTGTGTGTTTTGATGGCCTGCAGTGGTTTCATCCACCGCCTTTCCGAATAGATTATCGCATTCAAAAGGCATATCCGCTACCTTGTCCTGAACGTCAGGCCTAAAATTGGTAGCCTTCAGCCAACCTGGACGCCTGAGCGCTACGCCATTCCCCATTTGGCGGAAGCCAGAATCCGCGACATCCATAGTGTGATGGCATGAACGGAGGCCACCTCACCCTTTTGAATTAGTTCCAGATCTTGCGTCCTGTTGTCGACTGGCAAGAGTTCCAGGAGTGGGCCTAGTTTAAACCACAATTTGCTATCATACCAGGCCAGGATGGCTAAAGCGTTGGCAGCCTTGATGGGCGATGCTGCAGTATATATGATGCCCTGCCACCACACATCTAGCTTCTTCCCTTCTTGGTACAGCGGGACCATGGGCTTGGATGAATTCATCCTCGCTGCAGCCAAAACCACTAAACGATACAAACAGAAATTACTCCTCCACAACAGTTTTTTATGCCTTCCTGCTTTATGTAGCCCAGACATACCCACAGTTGACACGTGGAAATCCGTCTATCATTAATCTACTTGGTGATTCTAGAATCCGTATAGTGTGGGAATAATTGCTGTTCACAGCACTCGCCCAATGCTAAAGGCGTAGAGCTTAACCTAACAACACGATAACGCATTTCGCAGGCATTTCAGGTGAGTGGCACAAACCTGTTGGACCAACACAAAGAAACACCTAAGGATAACAACATGGGAAATGTAATTCAATTGTGATAATGTTTTGTGCCTTCCGTTACCTCCTTACACTCCTTGTTCGACGAAGGTTGATGTTTTCCCCAAGCTCGGACCCTTACTAACTGTTAAGATGAATTTCTAAACTCTGACCTGGTGGACAGAAGTTTAGGAGGCCACCCTAGTTTACTGCAACAGGGGAACCTTCTGGACAAACCAGACCAATCAACAGTAGCGTGGCAGGTGGTCAAGACTAAGTCTCAGGAGGGATGAGAGAGAGATCGGAAGCCCACAATGAGCACACAGTAAAACTCCACAGAATACTCTTAGACAAGTGCATATAAAAAAATGCATTATAGGGCTTATAACTAAACAAGGATAAACCACAGTAATAATAAACAGTTACCACACACGCCTTACACTGTTTACCATATATACAAATGCGTTTCGCCTAATGCGGGTAAGGAGGAGAACACAACCGTGCGCAAAAGCGAAAGCGGGTCCTCTTCAGGGAGCTGTAGCAGTTCATGAATGGGCTTGAGGCGATGAAGAATAATGCCCTATTATTCGAGGAGGGTCTACCCTTGCAGGTAGAGCGACTTTCGGATTTCAGGAATAGCTAAAGAGCACAGGCTAGCCCAGCTAAGGCGAGTATCTTTTCAGGGATTCTAATGCATAAAGAACAATGGGTGTGCCGGGGGGCCACCGGTAAGTGATAAAGTACTCATTGATCCTGGACACCGTCCAGGTCAAACTTTACCGGTCTAGTCCAGGTCGCTTGTAGGTTTAACCCCTGCAGTTGTATGCCGCTCCGGCACTCACCGGCTGCGGGACAATCATCTGTAGCGGGACAGTAGCCTTTTCTCAGCTCTCGAAGAAAGGAAGACAGTTCCAGTACAGCAAGTCTCACGGCAAAGCGTTAGGAAATATTGGTGCAATTTGTTTGGCCTACCTAATCTGGCTTTTTCCAGTAGCGCACAGCATTCACCTGCACTCCTCTGGGCTTTTGCTCATTTGCTATGGGGAAACTGTCAGCAGGTCGAACTCAACCATCAAGGGGTACAATGCTATCAAGGAATGTCAGGTCTTATCATGGGTGGGGGTAGTTTAGGATAATATGTACAGGTTTCTTGGAGAATTGAGTAAATTGCGTTGGGTCCTTAACTATTTGTTTGGTGGGTTAGAGCTACTTGGAGCTGAAGTAAACCTTCTAAACTGCCTTTCATTGTCCTTCCTTGAACAGGAAGGTCCTGTTTCTTGCAACACAGTACTTAGGGCTTTGGCTAAATAAGCAGTTTAGTTTCTGATCTGAAAACCTTATGTGAGCAGTGATCCAGGCAGCGTGAGACAAGACAAGTGGTTTACTTGGTGGGAGCGCAGCAGAATAAGCGCACAGGAACATTCTCTTCAAATTAATTCATGAAAATAATTTGGATTCTTCAGTTTCATAGTATAGGTATTTAGTTAGGCAAGAATTCCTTTTTTGGAGCGGCTCCTTTCTGCAAGCAGCAAGCCGTGAAGAACAGACTACTTACGCTGCGAGCGTGCTCGTGAGCAAATGTTTTGTTTACCTTGACAGTGCATAATAGGCAGTGCGCAACATCATTACAAGTAAACATCTGAACACTTGGGGGCAGCGATTTGAAAGCATATTGCATCTTCATTTGGGTAAGCGTAGAGCGCGAGTAGAGTCTCTGCAGTGCTCCCGCTCTAGATGCTAGGAACACAAGTGTAACTACTAAGTCTTCAATCACCCAATTCAGTTGCGCGGAAGCGCCTAAATGAACGCTAATCTGTAAAAACAAGTAATGCAGCCTGGGGATGATTAGCGCACCCAGTGGACAATCGCATACTTGACCTGCCCAATTAAGGAGTGATTTAATCTTGGGGACACCAGTCAAAGTTTGCAAGTTCTGTTTTGAGTTTTCTTGATTAACTATATAATGAGTCAGTAGTAAGACAAAGCATTTCAAAACTAATTCTAGGAGGCTGGATGAGGCGTCGAGTCCAGAGATCAAAAAGAGAAGTCTAACTTTCAGTTCAAGTCGTAACTCAGGTTCAAGAAGAGTTTCTAATGCCGCTGAGCAGTTGTAGAGGATTGCACAGGTACTAGTTTGTCCTGGGGGGATATGGTAGAGTGAGGTTTGTTGATGGTTGATTTTAAAATAACTTCTCGCCTTGCTCATCCTCTGCAGATCATTTCGAGTGAGAAGACAGGAAGTATGAGCCTTTTTTATTTGATGCACTTCTCCTTTCCCCTGGGGATGTTTGGACTTCAGCTGTTTATCAATATGCTGTCGATCATACATTTCAAGGAGTCTGTGGGGTTCAGCAGCTCCTGTGGCCAAGCAGATTAACCGTTGGGAGCAGATGCAGACAAACCCAACCATCAAGGGGTTCAATAATATCAAGGAAGAGCTGAGAGCAATTAGTCTAGTGGCCCTCCATAAAAGATACGTTCTAGATATCCTCACAGCTATGGAGGGAGGCGCCTGCGCCAAGATTGGGTCTTCTTGCTGTACATTCATTCCTGCTAATGACCAAGGCAACAGGACCCTGACAGAGGCCATCTCCCGGCTCTCTGAAATGCACACGAAGATGGAGGCAGAAATGAAAAACGTAGGAAAAGACAAAGGGTAGCTTCTGGCACAGGCGAGTGCTGTTTGGGAGACCCTAGTGCCCCCATTTTGGTCTCTATTTGCTGGTAGACAGGTGTGTGTGCCTGCCCGCTCCAAAAGCCGTTCCGGCTTCCAATCGGGGGGAGGGCCCTCCTCCTAGCAGCCAGCTGAAATCTGCCCAATGTCTAACTTTAAAAGCACCAGAAGCGCTGCGTCCACATTAGTCTCCAGCCCCCTGCCCACTTCCTCCTTGGTGCATAGCCCCACCTCCAAGCCAGCCCCTGCATACTGATTGGCCCTTTCCTACATATTAAACTGCACTCTAAGGCAGGCCCCCTGCTCGGCAGCCCTTCCAGCTAAGGGACCCAAGGATGCAGCCCAAAAGGTTTTTGCAGGTGTCAGCAGGGGAAGCAAGCAGCCACCCACAAACCAACCCAGCCCAAACTGCCACTTAACCCCTCAATCCTCAGTCATACACATAACCCAAATCGACCCGTTGTCCCCCATTGTCTGGCTTCCACCAAACGAGAAAGCCAAGAAATAGGACAGAAGTTTACCCACCTAGTACACTGGTCGCAGTTGTCAAATCCTGCCTATTCCCTATTCCCCAAGCAGCAGCCAATGTGTTCCTCGCTTCCACCATTACCCATGGAGGAGGTTGCAAAGCATAATCCCACTCGCGACCAACATAAGTCGTTCGCAACTGTGTCCAGACGTACCAAACAATGAAGTCTGCCGGTGTCAGATGGGAAAGCAGGGAACAGACAACAGTCACCCAGCAGCGACAGGAAAAGTAAGTGGGGTGCGGACAGGGGGGGGGTACAGCAATTACCGTTCCCACAAAAAGTGTCCCACCTCTCTCCTACCTTATTATCGCCAACACGAAATAGCTGGTAACGTGCATGTGCTCATTTACATGTTGCAACTGTTGCCCCCACATAGACTCACTGAGCTCTGAACTGTGTTGCCAAGTCATGCCTCACACCGAGAGAACTATTAGCAAGCTACATCTCACAACTAGTTAAACTGTACTCTGTGCTTGATAGCCCAGATGAAATTGTGTATAAGAGCCGGCTGCGCATCGGGACAGAGTTGTGGGGGTTGGCTTTGTGTCGCATCTGGACAGAGTTGTAGTAGTTGATTGTGACAATCGATTGTATGAGTTAGCTTCATCTCACATCTAACCAGATTGTTGAACGTTAGCCTGATTATGTAAGTGCAGAGATATGACTGACTTGCACAGACTGTTAGCCAGGCATTTCATGCATTGAGACAGATTGTATGGTGAAACGTAGTCCTTTTTCTCGCACTATCTAGGAATCTCAAATCTAGATGCGTTTTCTCATTAAGTGCCATTCTGTGAAACTTAAGCCTTTCTCCCGTTGGCTGGGGAACACGAATCTAGGTGTGTTTTTCAATCATAGATCTTGAGAAAGGAACACAAAGCTAAAGAGCCAAGGAAAATGGAGAAAGAGAAATCCACTAACCCAACTCTAAAACCTCAACCATCCGCATACATTTAAGACTCGAAAACTCACACAACCACTTTTCTTAGAACGGCAACCCGCACGTACTTCAGCACATTGCAACAACAGACAAACGCATAATTCTCCACAACAGCACACTGGGAAGTTGCACCAACACGAAAACCGCACTTAAGCTCAGCGAACGGTGCAAACCGAAACGAAGCTGCTAACAGGACATCACAACTCTCACTCTCCATTTCCCACTACACCCTACCAATTCCTCTCCTCCACCCTTTTCAGATCCGCCAGAGTGCATGGGGACCACTATTGGGTGGCGATGGTGCGCAATACAAATACCTTTAACATTAAAATATATATTCTCATAGATACCAACATGGATGGCCAATGGAACCAACATGGATGGCCAATGGACTGAAAGTACGGGCAGCAGCTTTGATATTAGTGTTGCTGACAGTTTGTGTCATCAGAATAATCATCATCATGCAGTGTAGGAAGACAACTGAGAAGACTTAAGGGATGAAAGTGCTGATCAGAAGTAGAAACTGAAGATGAGGAAATAAAAACACGGAATTCACTGAAATCAAAATTGATGCAGTGTCCTCTGTTCCCGGCAGGAACAGTGTTCCAGTATCTCTACAACACCGGTGATTATTGGAGAAAATGTGTTGGGTGCAACCCTGATGTGGACTGCAGTCACGTGACATGGCGCCTGGATGATCATGCAAAATACTATTGACATCTCAGAGGGATAACAAAGGTTCGGCTCCCGAAATTGCAGACAAACCAAGAGAGTCGTGTAGGTAGTGTGGTCGACAGGTTAACCATAGGTGGGAATTGTAGATGGGAAGGGGGAGCAAATCTGACCCTCATGCCCCCACACACTACTCAACACGAAGAAAGAGAAGTTACAGATGTGCCTTACTCTTAGGCCCATCATCATGTATCGCAGGTGTGAGTCGTTTTCTCTCAGACAGCCGTTTATAGCATACCCAATCGATGATTTAGACGGTATGCAAATGCCATCGATCGAGCAAGTCGACGGACTGCAAAGCCAGAAATCAATGACCACATCACGACATAGCCTCCCTTATACATGAAGTGCATACTCATCCATTCATGAACATTACATGAACATGCACTAGTTTATTGAGTATTGTACAAAAAGACTGTATCTAAACGGTTGCATGAACAAAACGTTCTACAAAACAAATGCTACCACCAAAGGTTCAAACACCAAAAGTTCAAACCTTTGGTGGTAGCATTGCAGGCAAGTAAAAAAAATAATAATAATAAAATTTTATAAAACAGGGGCTGCGGGGTTGTCTCCCGCAACAACCCGCTCACTATACTTTATAGGGGAAACCCCTGCAGCCCCTGTGAAAAAATAAAAGTATCCTGCGGTGCCAGTTCTCGATCACGGAAGTGAACGGGAACTGGCGCAGCAGGGACTACGCTTGAAGAAAAAGGTAAGTGGTGTTTGTTTATGTTGGGGTGTTCGCACCTTTCTCATGCAAATTTTCTGGCCGCGGTAAAATCAGCTGCGGTCAGATCACGTAGATCCATTTATTGCATATAGGCACGAAGCACATGCTTAGGACTCACGAAGGAAGAGGACGGACACACAAACTTATCTCTTTATATTCACTTCCTTTGCCAAGGCTGAAACCGCAAGATGGAAAGTAGTCATATGTAGCTTGCATAGGTTTGACTTTAGTAACATGGAGAAGCCATAAGGAATGATATAGAAACTATAGGTCTCTGAAAAGGATGACAAAGGAGAGGCACAGGCTTCGAGTACATGGACACGATCGCGACAGCCAGAGGCACGCAGAGACACAGCACCCAGCCAATGACAAGTGGAGACGGAAAGTTCCAGTAACCAAAACAATTAGCCACCTGCAGAAAATCAGGCTAAAATGCTCCGAATTACAAGCAGGAGAGCTTGATTTCGTGGTCTCACACACGTGACCCAGCCGAACAGGACAATGCCCATTCTGAGGTAGACGAAGAGGACTGTTCCCATACAACCAGAGAGGATAATGTTACAAGTGCTGCCCACGAACTGCAGACTGAATGCACTCTCCCAAGCTTAGGTGATCAGAGATGGCAACAGTAGAGAACGCTCGAACCTCCATGTTCATTCCCATTGCCCTGAAAAGGTACACCCGGTCTGGTAACGAGCTGGGCCGCCAGGGATGGGAGGATGCATTCTGCCCAATCCAGATTCACCTTTCATCTGGGGATATAATTTGTTGGAAAGGCCAATGGTCTCTTTGCAACCCTGCAACATTGTAGATTGATACTAGTAGAGGTGGTCATAGGAGGAGCCACTAGATATGGCTATCCAATAGTAAAACTAACCCCTATAGAACGTATAATTAGTTTACCCGAACTGACCAAAGGGTGTGATAGGTTTCTGGGATGGAACCTGAACTTGTGATATCATACAAGGATAAAACCGGGTGACACATGCTTAGAAGACGGGCGCTCTGTAGAATACTTGTTTTTCTGGTGTGATCCCGGTCAATCTGTTCTGCTAATAAAAACGCAGTAACTTCGCCCCATGGTTGAGTCTTACGTTCTTGTGGTGGAGAAGTTTTTGATGGCCCAAGTGTTCTCTGCTGATAATTGGGGTGACTGCTAGAGGCCCCCTGGCAACATCTATACAACAGTCTAAAATCTCCTTCTATGTGGCCAAGGAAAGGCAGATGAGATGCTACCTGTTCCTGACCCTGGGGGTGGGGTTAGGAGGATCACATCAGGACGAGACACAGCATTCATCCTCTTTGGAGAATCGGGTTCCCATGGTGCCTGAGAATTTAATGGCATGTTGTCAAAGTAAGGCCTCTCCTCCCAGACTTTCCCATTGTACTAAGTATAAGGAGCCATCTTTTAAATATGGAAATATGGAAATGATGGGTATAAGAGTAAGGGAGATAATGCTACTATTTTAGTAGTGATGATTCTCCATGGTGATCAGGTTTTAGACCCAAGAGAAACCTTTATTTCCTTTAAATCTTTCCATAGGTCATGTAAATCCCCTAAACAAAGTGTATCAAACAAGTCCCATAATGCTCCTAGTAATGAGATGAGAAAGAAGTCCAGACTTGCCAAAGTGTAAAGGCCTGTCAGGTGCGGGCCACAGGGGGAGAGCTGAAGCAGCCGAACCGATAGAAAGAAGCAGTGAATGGAGTCACCACTGTGCTAACAGGACGCTGTGTGAAGTTCGAGGATTCAGTCGAGATCCCTGGTGTATGCATAGGATAGCAGCAAGAAGCGGTAGCAATGCCAACGATCCTGAGGGTTGTGGGGGGTGTGAGAAGCTCCCTGCATCCTGCGACCTGCTCCAGTGTTAAGCCTTTTACCCAAGAGTGTTCAGGGTTGTGCAGGTTCCGTTGACAGTCAGCGCAAGCAGTGTCAGGCTGCTGGGAGTTGTCAAACACTACAGCTGTCCCGGCAAATGGAGAAGTGGAACCAGCGTGTCAGAAGGAGATTCCAGGAAAGACCGTTGAGTTGGCCTAATGCAGGTGACCCTGGGGGCGCTCCAAAGGAGACCGCAGAGTTTTTTTGAATACCGAACCAAAGAGGGGCAATAACAAAGGAGACAACTTTCATGAAGGGGGGAGATCTTAAAAAGGGACATTGTGGTGACATTGTAACTTACAATACCAAAGCCAAAGAGTAACACCAAGGCGAGTTGAATTTAGCCTTCCCATATAAAGATACCTCGAGGAAGAGAGCTGTAATCGCATTAACAACCACCAAAAAGGTTGTGTGAAGAAATGTGATATACAGCAGGAGAAAATCCCTCCTTGAAAGTAGAACATGCATTGCTTATGGCAAACAGACCATTGTGAGAACCATTGTCCTTTTGTGGAGTGTGTTGAAAAAAGAACTGTATGCCAATTGTGTTAACAAGCCTTAACACAGAGTAAAAGTTGTAGTAGAAGTTTTTATCCTGGCAGGAGTGTAAACCAGGAAAGGGACAAATCAAGGTTAGTGCTGGCAGGCAAGTAGACAAGAAAGAAGATAACGAAGTACTCTGAATGTGGTAAAAGGTTGCGTCCGAAAAGAAGTGGCAATTCCATTACTATGATTAATGAACCGCCTACCGTGGTCCCTCACCTTTGACTTTGCTAGCTAGAGCTGTAGGAAGCTGTAATCCACAACAGCTGGGACGCAAAGTGCTAAAATGGGACTTCTCGGTCTAGGATAGTCTGACTGGCAAAAACCTATTATAGGAAGGACTTCAACATAGAAAACATGTGAAGAATGTGCTATGAAGACATGATTGGAAAGGGAGAATGGTGCAGAGGAAGGACCCAGAGCAAAGACCGCAGACTGGCAGATCAGTATGCAGTCACACCAATAGAATGCTGTTGAGAGTCCAAGCGACAGTGAGGAGCGTCAAGTTCTCTCATCTGACACAGCAATGAGAGGCAGAGCAAGACAGTACAATTTAAAAAAGTTGCTGAACAGCAGAGAGAGGTGGAGTGAATCACAGCCTGACAGAGAAGGATCAAGACTGCGCTACATTCATCGTACATGTGTTTGGTCCAACCCAATCCCTGATCTGATCAAAGACTAAATAAAGCCAGACTTTTGCAACCACAATTGTTAGTGTCACATGTGTCATCGCTCGACCTTACCACAGAACAAGACCCTGTTCTTAGCCATGTTACCCCAAATGGCATTTTAGGTGGCAGAATCAGCCACTCTGATGCAAAGTTGCCCAGGCTTGCCGACATGGCACACGCCACACAGTGAATAAAGAAGTGCGTCAGGTGTTACCTGTCTGCTCTGGCTCGCTCTTGTCCTCATCTTCAATATCAAACTCTGACTCCCGTTCCTCATACTCTACGTTCTCGTCCAGCTCTTTGAAATCCGGGGCAAAGGCGCTCCAGTTTTCCTAAAACACAGAAAAAGTAAAATTCTGGGACAGAAGCATGTCAAAGGTTCAATAACATGCAAAAACAACCTGACAATCAGTCCAACATCAGCAGCATTTGCAAAAATGCACAGCAAAGATTTTTAGCATAAAACTACTTATGAGGAGTTTTCCTAAAGTCGACTTTGTAGGTACACTTCACAAAACTATTCCAATGGTGTAGATCCCCCAACTCTCATCAGTCGGTACTACTCATGGACCTTGGTAGAGTAGAAGAGCAGTCTGCGTTGGGACAGTTTTTCTGAAGTCCAACTAAGGGCTTAGTAAAACCATTCAACTGAGGCAGTACAAGACTCCACTCTTCGGATAAGGCTGTACCACCCGAGTATATGGTAGCATAGACAGAGCAGCCAGGCTTATCTTAAGAGGGAGAGAGGGCTGTAGGAAAGTACTTAGAACTTTTAGTATACCAAAGATTCAATAGAAACAAAAGTATTATACAAAATAAAAGGTTTATTATAAATACAATTAGGCCAAGTTAAGTCCTGGGGTAAGTACTGGTCAGAGAGTCAAACACATTATACAAACACAAATGCTTGAAGGTACACAGACCAAAGCATAAACCTTCAGAATTACGAACAGTAATTCTAGGGAAGTCAGACCTTATGATGCACTTCTAGTATAGGTCACAACTATTCATGGGGAGTAAAACCATGTGTTACTTTCAGTAATAAAAGGGTAGTAGACCCTGTCAGTTATGCAGTGACACCCAGCAAGGAAATCACATAATCAACCAACCCTGATTACCAAGATACTTTTCTGAATAGAGAAACACAGATTCAAGGAACAGTATATACCTATAACTACTTTTATGATAACACAGAGTTCTCCCTGGTGAGTAAGACCTTTTGGTGTAATTACAGTTGCTTTTCAGCTCTGTGGAAGACGCAAGAACTCCGGATTGCACCAGGCAGACCAGGGTCAGCTACACCTACAGAACACTTTTCAACAATGGCACACAGCTATTCTAGGCACGTAAAACCCAATGTGGTAATATACTATTACAGTTGCTTTTCAGATCAGTGGAACACAGATTGAGGTACAAAATAACTAAGATGGCACGCAGCTATTCAAGGTAAGTAAAAACCCATATACCTTTTAAAGGAGCTACTAGCAACTTAAGAGGTTAGTTTAACCTAAGGCAGACTTATTCTACACAGGCCAACAGCAAGTCAGGGGAAGCAAGGCCCAACCGGGGCACTCGTATGTTTATATCCTAACAGGAATAGTAAAGAGAAGCCACACCATTGCTTTTGAGGAAGAGGCACAACCAATTCACAGGTGAGTAAAAGAACCTCACATTTACTTTTCAGAATGGCACAACACAGATTCAAGGCAAGTAAGAACTGTTGTAACTGTTCACTCTCAGAGTTCAGTTACTAACTCTGTACTTTTCAACCACTTGTTATCCTTTTCAAGACAGAATCCTTTGCATATCCAGTCCTTCCTAGTCTATTGCATGGGTTCACTCAGAGGCAGAAGAGGGACTAGTGGTCTAGGTGCCAGCTGTAGGCAGGGCGAGATAGGGCTCAGTTGTAGAAAAAGTTTGAGTTCCTGAGGAAGACTGCTCAAACAAGTAAGGAATTCACTTTAAAGTTAGTTATGGTCCTGGGACTTGCGAGAAGACACCCTAGGAGGATTCCAGCAGTGGGCCTGGGTGAACTGGATGAGAGGACTCCCAATCATAAGAAACACCCCAAAGCTTTACAAGAATAGCAAAGGCTTAAGGTAAATAAATACCCTAGCCAACACAGTACCCTAGCACGGAAGAAGAGTTGGAGCAAGAAGACTTCAGTATCTGCAACCTGGTCGATGAATTCCATCATGAATACTGGAGGCAGGACACTGGAAGGGCTTCTGCAGCAGGGATCAACGGGGAAGGCTCCAGGCAAGAGTTTCTTCGGGCATCCAGCTTTTTTTTTTATTTTACAAAAAAAGCAAATAGAAACATTTACCTCGGCATTTTTTAATGAAACTATATTGCACTAAAAATACTGAATTTTAAATTAAATCTATATGGGGCTGGGGAGGGATATAGGGGTTAAAATGGGTGGGGAGAGATTAAAAACATAGGGAAATGGGGAGCTTGGGGGGGAGAGAGGGCATCCCCACCCAAATAAATAAAAATAGGGTGTTTTTTTCTGTTATAGATTTGGTTAAAAAAAAATGCTTCCCTGTAAGTTTTCAAAAAAAACTAAAATAAAAAACAAACCACAGAACTGTTTCTCCGCGGCTGGATGCGGCTCTGTGATTTTGGCGCCCTTTTCAGAAGCCAGCAGAAGACTGGATATCACTGATTGGATTTGCGTCGCTTATCTGGTCCAGCACTCTGTTGAGGGGGGGGGGGGGACGTCTCTGGAGGTCCAGCTGGATGCCACCAAAGTTTCTGCTCGATTCGGAAGACCATGCACTGCATGATGGCCTGAAGCCCCAGGGTATTGCAGCCCCGCAAGGTCGCAGCATGACACAGAATTGCTCAAAATGCACGTCTTCTTGAGTCCAGTGGATCTCACCAGGCTCTGGGTCAGGATCGTCCGTTTCGGAGTCCGCAGGTCGCTAGGAAGGAAAGGTAACAGCAGGCTCCAGTTACACAGCGGCTCTGCGGTCGCTGGAAATTGTCTCAGCTGCTGTTTCTTCATCTTCCTCTTTGGATTCAGGTTCAGTGGTCGACTACCTTTTCAGCTTACATGAGCAGACTTCTATGCAGCAGTCATTTCAAGTTTGAACTGGATTCTCGCAGGCAGGCTGGAAGATAAAGGGTTGCAGAGTTTTGGACTCTGTGCCATCACTTCCTGCCTTCACAGACACTCTGGAGCCTGGGCGGGTCTGACCAAGGTCTTCCGTCGAAGATAGAAATCACACAAAGGACTATTCCCACCCTGGAGGGCAAGGGGAGATCCAAGAAAGGACAAGGAACGCTAAAATGGCAAACAAGACAACAAGGGGACATTTTGGTAAAACAAGATGTAGAAGGGATAGAAATATCCTTTCTACCCTTGGGAACTGTAGTTCTCACAAGGTTAGGCAGAGAAAGCAAAAGGGGAGGCCTAAGGGCAACTCTGTAACAATAAAAAGGTATGTACCAAAAGTTGTCAAAGAGGATAGAACTAAAATGGACACTATGCAGAGTCTTAAAAAGGACACCCATAAAAAGAGCAAAAGGATCTGAGAGTGTGGAAAAAGGTTCCCACTCACTGCAGTATAGGGAAAAATAATCTACCAGTCCAGCAAAAAGTTCTGGGGTTCTTGCAGGTCAGGAAGATTTAGCACCAAGATTAAAAATCATACTTAACAGCAGGCTTATCATAAGAGGAAGATATGAGCTGTAGGTAAGCACGCTGAACCAAGTTAGTATTGCAATTCAAAGAAAAATTCAATAAATATATATTAAAGTCTAGATTATATATATACACACACAACACACACACACACACACACACACACACAGGAATCACTTAAATACTTGGCACATTGGACCAAAACACTTAAGAATACTTTTCAAAGGCCAATGCTAAGTTTGTAGTTGCTTGTGGTTACCATCGCTACAGCATTTGACACCAATGACAGCTCTACCGTATTGTCGGTAGAAACGCACACAAAAAGTAATACGGTAATTGTATTTAGTTAATAAAAAACACAAGATGATGACAGTTGGTTAGTCTAACACTAGCAGGGCTTAAGGTTGTAGAGGCAGTTTATTTGCAGCACAACACTCTAAGTCCAAAATGCAACCCTAGCTAAAGGCAGTTCGGAGAGGTCTCAAAGTCTTGACTAAGATGCAACCAACATTGGAGACCTTGTTAAAGGACTCGCTAAAGGGACACACGCAGCAGCTTGGGTTGGATGTAAGAGGGGGTTGCCCTGGACACCTCTATGTGCACTCCCAATGATCTGTAGCGACTTTTAAGATTACAGTAAGCACTACTTTGTTCCCCACAGTACGTTAGGTCTGGAGAAATGTTTGTGGCTGGATTCTCCTCTATGTTGCAGCACTGGACCCAACATCCAGATTCCTTGGTCTGGTGACGAACGGCAGGACAATGGACGGGATCTCCCAGCAGACGTCTTGAGGGAGGACCTCTTGCATGGATTCCAGCAACTTCTCTGGTGTTGGCGCCTTTTCTGCAGCACCAACAAAGAAGACGATCGCCCGGTAAATCATCTTCGGTTTCTGAATTCCTGCAATCTGGTGAGGGAACTTGGACAGATCGGATTGCGTCTCTGGAGGTTCACATGGAGCACAGCAAACACTTGGATGGATTCAGCCTTTCCACAACAATGCCCTACAATTGGGTAGGAGGTCTCCTGGTATTGAGGTTTCACAGCTCTGGAATGTCACAGGACCTCAGGAGATGGCTCCGATTAAAGTTAGTCTTGGGACTGGTCCCACCAGTCAAAGGGAAGGAGTCATCCTCTTTGGAGTTCCTCTATCGCACAGAAAACAGGATCAGGACAGCGGTGGTCGCTTTGCAGTGTTGCAAAGGGTCTGCATGCGTCTCTGGTCGTCGGTTCCTTCAGTTTCCAGTGGTCGACTTGCCTTTCATCTCAGGAACCTCACCTTTTATTCTGTTTCAACACATGCTCCTCTGCAATCTCTTTACTGAAAGGGGCAGGTGGCTGTCCAATCAGGCCAGCCAGACCCCCAGTGGGAGCTGGTTCCAATCAGGCACTCGGCCAGACAAGAGCAGGGGAGTGAAAAACTCCCCCGCCACTTCCTGCCTGACCAGACACACCAAAGGGTTCCCAACGAAGGCGCCAGATATATATATATATATATATATATATACACACACACACACACCCCTTCTCCGCCCCCCCGCCACCCCCTAGAATGGTAGAAGACAGGCTAACAAAGAACAACCACACTAGAAATGGCAATAACAAAAAAGGCGCCACCAAGTTAGTAGTTAGGTGGCCCTATTGTGCACAACCGGGGCTATGAACATAGCATGCAGTGGAACATTACACACTAGTTGGTACAACCGGGGCTATGAACATAGCATGCAGTGGAACATTACAAACTAGTTGGTAGAACATGCCACTGCCACCAGCCAGACTAGAAGGTGTGTCTATGTGACTAAAAAGCCAAAGGAGCAGAGAGAAGGGGGAATACTACGCATCCCTTTACCACTCCACATAAGGTGGTGTGTGCCAATCTGCAAGATAGCTCAACGGGTTGAGCGCTCACTTCTGCGATCTCAGCATGATCTGCAGGTCGCAGGTTCGAATCCTGGCAAGGACAACTCAGCGTTTCATCCTTCCGACGTCGATAAATGAGTACCAATATCGGTTGGGTGATGTTGTATGTAAAAATGTGCTCTGTTAAGCACTTTGGATTAAGGCGCTATATAAATAACACATTATCATTATGTTTTTGGAGAGACACAAACTATAACAGCAACACTACCCATAAGGAGCTGTGTGCTGCATTAGTAAAATACAGATGCCTTAAAGAGATATGGAGGAAAGTAGACTCCATAGGACAGTAAAGTTCCAAAAGACAGAGCCCATAAGAACGAATGATTGGAAAAAGGCTCCACTCATTCAGGATTAAAGAAAATGGGCCAGGAGTCCAGCAAAAAGTGCTGGGGGTCTTAATAGGAGAGGGGATGAAGACTAAAAATTATAAATATCTCCAACAACTTCTAAAATCCACTCCTAGGAAATTCACCTAGCTAGAAAATAGCTAACCCTCATGGCTTCCATAGCTAATACATGGGAAATACTGTGTACAAAAGTCGCCACAATTATTAATCTGAAATCATTTTGACCACAAACCATTCTCCAGAATCACAAGATTTACTTGCGATTGTCGCCAACTGCAGAGAGGATCTTTACATGTTAGGCAGGATGGTGCAACAGGTTGCCTTGGCTGACACAAATGATGGGCCCTTAACCATTTCAGAAAGAGCCAAGCTACATCAGAGGACCTGATGCCATTGGCTATTGTGTTCGGCGCCCATTAAAAGACAGCCTGTGGTTACTTCACATCAGTGTGCGGCTGACTGTGTGCACAGGTAGATACTCAACCAGTATGTAAGCCAACCTGACTCGGAAGCCTCCACGCCCTGGTGCTGCAAGCGACCCAAGTGTGATAAGCTGGAGAGTGATCTAACACTTAAGTAATGCGGAGCAATTAAGAATGACCTTTAGTCCCATCGTAGCCAGTGGCACAATGTATGACCCAAGAAAACGGAGTACACCAACTTACTTCAAATATGGAAACGTTCATTGATGGGTTGCATCTACACCCTTGAGGTGCAATCTCACAATGGCAGAGAGTTTTCAGAAAAACGCCGGGAGAGTCTATTAAATGGCTCTTACACAAGCAGCATGCTGAAGTGGCAAATAATCGGCGTAGGGCAGGGTACAGAGGGTAATCACTTACCACTTGATTTTGAGCCCAGATGGACACCACGCCACTTGAAATCGAAGCAATGATTGGTCGGACAGGATGCCACTAGGGTAATGAAGTAAAGCAGAATGATTAAGCAGTTCAGGTGATACCAAAGTCCAATACTAAGGGCAAAGGCTTGAAGAATGTCCTACTCACTGCCACATCCAGAAGCAGCTCACCACGGGTCCCATGCAGGATTTTCACTAGGTTTCCAATGCTCTTCTCCCAGATGTAGAGGGCGTGCTGCCGCGCGGAGCCCGCCACAATGTACTCCCCATCACCAGAAAAGCAACATTTCTTCCAGGGCGTCCTTGAGAAATGGTGGTAAGTAAAGAATCCTATAGTGAGCGATGGGGTTACATTACAAGAGAGACAGATACAAGGAGGGTACGTCGCCAGAGACAGTGAGGCAGTTCCTCAGGCCACAGAGGGGCAGGTCCACGACAGATGGGGTGCAGGGGGTAATTTAGAGGCAGGGCCTTGGGTAAGAGAGACCGGTCTCTCATGGGCATGGGGATGGGCTAGGGAGGTAGATGCCAGGAAGGTGGTGGTAGGGAAGCGGGCTCTGGGAGAAGAAGAGGCAGGCCAGTGGAACAAGAAGAATGGTAGGTCTTGCAGGACAGATTAGCCAGCACAACAGCAGCCAGAGCAAGTCCAAATTGCCGTGCCCACAGTACAAGGTGGCCACTACCAGGCTCCCTGCCAGTTGCTCCTTCCCATGCTTCTCAACAGCATCCACAATTGTCACAAAGGTGGATCATTTTGAGAATCAAGAGACAGCCAAATAAGCATTCACCAATCCAATGCCTTTTCCATCACATGACTTTCTTGAACACCACAGCCCCTTGTCCACTCTCAGTGAGGAACACATCAATGCTCACCCGATTTTCAACACAATGCCACATCATCAACCTCTTACACCAGGGATAAAAATTGCTGGTAGAAATTTAGCTCCTGGCTGCAGACTGGAAGATCCAGTTTGGCTTGACACAAATGACCACTCTTATTTCCAACTAGGGCCACAAAACTATGAGACATTGTATAAAAGCTGCATTCAGAAACCGCTCAAGTCACTTAAAGCATAACAGTCATTTGCAAATGGATAAAAAATGTACAGTCTGCATCTTGCACAGAATATAAGATTTGCAGAAGGCAGCATATGGGCTTCATGTTTGCACTAGAGTGGCTGTTCTTGCTCACTGTTTGATGCTGGACGTCCAGCACCAGGTCAGTAAGGTAGCTTAGTGTGTGGAGCACTACCTGCTGGGATACGTGTGGATCTGCTGATCACAGGATCGAAACCCAGCAAGGTTAACTCAGCCTTCCACAATTTTCAAGATGAACACGAGTACCAACTTTGGTTAGTAATAATTGCATATAAAACGTTTTATGTACAGCACTTTGGGAAAAGCGCTATAACACTAATTATTGATATTTTGGTACGAGCGTTCGGAGGCAACCTTTCAACTGTAAACTACTAGCGTGACAGTAGTTCAGCAAAAGATCTGGTCAAAACGAACTAGCTTCCAAAGACCACCACAAATTGGCTGCAACTCACCGATTCACCAAATCCTGTAACTTTTGCATGGGCTCCGGTTCTCCATCGCGGCCGCACGTCAATATTTCCCGCCCATCATACACACGAATTATTCGGTCGGCTGTGTTGATCAAAAAGCAACTGAAAGAGCAAAAAAAGTGAGTGTCAAAGAACAAATGAGGGTAAACAGGAGCAGGAAAACAAAGAATTAGGGGTGGAGAACATTTTATAGGGGCAAATAGGAGCAGAAAAAGGGTAGAGTAAGGGGTAAATAAAAGCTTGCTACGGTCTCCTTCACTTCGTTTCAAGTGGCAGAGGGCAATTAGAGAAGAGATTACAGTACTCAAGCAAGGCAAGTGAAGTAGGGCTTGCCCTCGCACCACGCTCTCACCCACCCCATCGAGTCCCTACTGCCTGGGGGGGGTGGCAGGGGTGGACAGATGCCTTCTTATAGTTAACATCAATCTGGCAGATCATTGAGCTCCTTTCCATGAATGCACAACCACTCCCAGAAAACAATAGTAACAAATGGAGTTCAAGTTCTCTGTTCCCACACCTTAGCGTGGCCCCTCTTTATAGCGCCACAATTTCTTCCAATTCTTGCTCTACTGGCATTTTATGATGCAAAACGTTCAGAATAGCATCCATCTTTGTTGAGAATGTCACAAACGGAGGGGAACAGGGTGGGAAGGGAGGTAATGGGAGGAGAAGAGAGATGAAAATTCAAAGAACCATGTATTGCTAAATAAGCCCAAGCAAACGGGTATGGGCAAATAGAGGCATACATTTAGTTTGACTTGTAATGTGAAACATAGACTTGCTTATTTTTGTTAAAAATAATGTGGCGAATTGCCTAATTTCATAATGGCAAAGCCAACATGCAGGCTTGATAATGTAGAGGAGTTTTGCGCTTTGGGGCTTTTACAAAAAGGTTAAACTGCTGCATTTAATAAGCCATAATTAAATCAATACATCTTTCATAATGCGCTTAATAATGGACTCCAGTCTCCAAGTGTGGGACCACCATTCGAAACGGTATTGCTCTGCGTTGTCTTGCTTCCAAGACCAACACTTTGCCCTTGTGCTAGCCTCCCAACTCATACATAAAGGCATACATATTGGCTTTGCCAATGCTTGCTATAATTACTATCATGATGGATTTGCAGCATCATAAAGATTTGTGTGACGCGCCCAATCCATCAAGGCTGCATTCTTGAACAAAAACCTTGTCAGCAATAAATCATTGTAGCAGTAAGAATAATGACTGCAACACACACAAAGTTCTGCAGTCAAAAATGGAAAACACATCAACGCACCAGACATCATGCAAACAAAACAAGACCTTACAAGTACTATTCGACTCTCTTTCCAACTTTATAACAGTTCCACACACTTCTACAAAATGGATGTCCTTTAACAAAGGGTTTAGTAGGATGCCCTCATTCTGAATCACAGAGCAGCTGATCCACACCAAGTCCATCTTACTTTAAGTGCTCTGGCAGAGAACCAATGCTCCATCTAGTCAGACCAAATAAATTAACCCATCTTGTTGAAACACAAAAGTGTTCATGACACTAGCACGTGGAGATTACTAGGTGTCTACATGGTTGGGATGGCTTGCTCTACACATTGTGTGCATGTCAGATGAGGAGGAGCTGCTGCTCAGACAAGGATCTGATACTCCTCTCTAGGCCAACACAGTCTTCATCCTTCCGAGGTCGTAAACCGAGTTCCACACATCTGGGTAATAATGATGATGGTAATTATTAAACTGTTACTTAACGCTCAAACTGGAATTGGCTGCGCGATATAAAAAGGTTGCATCTTAAACTCCCACCTCCCCTGTAATAAGGCCTGCTCCACAAAACATGGCAACAAAGACACTCGCCTTCCTTTGCGCGCAAACTCGATGGATTTAATGGCTGTGGTGTTGCTGGTGCCGGTCGTCACTCGGAAGGATGCCACCAGATCAGCAGTGTCCGTCTTAAGGACCAGGATCTGAGGAAGTGAAAAAGGGAGGAAACACGTTAGGAACTTGGTAAGCCATAGCCACTTAGACTACAAAGAATGCAGAAGGACACATGGCCACCAGTAGTGGCCTCTGCTTTATAAATAGTTGTGAAGAAAAACAGACCGCTCTCCTCCCAGCTTGCACCTCTAGTATGGCTCTCGCTCCATATACAAGCAGCAGATCCTGTGGTCCGCAATATTCCCACACCAGGATCAAGTACATTATACAGTCGTGTTTTCATTTGGGTGATAGCAGTTTTACTCCCGAGTCCCCCATTGCATATGCAGGGCTACATGTTAGAGGACAGAACAAGAAAAGAAGAAAAAAAAAGAAGTCTAGACTGCATGAGCTACTATGAGGAAAACGGAGACCGCTGGAGATACAACGAGGCAGAATTTTGCTTCTGATCCCAGGTCCACACACTTAATTTCCCAGCTGTGTATCTTAATGCAAGATGTAAATGCTGTGAGGTATCAGAACTGCCCCTACTGCAAAGAGTAGGCTCCTCCGCTCTATAACTTTCAAGCACACGTTCATTTTCTGGAATTCTATTAGCGGTAACAAGTTATGGATAACACTTGGAGCATGTCAAAGAAGTCTGCAATCATAAGAAGAAATATAATAAATTCAGAAGAAATTTAGAGAACGTCAAGGGAACAGAGGAAGCGTTACTCGGTTAGGTTTGGAAAACAAATGTGTATTTATTCAATTTCCATAGTACTGGAATGGGCTATAATTGTTTGAAAGAGTGTCTAAAACACCACATTTGCTCACCTCCCTCCTGAATGGGCACAATGGAAGTTTGACTTCATCCTACTATTGACACTTCAGATTGGAAGTCTTAAGGCAAGTAGTTAGAGAAGATAGGACAATTACTTATTTCCAACCTAGGTGTCCCATCGCAGGATTAAATACAGGGCTCCAAAACCACGAGGAGCTACAGGTTGAACTAGTTCTGAGAGACAGGTGAAATGGTATGGAAAGGGAGAAAATATACACAGTGGTTACACAATTAAGTACAATAACAGAACTAAGAAATATAAAGCATATTGGAAGGTACTGTTAAATATAGGAAGCCTAAGTAAGCAGGTTTATACTTTTTAATGTGTTTTTGTGGAGTGCCAATGCTGCCACTACGCAGTTCAGAAAGTATGCAAGGGCTGAACAGACGTGGCAGGGGCGAGAGCTCCATTAGAGTAGATTTCATTTTTGTGTGAAATTCTCTCCACCTGTGAGTCACCCAGCCATTTTTGCCCGACTCTTGGATTTTGACCAATTCTCCCGAGTCAGTGGGGAAACCTTTTCCACGCTCACTCATTCCGCTACTCTAACTTTGGGAACCGCTAGCCCTTTTTGTCATGTCTCTTTGGAGTTTATGTTCCAAGGGCGGCGGTAGAGGTGGGGAACTTTTTTCCTAACCGACTTATATTGGGAGATCAGCACACCCCACTTTATGAGGTGTGCTGAGGAGACACAAGGTATCCCTGTTTCCACTTCTCCTGTAACTTTCTAGTTACAATGACAAGTTCATCTGAGTGGCTGGTGGCCGTTAGGGAGAATTCCCCAGAATGGCTCATTTCCCCTTACCTACTGAGTCCCTCAGCAGCTTTGCTGGATTTCTAGGATTTATTTTTTTCACCTGGTAAGAGTGTGAGCCTTTTTCCCATTCTGACATGCGTTTTGCTGTGCGTTTTCACTTTATGTGTGACCTTGAGCACTGGAGCCTCACCTACTCCATGGCCTCATATTTCATGTGTGTTACACAGCACCTTCAGATCAGTGACAGTGTTGTCTTTGAGACTTCCCACCGACTCCATTTTCTGGAAGGTAAAGTTGCCATTAACTTTACTTTAGTGACTTCACACCACAGACCCAGTACACCCAATCTTACATGGATTGTTGGAAAGGCTCAACTCTTATCCTTTTTGTCTGTGCCTCTTGGAGCATTGTTTCGGTCCCTTTACATTAAGACTTGGCTGGTGGCAGTGGTATCTACCCTAACTTTTCTACCGCGATTACCTTATATAAACGTGGTAATGTTTTAGGCTATTATATTAGCTTTGAACATAAACCCGCTTGACCAAATACATTTTATTTTTGCTCCGGCTGGGTTTATTTGCCATTTCTTTTTGTTAGTCTTTCTCGTGTTTTACTCTGCGCACCAAACCGGGGATGACTCCTTTGTTCGCTGTCTTTTCACGGGCTTCTGCACAGAAGCCCTCCTTAAGGCACCTGAAAGTCTAGGTAGGCAGGATGTGAGGGAGGGATCTTCGGACCCCTACCATGGGTTCCCTTGGTAACCCAAGTCGCACTCCTGTTTGATTGGCTGAGGGGACTGTCCTCGCCAGGACAGGCACCCTGCTGTGTGATCGACAGCCAGGCTGTATGAATGGGGGAAAACTGCATAAAAAGCAGGTCTCTGGGACTGGAAAGGCAGAGTCGCCACTGGACCGAAAGAACCAACGAGGAACTGGCAGAAGAGGACCCCTACAACGACTGAACGGCCCGGTGAAGCCCTGCTGCAGGTCCGAATCTTCAGAATCTGAAGACAGAGGATGCTCCAGGAAACCTCTTCCCTTGAGCTGGTGGGACCAACGAGTTCGCCCAAACTGAAAGCCAGGACTCCCTCCTCGCTGTACAGAGCTACAGTGGGCCGGATAGCCCGGAAGGTCGGACCCTCCTTGGGTTTTAAGGAAGGCACCTTTTATTTGTTGCTTTGCTCTGCTGCTGGTTTCTTCCATCGGAAGTGCAGGACACTCCAGTCTTCCTACTTCATGTCAGTCCGACACTAGCTCAAGGAACAGTGAGCCTGCAGGAACTACCAGCAACGTCCGCCTCAGCTACAGCTCCCTCTCCGTTTTAAGGTAATGTGCAAATCCGGTTGTCTGTTTCGTTCAACCGTGGTGAAAGTGTTTGAAATCTTTCTCCAATCCGAGGGCTTGTCCTTCTCTTCTCTTTGAACTAACTTTTGCATCAACCAACCTCCTCCGGAAACCGTGCCACGAACTTAACCGTGAACTACCCTGAACTGTGTGATCTTGAGCAAAAGACCTTTTTGACCGATTGACTTTGGCCCCAAGCCTTTTATACCTGATTCTATCTCTGTAGTTCCTATTGCTCAATTGCCTCAAGTACTTACCTGTTGGTGTGATTTAATTTCTATTAACTTTGTCTTTCCCTCCCTTTTAAATTGCTGTAGTGCCATTTTGCTCCCACTTCATTTTGTGAGCTTAACTTGTCTGTAATTTAAGGGAAGTGGTGTGGTGCATGTGATTTTTAGACTGCTTATAATAGTATACTGTTAAACAACTGAAGAGTGAAATGGATATTCTTTTACTTGAAAACCTTGAGTGTTTGCCTGAATCATAGTAATTGCTGTCCTTTGTGTAACTATTTGATACTGCTCACTTACTCTTGAGGTAAGTCTGGCTGCTCAGCCACTGCTACCACTTTAAATGTGTAGTACAGGCTTGTACCGAAGGTGAAATTGTACTGTGACTTGTAGTCTTAATTGTGTGTGGTGTTCCCAAAGGGTACTGCATATAATTCTGCCTAACCGTGGCAGTGGATATTTTCTACTGACGTTTGGAGTACTTTACCGCAGATGTGACAACAGCCTGCAAGGAAAGGGCACAGGGGTCACTATGGACATAAAATGGTGGCTGTACCTTCTTTCTCACCAACTCACAATGACTTGTCCTGCTCGGGGTTTTGTCATTGGTGGACTTCCTTGCGAAAGTCCGCCTTGGCTCTCAGAGTGCCTGAGAGGCCAGGAAGCGGGGAGGACACCAAAACTCCCTGCAGTGTCTGCCTGGAACAAGTTTGAACTGGGGGGTTGGCTGTCCTTTTGGACAAGCCACCACCCTTTGTCCGAATGAATGCCTGGCGATGGGTGGATCCAGCCAGTTTCCTACATGAAAGGCAAGGGTTCTGGAGCTGAACCTCAGTCGACCACTGGAAAGAAGAATCCGAAGAAGAACGTCTGCAGCCACCTCCAGTGACTGCCAGCTCCGGCTGAGTAACCGCTGCTGCTTCAACCTACTGTTTTGATAGTCAGGGAAGATCCAGACCGGACACCTTCTTCCCTTGAACTGGGGGGGGGGGGGGGGGGGGCTAACGAATCCCGAGTCCAAGTGCATTTTGAGACATCCCACAAACATCTGCAACCGTCCTGGGCTGCAATCTCCCAATACCATGAGATCTGGGCCAACTTGCTGTGCATAATCCCCAAAAGAGCAGTTTAGGCTGAAACCTTGTGGGCATCCGTGTGGGCCTAACGTGACTCTTTCCTGCTCCTAGGCGTCCCCTCAGCTGTGTTGGAGACCGAGAAACGGAGGGAAGTATGCCATGTGATAACCGTCGCTGACCCGAAGCCGGTGTTGAGTCTCAACAAGCGAGTATTGCGACGATCGTCTGCTGGGCGCCCGCCCGCAAGAAAGGGACCATCTGTTCCTACCAAAAGTTGTTCTTCAGCTGCCAAAGACAAGAAATCCGAACTGGAGCTTGTGGTCGCTTCACCTCGAGGATTGGCGGGTAACATCGCTTCTTCACAAAATTACTTGTTTTGCTCCCATGTACCTACCTGGGTGCTTGCTGTGTTGATTCATGTTGCTCCTGAGCTTTCAGAGACAGGCTGGGTGGAGGACCCAATCGTGTTCTCCCAGGCCATATGTCATCAGTCCTTAGGGTGGCAATCCTTTGGGAGTGCGGGGGGATGGTGTCAACCAACCTCCCTAAGTCCTTTTACCAACAACTGTACTTAACTGCAACGTAGAAGAATCTTCTGAACAATGATATGATATGGCATTTAGAACGCACCTATACACAAGTGTTTCAGCATCTGCCTTCCTTGGTTCCCCCGCCCACAGGCCCTGGTTCCCCAGACTCATTTCCAGATCGGGTTGGACTACCTAAGCAGAAGCGGCTTACACGTTGTTAGCAGTGTTGATCTGCTATTGCATTATGTGTTGGTGGATATAATTTACTACCCTTAAGCTAATCTAAGACTTATCTGTGTTCCACCCAAGGTCTGTATATATGTGTATGTGTCTTATTTACCTAAAGCCTAATATTGTGTTAAGTGTTGCCTTAGTATATATTACAATCATATTTTTACAATCATATTTTTATATGACTACAGCGTGTAAGTGTTTTCGTAGCCTGCGAGTGTGCTCTGAGGTCTTTGTACTTACCTACAGCCCTTCTCTCTTCTAGACCAAGCCTGGCAGCTCGACCATAGCTACCAAACCTTTTGGGTATTTCAAGCTAAATCTAAGAGTTGTAACTTCTATACGCCTAAGAGTGAGTCTCCTAAAGCCCCATCACAGACTTTTGTAAAACTCCCCAACAAGCTCTTAGTGTGAAACTTTACTATGTCTGAAACCAAAAGGTGCCTCCTCACTCCTTTCTAGGAAATCAAGGTTAACTTGCAGTAAAAAAGGCAGTGGAAGTGCATTCTGTAAAACAAAGCCCCCATAGGTGCATGGCCCATCACACAGTACATTTGTACTGTGGCAAGCAGAGGGCACCTTGTATTGTAATCCAGCCTAAAGCATCACCCATTTACTTTCAATAACCCAAACATATGCCATTGGAACTTCCTTGCAGCTCATTCAGTGCACACACGATGCATGAAAGTCCAGAGCAGTGTTCCAACAAGGAGCAAACAGCAGTCATTGACTGATAATGCAAAAAAACATTTAGCGCCCTCACCTTGCCCTTGGCATTCCCTGTGTAGATATACTCCCCACGTCGGTCAAAAGATGCCACTACGTTCAGGTCAGAGTCGTCATCCACAGGAAGGACCACGTGTTGAGAATCAGATAGCGTCAGCATGACTGGGGCAGACTTCATGGGACACACAAGAACATGGTTTCTATAAAACACATGAAAAAGGAGTCAAGTTGCAACATATTTTCCACAGGGTTCTCATCCCTACAATTCTTCCCCCCCCCCCCTTCTGCCCAACATGAACCAGTACCCACACCCATGAGCACACATCTGCTCGTCACAAACAACCAGTGGAGCTGTTCACCACTCACCCCCCCCTCCCGCCAACTTCCCCCTCATCTCCCAGTGCCAGGCAGACCACTACTGCCCATCAAATGGGCAGATACGGTCTCTGCTGTTGTCCGATTACGTAAGGATATACTCTTGATTTCTCATTATAGTACACTACGCTGGTTATGTGCCCGCCACAAGGTACGGTGCAAAGTGAGACGCACAAACAATACAGACAATCCATGATGCTATCACAACATATCTTGCGGGACAGATGAAACCCAGGCTAGATCACCCGGCCCCCTTTCCAATCCTTGCTTGTCCCCCCCCCTCACAGGCTTGTCTGAGCCATAATCTACACCAAACTTAAGCGGTGGTGACGAGTGACAGTCTTGCTACTCACCTCGTGAGTCGGTTTTCTGTGTCTACATGTCTGGAGGCGTATTTTTACTGCTGCTTCACTTTCCTACAAAACTCCATCTCCTCTGTGGAGCGGCGACGAGTGGCAGTCTTGCAGTCTTGACTGTCATGGCGGCCAGGGCTGCTAAGGCTGCCGACTCCAAGTCGACTGAACAAGAGGTCTTGCTTCCAGAGGTGGAAGAGGGTCGCCTGCTGCGCAGTGCGCGTCCACGCGCTTTTCCACATGCCCCAAACTCGGAACTCGTCTCCCTGTAAAAGACCGTCTCCAGCAGATTTCCAAAAGCATTGAGGCATCTCCAGTAAATCTACGTAAAGATTCTAGTGTCCCCGAAGAGGGGGTCGGGGGGGAAACTGATGAATTTGCCTCACCTGAGCTTGAAACACATCCCTCGGAGGAGCTGCTGGCCTCCAGTACTGGAGGCTTGGGAGAAGGCCTATGGTCCGCCAGGACGCCGCCACTTAGCACGGTGCTGCCTGGGAGCAGCCCGCCGGCGCTCGCTTCCCCCTCCTTCCTGCTCCGGCTCCCGAGTCCCTCCGGAGGGAAGGGCGGGCGCAGTGAGCAGAAGGGGAGGTGCCCGGGCGTCTCTGTGCAGAGCGGAGCAGGGCGAGAAAGCCGCGGAGCCGTGAGGAGCGGCGAAATTCAAAGTCAGCAAAGCATTGAAAACAACCAGGTAAACGAGATTACATCGTTTACCCAAAGTCCCACAAAAGCAACGTTTGGGTCGGACGGTTCCCACCTCAACAGTAATGACGTCGTCATCTGCTACTTTTCCAAGCAAAGGGCTCCCCACAAGAAACAAGGGGGGAAAATAGAACAAAAACCATTACCATTATTCATATGAACCCAACCCAAGCTGAGAAAATTACATCGGGCGAACAGCCCTTGTCGCCGATTAAAAGGTCTTTAAATTCGTCCCAGTTACATGAGGTTGTCCCACCTCATTCATCCCTGCAAATAGACATTCTAAATACTTCTAAGGTTGACACCACCACAAACAAAAAAAACGGCACTGGAGCCAGACTACGTCTCCTAAAAAGAGGAAAAAACGCCGACAAAAAGCAAAAGATAGTTTAAAAACCAAGCAGCAAAAAAAAGAAAATGTCGACTCTTCCACAGTCCCGTCTACTCGTAAATTCTGGGGCTAGACAAACAACAAAGAAAATCTGGGCTCCGGACTCGGCCAAAATGCCTGCAGCTAGCCTGGTGACTTTTTTTAACATCTTCGTTCCTCAAGCTAGGGGCGCCCAAGAGGACCTTACAGACGCTGAAATACTAGAAGCAATTACCTCTTGTCAACCACCCAAAAAAACAGACTCTTTTATGGGCACGGCTATGAAAAATAAAACTCCAAATAAATTACAAGTTCCACAAATTCAAGGACACTCATCGCCTGTGCTAGGCTCCACAGCACAGGACACATTGCCTCAGCAACAAGTCTGTGTCCCCGGACTGGCAGAAGGAAAACGACAAACTCCCCCCCTTAAGCCCGGTTGTCCAGCATCCAGTGATTTTGGGTGACAGGCCTGTGGCTTCCACCCTACCCACAGGAGACTCTCAATTGAACAAAGGACATCGCCCGGAAAGGAGATCATCACTACCTTCCCACCTGCCATTGCCCATGGAGGACTTAGGTCACCGAAATCCTCAAAATCTAGGCAGAAACTCAGCAGCAATGCCCCTGCTTAACATCCTAGAAACAAGCCATAAGTACGGAAGTAAAAAGAGGGCGGGAGGCCTTCCATATGGGGGCGATTCGAGAGAAATCCATACTGGCAAACCAAGTCGGGATAGGCGTGAATCTATTGAATTCCTCAGTGATTCTCCAGTAAGAAAGTCGATAGCAAATGAGCAAAGCCTAAATAACTTGAGTTACAAAAATCTTCCCGAAACCCCAAATGATATACCGACAAAAGCCAGACATTTTTGTCGTCATGTCTGCTGTAACAATAGCTTTGGCTCCATTTACTAAGCTATATGAATCAATAAATTACACTTTGAAAGACCACACCACCATACAGGCAATGACACATACTAAGCTGATCTTTCTAGAAGGCTATATTACCGCCTTGGATGAATGTCTAAAGTCAAACATTACACTTCCGAAAGAACAACCAAATCTTGAATCATTGTAAAAACAAGAAATGGTCTCTCATGCCACACAAACACAAACCTCAATCAATTTCATCCTCGACAGACCCAATGGAGGACAGATAGCCGCCATCCGATCCCAGGAACGAAGTTGTGAAATCAGGGAAAAGTGAAGTTATACAAATCAGGGAAGACACACCACCTAGAAACATTCAAAACCGAGCAAAATGCATCGACAAAGATCGGGCCTTCCCGATATTTCTTGCGCAAGCCAAAAAGCTGGTCGGAAATACTGAAAAGACAAACTGTTCCTACACAAGACCCGTCAAAGAAGTGCCCAACTAAAAAGTGTTGCCCTACTACCTTTCAAGATTCCACTCTCGTCTTCCAGATTGCCAAGGAAAAAAAGAGATCAACATTCCCCAAAAACAACAGAAGAGTTTCTCGCCAATGATGACTTAAAGAACATCAGTGAACATCTCGAAAATGACTTGACAAATAACCTATCCATCAGAAATGATCATTTTGGGAAGAAGGAGCCCGCCCGTGCCCGGTTTGGAAAAATCAGAGAGCACCCCCTTCCATACTATGAAGAAAAATGCTCCATCATACCTCAAAAAGAAACTCGGCTGTCGCGGGTCATAGAAAAGTATTGTTTCCCTCGAGACCAAACTCTTCCTCGCCAATCCATAGGTCTGCGGAACTAGGTCACAGGCACAAGTACAGAGAAAGGGACATACATTCTAGAAAAAGTGCCTCAAGAGGCCAAAATCAAATCAGTCCAAAAGAACAAAGCACGGGAAAAAGTCAAATCTCGGACTGTACACTACAAATCCAGGACTGCTGTCCACCATGATCAACGTCCCTCTATCGAAAACTCTGTCTGGATTTTAAAAATAGAACAATGTGTAGAAATCCGAGACAAAATCATTCTTAACAGAAGAGGAGTTCTAACCCTGTTTAGCTTCATTCCAGCACTCAGACAGATTAAATCAGAAGACCTGAAAATAGTGGACCCATATCACTCAAACCGAAGAGCAAAAACATATCTGTACAGCTCATCAAAGAAGACTCAAGACTCGAATCTCCGAGAAGGCAGATGAATTATTCAAATATGGCTACATGGTGTCAAGTAAATCAATGCCCACTAGTAAATGCAGCGTAACAAGGACCAACGCTCTTTCAAGCCCCTCACGTTCAGTTCCTTCCAGAGACAAGCTCAAGGCCTACCCTGATATACCGGATACTGTTAGATCAAAAAAAAAAAGAGAGTGGGATCGATTTTGCAATCTACAAAAGTAGAAATAAAACACATTCTGCCACTTTTTCCTGAATCCAGCAAGATTCGGTACAATCTCCTAGAAGGAGTGAAAGGGACTCAAACAGAGGAAAAAATAGAGACTTGAATTCCAACCGCAATCTATGCCAATTACCCAAAAAAGCCTCTCCTAAAAAGCCAACATCCAGCAGAACGCAAAAAGATACTACAGAAGCAAAAAAGTCGCCAGAAAGGAGTCATCCAAAAGAAAAGTCCCAGGGAATGTGGTCATGGCTTCAAAAAGCACTATCAAAAAATTTCAACAAATAGCAACTTGAAGGTCAGCGGAGCACGGACAGAGACACCCCGCCAGCCGACCGTATTCCCAATATACTACAACTTTGCTCTTGGAACACCCGAGACACCAGCACTTGACAAAGAGGGGAGATGCAGACCTAGCATCATGTGATGTGATCTGTTTACAAGAAACCTGGTTAATTGACAAACCAATCTTGGACGGTTACGACCTGATTCTGGCTCCAGCTAAAAAAGGTCAGTTGGGCCGCCCATCGTCGGGCCTACTTAGGGCCTGCAGAAATGGGATAGGCCTGAAAATTAAAGAAACTTTGCAGACAGATTCATCAACCCTGGCAATTCTTTTGGAATGGGAAGGATCCCCAAAGGAAAAAGGTACACAATTAGCAATTGTTGGAATCCAGCAACTACAGATCCAAAAACCTACATATCCAAGATGGAAGAAACAATTGACGAAATTCAGTCAACGTGCCAGGTATCTTACTTCATAATCTGTGGAGACCTCAACGCAACATGCAATTAAACTGGCACAACAGAGGGAAAAAAACCCCAGTAGTGCAGAGAGGAAAATCTTGGTCTAAACTAATGTCCTCCAGACATATGCTAAATCTCGACATGATATTCAAGGAGAAGGACCGCCTGCCGACGTGGGAACAGGGAGCCTTGAGAGCCACAATAGATTACATTTACGTCCCCCGTCCCTTTCTAGAAATGATTACAACCTTTAAGGTCCGTAAAACAACAGACACTGACAACAACCAACTAATATCAACATGGTCAACTTCTTTCAATAGTTTGAACAAAGATCCTTATGAAGTCGAAGCAAAACTCCAAGGAAATCAATTAAAACTTACAACATTTGCAGTTAAGAAGCTGACACAAAGATACTTCGAAAGAGACCAGTCGGAAGCAGTACCTGAACCAGACTACGTGCCACTCCTAAGGGCCTTCTCAGGGAAAAAGAAAACATCTGCTACTTCCAGTAAGCTGCATAAACACACTTATGATGTCCAACTGGCTACAAAAAGTCACGAATTGCGTCAAATTAAAAGGAAGTTGAAAAAAAACACCCTCTGCAGCACAAACCCAGGGAATTTTGGTCACTTATAAAATCCTCAACTCCGTCAAGGAAGAATTCCATCATTAATTCCATGGGGGAGCAGAAATGGATAGACCACTTTACCACCCTCTTTGAACCTCCAACTAAGACGGACATCAGCCCAACAGAAAACGATTCTTCAAGATGGATCCTTCTCGAAGATCAGGAAGACATTTTTGGAGGTACTAAAAAAACTAAAAAGCTCCCGAGCAGTTGGACCGAACGGGATATCCAACATGGACCTTAAAAATAACTCGACAGAGTAGTCAAACCTTCTCAAAAAGATCTTTGCGAGATGTGCTCAAACAAAATCTATTCCATCATCATGGACCAAGGCAACCATTGTTCCAATCTATAAGAAGGGGGACGTTAGTGATCCAGCCAATTTTCGTCCAATAGTACTCCTGAACTGCATCAGAAAGGTCTTTGAAACATGTGCCAAATCATCCCCATGCCATGATAAATTCCAGACAGGATTAAAAAGAAATGTGGGCACAACCGCAAATATCTTAACCATCAGCACCCTAAACAGAGGATCTCACCAGAACCTTTCCTCCGAAATCGGCTAAGGGAGCAATCAGCCGATTTATGTACGCTGACGATCTAATTCTCTTCGACCAGACTCAGATAGGGCTCCAGAGACAGCTAACAAGTCTACTTCGATATACAGCAGAAAAAAAACTTGCAAATCAACAAAGACAAAACGAAAATACTGATTCTGGAGTCCGCATCAAAAAGATCTGACAAGTACTTAGAAGATACAGAGATTGAAAAAACGAAAGAGTTTAAATAGTTGGGCGTAACCATTGATAGCTCCTGACAGGAAAGCGCAATGCAAGAATCGCTGAAAATGAAAATCAAAAAACTAGCAGCACAAGGCAAAGCTGTAGACTTAAAATTTGGAAAATTCTCGACAATTCCAGTAATTGAATTTTACAAGAAAAAAGTGGTACCATCGATTACATATGGTGCAGAGGCAATGCCATTGATCCCAAAAACAAAAAAAAAAACTTTTGACAAAGCTCGAAGGACAGTTTGAGGACAGTTCTGTCTACCAAATTCAACTACAATGCCTGCAATTCAGCGCGAACTGAGTCTTCTCTCGTTAGTAGGCACAATAAACATCAATTCGATACTTCTTTATCGTAAGTGCATCATCAAAGACAGACAAGATATCTATGCACTAATAGGAGACGAAATGCAAGCAGGCAAAGTGGGAATGCTAACGAGCTGGAAAAAGGAAAATCATTCCTTGCTGAGCGTAATGGCCTGTTCTGAAGATGACTTGATTTCAAATCCGGTCAGAGTGTGTGAAAAACTGAAAAATCTCGATTGGTCCAAAACACAAGAGGAAGCGGCAGCAAACAAACTCCTAGTTCATCTACCGCAAACACTGTGCAACCTAAATGAACTTCAGAGGTACATCAAAAAATTCCCAAGCAGATCATCCAGAAATTACCAGCTCAGGATCAGACTGAACTTAATTGAAACCAATGAAATCCGCCAGATAGGAGGCATTTCGGACTAAAGTGAATGTCGTTTCTGTGGCGCTGACAAGGAAACTATACGCCACCTACTTCTGTTCTGCCCACAAAACAAGTCGATACGATCAGCCTACCTTGACCACCTCTGGACTAATGATTATTTCGACACTGATCAATGGTGGCACAGACTGATCGGAGGCGACAGACCGACATGGCAAATAGCAACAGTGAAGATTATACAAGAAACTATGAAAATACTGGGCTGACGCCCTCAGAAACTTAAGAATCATAAAAACTCGGAACAAACACATAAAAAAAATTTTAAAAAAAAAAAAGTTACATCTCATAAGGGGCATTCCATGGCAAGGAGCTGGGGGAGTAAGGGAGAGAGGTGGGATTCCCTAGCACACCGACTGGAAAACAATTAAACCGTTCTAAATTAGCATCCAAGGACCACAGGCCTACAAGTCTGTTTAATCCAACCAGCACCAGTCCTATGCTATGATTTATCAGCAACTTAATCACCGATTTATATTTAATCCTTGGATTTACCCAAGGGTGGGTGGAGATTACACAAAAACACGATAAATTGTCCTGTTTTACCTATGAGCATCTATGTCCTAATCGCCATTATGAAATATGACATTTCTGCCACTGTGGCAGCAACCAAGGGGCTACCCCCTACACTCACCAGCCCCATACCTCCAGCTTCTTTTCAACTCTCTGGTCTCTTAACTGCAGGGCTAAGCTACAAATGGCCTTGCAGACACAAGAGACCGGAGAGCAACCCCTCAGACAGGAGTCCTATATAGACATGCTTAAAAAAAATAAAATCGGTCAATCGGCTGCACAGATCTTAAAGAGTCAGACCTCAAACAGCAAAGTTCTGCGCCAGAACTAGGTGGGCCTAACAACCGTGGACAATACCACCCCCCAATAAGTTACACAGGACCCACACAACAGCATTAAGCTTTAGCTTGCCGGACCCTGTAACATACATAATCTGGTTTCAGAGATCACAGAGCTAGGCCTTGAGATCAGCGTTATCCCTCGGCTAAAGAAACCACTGGTGCTCAGACCATAAGAATTTGGCACATGGTTTAAAGGAGCAAAAATAGAGCGCAGGTTAAACAGATCTGGCAGGTTTGGATTTGAGATGGCACAGCTAGCCCTAAAGTAGCACAAACAAGCTCACTGTATGCAGCAGAGCGAACCCCCCATATGCTAAACAGACCTACAGGTTCTCAGCCTATGCAGCACACCAAACACCCTTATGCTGCGCAGATCATACAGGTCCTACAGAATGGATCATCAGACCCATCCTTCCTCAGGCTGCACAGATCATACAGACCTACAGAATGGATCGGAGCCATCCTTCCTCAGGCTGCTCAGATCATACAGACCTACAGAATGGATCGGAGCTATCCTTCCTTGGGCTGCTCAGATCATACAGGACGTACAGAATGGATCGGAGCTATCCTTCCTTAGGCTGCACAGATCATACAGGACCTACAGAATGGATCGGAGCTATCCTTCCTTAGGCTGCACAGATCATACAAGCTCAGTTTACAACCCTCAAACAAAAGAGGTCAATGTGCTAAAATCTTGCAGGCTTTAAAAGCAGAATTCACCTCCACCACACTCCCTGTTCACAGAGATTTTGGGGCTCTCATGAACATCCCTATGTATCAAGCAAGTAATGTTTTAGCTTTTTAACCACAGAGGGCCCTTTAAACAAGTAACCGCAACTGCACAGGGGATCAAACCACCAACAATAAAAATAAAAGCGCAAACCAATGAGAACCTCACATGCCTCGTTATAAGAAACCTACTGGTCTCTGGGATGAAACTGAACCTTGAGGATGGGAGAGGGGAATCTGAAGCGCTGGTCGCAGTCTCCGGACAGTACATCCCACAGAGACACAATGTTATCCGTGGAAGCACTGACTAATTTGTGACCGTCTCGACTCCAGCTGCAAAAAAGGAGAGAAGATGCCAAATTATCAGAGTGAGGAACTGACGACGAGGAGAATATTGTGATAACAGTAGTACACCTTCAGACACAATGTTTCAGACATCATCGACAAACAGCCATCCGCAAGCTGCCAAACACAGAAAAAGGCTGCTTTAAGAGACTATCGGCAATGAAGACACCTCTAGTCCAGCAGTCTACCCCATGTGTCCCTTCATTTATTCTAGTCCAGCAGTCTACCCCCCATGTGTCCCTTCATTTATTCTAGCTGCAATAGTCATTTAAGCGTGTTGCAGACTGCTTAGAAGCAGAAAATGCACTACTCTGCCCTTGGTTGCAACGGTTCTCTCCGATGGCCACTGTTTGGATCTATGTACATAGAGAGTGTGTTGGCCCTCAGTGTACTGCAGACTGAAGTTGCTGCCTTGCTCGCACGCCTGATGCAGAATTCATACACTGTGTGCTGCACCAGTCGACATTTTCTGAATTCTGCCAATTCAGAACATGAAGTGTCCTATAGACAACAGAAACCATTACAGAAAAAAGAAAAAATGAAAGAAAGTAAAACATGATTGCTTGGATTCCTTACTCTATGCCCCTTCTGAATAGCCACCACTCACGCTAATGTTTAATCTGCCCCTCCCTATCCGCAATGCTCTACACCACAACAGAGCACACTGAGCTACCATTCATCCGCCTGCGCCCACACCTTGTGTGTGGGCAAGTGTGCTCTCTGGAGGTTGAGAGGACCCCATTGATACTTTATAACTCACTGGAAACAAAAGGAGCAATCAAACCAAAGACAGGTCAATGGAACACGGTGATGGCAAGATATATTGCTTTACTCTGAAGCATCGCACTGACACTCGTCGGTTAGTACTTGCAAGGAAATTCAGAATTATGAAAAATAAATGGGCAACATATTTTTCTCAATGATTTTAGTGCTGTGAGGAATCAACATCAAAGACACGCCGACTGGGAAAATAAACATGTACTACTTCTTTATTGATAACACTGGTGCTACGTTCCCTCTCCACGTTCATACTGGTTTGGCTTTCAACCCACACATTGCTGGATATGATTTTCAGAGCTTTGTGGACACATTTACGGGTCCAAAGGACAGCGGTTCCCCTCCTCAATTCAGGGTGCATGGGAGACTATGTAGAAGTCTCCTCTTCCCCTTCAGGGTTCAATGGAGACTGTCCAATAGGTTCCCTGTCCAATGTAGCAGTCAATAGAGAACATTCGTTGGGCACAGTCTGCTTCAGGCATTACAAAAATTAGAATTAGTAGAAGAATATAGTCAGGTTAGATTTACATAGGAACCCCCCCCCCTCCCATCTCCCTCAACGTCCTACCCCACCTCCCTCTCATATATACACACACACACACACACGCGCACACACACACACACACGCACACACACGCACACACACACGCACCCCCACCCGAACCTCGCCGAATGACTGAGCATGCAGTACTCACCAGAGTGAGCAAACAGGGTGGATGTGAGCACTTATGATTTTTGCGATTCCCCTGGTTAGGAAATCCCAGATGACGATGCGCCCATCGTTGCACCCGACGGCAAGCAGAGTGCCCCATCGGTTGAAGGTGCAGGTCAGGGCCATGCTGATGCAATCCAGGGTGCCATCTGCCTCCTGGGGAGAAGGTAAGAAAATCATAAGAAGCAGAGACAGAAGAGTGCATTGATGCTGGTGGTCACCGGGGCAGATTACTTTGCCAAATTATCTTACTTTATTGCTGGCGAATACCTGAAAAACCAAAAACTCCAATGTGCCCCTTTTGTTGGCTCGTCCTTACAAACAGCTGTGAAAGTCTCATTGCCACAAGCTGTGGTCTGAGACAGGCCTCAAAATGTGGCTAGCGACAACGGACTCTTGTTGAGTAAGAAATGGTGTGCTGTGTTTAGGTGTGGAACCGAGGTGCAGCTGCCTGTTTAGGCCAGGACTGAGAGAAAGGTAGTAGCATGTTTAGCTCTTTGGCGTTTCCAAAACCTGCAAATCACAAGGACTTTTCCTGTGGATTAAATATTTCCAACCAAACAGAAATACATTGAAGAGTTGGAAATGGCAACTTTTGGAAATGGCAACTTCCAACCCATCAATGCATATTTAGTAACCATCTGTATCTTTCTAAAAAGTATCCATTAGTGTGTGTCACAATCACTCACCATTTGGCCTTGCAGGCCACTTAATGATTTTAATAGTACGATTACCTAAAATACAGACAACTTGAAACCATGTATTTTGTATGGACTTGTTTTGTATCGAGTGTGCCAAAGCACTAGGATACACATTAAAAATGATCAATCGTGAACCAACCAAGAACGAGTTTCGGTAAGGAAACATTACGTTTGGCTAAATAATTACACATGTAATTTTCTACATATTTAAGATCCATCACTGTTATCTAAATAAACAACTCATTACAGAAATATAAAGATGGTATCCGGTTATTAGAAAATCCTGAAGAAAAGGGATATTCAGCGACACAAAAAATAAATAAACAGTTAATGTACAGACAAAATGAAACTGGGCTAACAAATAAACATGTTTCAGCTGAATCGTCCAAGGGGCCAGCCTTCGTCAGGACCAAGTCGCACCTTCATGACTGAAATGAAACCTTGCAGCCGGATTAAGAAATTCTGAGATGGTCAATGAGAAAAGCTAATTGTCATCACCTTGTCATGTACAAAGTCACACAGCCATAAAAAAAACAGGATCAAATCAACACGCATCATCTCACCTTTTTCAGTTTTGTTTATACTTCAAGGTTTACAGATGTGAAACCATGAGCTTAGTGTCGCCACCCCAACTAGGCACATGCAGTCAGTCATCCACTCATGGTTCCTATTTATTTTAGATCAATGTTCCCATTGGCTTGACAATGGTTGCTACCATCAACTCTAAGGTAAAGCAGAGCCTCACCACAAGTCACACTGGGTAATAAAGATAAACTACGAGGCATGGGTGATGGACAGGACTAATGGGCTGTTTCAATGGGATATTTGGGACCAACAGCATGGATTTTGAGCAGCCGACTGAAAATCCTACTCCTCGTTCATTTCAATTGGTGGCATTTGGGTGGTTTTCTCTCTAAGTTTGAGATGGGCAACAAAGTAATGGCATGCACTTCAGGGCTGTAACACACAACACCAGTTACACACTTGTGAACAGGAGCAACTAAACCATTGCCAGCTCTTCCCACCCGGAAACAATGGAACTACGGGACCCAAACATTGTTATGTTAACGTGCAGTTGATGACAACCAAAAAGTCACAAAACGTTTTTAAGGTCATAAATATTCCTTACAAGGTTCTGTAGTGCTCAATAAAACGCCTATGGCTGGTAAGATGTTCAACTTACCTCTGGGTAGTTCTGCCCAAAAGACTCTAAGGGAATAAAATAGAAAAATAATGCATAAAAACGTTGGCTTTAAAACCATCAATCTCCTAGACTCAGTTGTATTGGGCTTTGGCAAGCTTTGCAAAACTGAAGTCGCAACAACTGCAGTTATGCCACGGGGGCCTGCAGCCACTACCCACTATTCCCACCGAGTCATGCATGTGCACCCTCATTGCACTAGTGTTGCCCGTCTCATACATGTGTTGCTCTGTAGCAGGGGATCTGCAAGCGCTCGTCAGTTTATTCATTAATGAGAGATCATGGGAGCCACAGTCAAAAGCATCTTGAGAACAGCAGGCGCAGATCCCTGCTCTACAAGATACTACCATGCAGATAATAGAGCACCTGAAGAACGCAGGGCCTAAACACAGTATTAATGCCTCAGCAAATCATACGTCACAGGAAAACAACAGTCTGACAAGGGGCTCTGCGGGGACAACGGTAAGTGTTCTGACTGGGTGCTTCTATGTCAATTCTTCTGGCATTTATAAAGAACAATAATGCTACTGGCAGGCCTAAGGACAGACGCAGTGTGAAAGCGGAGCCAAATGCATTTTTATTTTAATGCATTTGTTGTTTTTTTTTTAAATCTGACAGGAAACGCCCGATTTGAGTAATGCTTTTATACTCTACTGTGGTCTCAGTGTTTTCCCAACATCAGTTCCTCTTGCAGGGATATAAGTCTTTGGGATATGTATAGCGTGGCATGCTGCCAAGTATCGTGCCACTTTTTTTCCTATGGTGGCTAACTTTTGGGATTACTGAAAGCTTGATTGAATTCTAGCACACAGAGAAAGTCCTCATCACTATGAATGAGAAGAAGCGGCCGGCCTGGTTATCATAGGCCTACAGATCAAACACTTCTCCTCCAAATAGCAAACAGGCAGGGCTGGCCTGTCCTAAGACTTAGACTGGATCCACTCATTTCTCAACAACCAAAATCAACAGATACGGATTGCACGAGAGGTGTCAAACCCATGCATTATACGAGCACCCAGTAGTTACCCCAATATTCAACATTTACGTGTCCCCGAATGAGCAGTTACATTTACAAAAGCATGCAGCAAATCCGCCAAAACAATATCTCCTTGGAAAACGAGCCGGGGTGAACGGAATCAAGCACATACACAGCGGGGTCAACCGAATCAAGCACATACGCAGCGGATGAATACATGCTTCTTCTGTTTGAATGCAGCCAAATATGAACTCCTTATGCTGGGCACCAGGAAGAGGTCCACGGCTCAACCAGCACATCAAAAAAGCGACACCTCTGCGTGACTTTCATGTCCCGAATCAATCCCACGGACAGGAGAGTCAACTTGGAAATGTGCATGCGTGGTCTGAGCATGTCTAGACTATTGCAACCAGTAGGGCTGGGCGTTATGGACCAAGTCCTATCGATATTTTTGGGTTGAATGGCGATAAACAATATATCTATTACATGCAAGATGCCACAAACACCTTTATTTACAAGACATTAATCAAAATAAAGTGCAAATACAGGGTTCATCTTCCTGTGAGAATACACACAGCTGTGTAAACATCAAAATGTAAAATATATACACACACACACACACACACACATACATACCCTTGATTTTGAAACAATACGCAGTCGACATAATGTGGATGAGGAGTTACATACTTTTTGGGCACATGAACCGTTGGTATGAGGCAGTTGGGAGTTTTCTTAATATTACGAGGTCTTCTTTAGGACCTGGTTTGTGCCCCCATCTCTTTTCTCTTTCTTCCCTTAGTTTCCCCTTTTCTTCTTTTCTATTTCTTATGTTATCTTATTCTATGTCCCCCCCTCTTTAGAGTGGAGTTCATTTGCTTTAAGATATTCATAAATATGATCTCCAATTAAGGTATTTATTAGGTGATTATGGGTATGTGGACACCGGCGAACATACATTGATATAAACATTAAGAATGGCTATTTGTTCTGCTTAAAAAGCCTTATTTTTTGGGTTAAGTTTGGTGTTGGTGAATGAACACACAGGCATCGTGATGGTTATTGAGTTATATTTATCCATTATCTGACTGGCCTTAACAATTAACCTGTACAACTTGAGGAGGATCAAAGGTTGTTCATATGTAAAGTGTACTGGCATCAATCATACAACTAATAGATACTGCATCATATTGACTGCACTTCACTATGAAGGAGGAGCATTCGCTGCCTTACTTAGTTGCACATACTCATTCCCAATTACCATGCATGGTGGGACTCGTGACGGATGCCTAATGTAGATTTTCTAGCAGACACTGTGCTTCATTTATTTAGTTGGGATTTAGAATCCAATAAGGAGGCCTGTTATTTTGCACAGCACGATGCACTTAATACTGGTTGCATTCAGCAATGTTGATATACATTTGTTGTAATTAGGATAATGTGTTCCCTTGAATTTGAACAGCACTAGACACCTTAGATTTGACTGTATGCTATTTGGAATAAGGACAGGTGACACGACAGGACGTGGGGTGGATTATATAGCAATCTCGGTGCTCCAGAACTACACTGACATTTTATACATCACTTTATGGTTATAGTATTCAATCAAGTTTACCCGCTTATATTGCAACAGGAATGCATGCTATGCTTCTGTGAATTTGCACAGCACTAGTCACTTTTGTCAATATGTTCCTGTTGAATGAACCGTAGCTGGACTCATCTAATGATTCACTGGGGAAATGTGTTTTGGTGCATTCATGTGTATGATGAGCCTAGATCATATGCAAAGTATAAGCATTGTAGCACTAAGCAACGGAAAGATTCTAGATCAAGGCTCTGAATGATCGTTCAAGGCATTTGTATTTATCACATTAGCATTGTAAGTTCAGATTGTTGTTGCATCTATTTTAATGCTCATGATTTTACTCATGTGACCTTAAGTTCTAAAGCGAAAGCACGATGCATTGCTGCAGCGCATGGTAATGTAGCGTTGTGTCCCGGAGTACATCATAGTGAGCAGAGTGTGTGGTGTGGAAGTACAGTGTGCGTGCTAATCCTGATGAACGTCAGAGCAAAAACCCTGACAATTCATCGGTACAACATTCTCTGGAGTTTTATAATTCTAACTCAGATTTTACTTGTAATGTATATATAATGTATATATATTTTTTTTTGTTTTTTAAAAAAAGTTTATAATTCCGTTCATCTTGCCTGCTCAACTCAGCCCGACACCTATTATTACGGTGTCTCTGAGGAATCATGTTGATATACGTATGGCTCAGAACTTTATCAACATTGCCGCTTTTACATAATGTTGGTGGTCAGTTGAAGAATTTTGTGTGAACAAGCAACAAGACCATTGCGAAACACCTCATGCTGCTATGCCCTGTGGCCTGGGCATGAGGTTTTTTAACAATAAAGTAACTTTGCTGAAATAATTTGGGCTCCGGAGGAGAGTTTATGTGCATTACGTTTGCCAGTTGGAGCGCGACTCAGTGTGCCCGTGTGACTTCACCAGTTTTGGATAGATGATATATATATCTCTCTCGGTGTGAACGCTATGGTCTCATCCTATATCAATTTAGAAAATATTTCCATATATATCTCCAAAACTCAATATATTACCCAGCCCTAGCAACAGCCTACTGGAGACTTTACAAGAAGCTCAGAGTGAAGAGCGGGGCATCCAAAACGTGCATTTATCTTCAGAAACAAGACGATGCAAGGCCTGAGCACACTCTACTCGCTCCCAATGAAATACAGAATTAAGTTCAAGGATGTCTGTATCATGCACAAGGTCTTCTTAGGATCTAGGATAAGCTACCTACAAAAGCTGGGATTGCTCTAGATGCCTGCAATGACTACCATCATTTAATTTCAATAGGATCATCTAACAGGGGCCAAGAAAGCAAAAACTAAGGATGGGCACTGGGAAGCCAGAGGCCCACATCAAGGAGCATATTGAACTCTAACCAGGGCCGGGAGGAGAGCTCAGGGGCAAGGCGTTTGCCTTGGAAGCAAGACACTGCAAAGAAACACAGGTTTGAAACCCATTCCCACGCTTAGAGACTGGCCTCCAGTATTAAGTGTGCTACAAAAGATGAATTAACCTTGATTGCAGAACGTAAGAACCCACTCCTCTGGGAGTTTCCGATACACCAAAACAGATCGGACTCAGATGCTGGTAGTGAGAGGATAGCAACTAAGGATTGCTGTGCGTCAGGGGGTGGAGACTGATGACCGGAGAACTCTGCAGTGACCAAAGGAGGCATGCCGCACTTTCCAGAACAAATTCCCTTTGAAATTGTAATTCCTGTTCTGGATTTTACAAAGAAATGGTACATATTTGGGAAAGTGAGGATAGTGAAACATTTAGAAATGAGTAGATGAAATGTAAATATTAGATCAAAGACCTGCAGTTTGTAATACCTTAAGAGAAAAAAAAACGTTATCCATTTCACAATCCCTCTCATCAAACGCACCTTGCTGAGTGGGAGGGGTTGGGGCTGTAGTCAGAAAATGCACAAAGGCCTCCCAGCTCACGAGAACTGTGTAAATAACAAGTGATGGGCCAATGGTAGTTTGAAGCTAGAGGCAGAGATGCAGGTTTCACTGGAGAACAGGGAACGGCAGGCGTGCAGCATCAGCCTTAGATGTCAGGGGCCTGCAACCATCAGCTCTCAAGACAGTCTGAATCCTTCCCAAGATCACTCCCTAGTGACTATGCTGGCTGCGGCTGATGAGAACGTAGGCTAAAAGATTGGGGGAGCCAAGGGTTGCAGACCCCTCCCCTAAATCCTAAGAGAACCAGAGCAGGAAACTCAACAGGTGCTTAAGGGGGCAACTATCTCAAAATGGGGGAAAACCAAGCATTGTCAAAGCCAACAGGGTTGGCTTTTGTGTACATATGGGACATTTCCATGCTTGCACCACTTCTATTCTTGCTTTTGCTTTCATAATTTAATCTGCACACGTCTTCGGCAAGAACTACTACTTCAGCAGTCAATGGATCCAAAATCAGTGTCGCGTTTGTATGCTGATGACATGGTCCTAATGGATCTGACTACAGCGGCTTACAACAGATCCTCCACAACGCCAACACATTTTTCAGAAACCACTGGCTGAAATTGAACCCAGTCAAGACAACGATTGTGGTGTTTGGTAAGAGGGCGCCTAAAGACAGCTGGGTCACAGAGAATACAAAATTAGAGACAGTCAGCAATTTTAATTATTTGGGGTTAGATTTTTCAAACAGTGGCAGCTGGCTCCCACACATTAAGAGTATAGCAAAGGGTGCAGCTCAAGAGTTCCAGGGGGCTAACATGATTTTATCATCAGCTTTACGGGGTCCAGAGATTGGATTTGTGCTCCAAGGTCCTTGAGAGCAAAATGCAGGTCTTGCTTTTCCATGGTAGTGAGATTTGGGGGCAGTGGGGGTTGCAACTAGCGGCGGCCTATATACAGCCCATATCATGTTCTTAAGTGAGGCGACGGGCTCGCCCCCAAGCTCCCCGGGTGATGCTTGGCGGCATGTGATGGGCATCTCTAGTAGAACGATGCAAACCCACAGGATATTTCTTAATTTCTCCCTTAGGCTTCATTTGGATAACCATGCTAATAGGAATCTGGCCCATGCGCTCCAAGAAGTGACGACCCCGCAGGCAGCAAAAAAGTGCCCATGGTATAGAAGCGGTCTAACCCTTTAATCAAGTGGGGATCACAAATATGCCAGGCCTTGCAAGTTTACTAATAGCTCAACGTAATGTATTGCTAAAAAGCAGGGCAACTGAAATAGAGTTCAGGGAGTTGTGGAGACTTCACTGAAGCGGATCAGCAAGGTGCACTATGCACATTATAGTCGATAAAACGAAGGTGCTGGAGAATACGAGGATTCTGACAATAACATGATTAAACGTGCTCCTCTAAAAGGCCGGCCTGGTGCGATTGGCAACAATAAAAAAAATAATAAAATAAAGTGCATGCAGTGTTTTACTGATTTGTGTAAAAAAAAAAAAAGTCGATGTAGAGAGGAAATGGCTTCCAGAAGGAGGGAGGGGGAAGAGACTGTTGGGAGAATTCTCATAATGTGGTAGTTCCAAGGCATAACATAAGTAGTGTCGCGGAGCAATTTGCTATGCAATTCTGTAGGTTTGCTAATTAAATTGGCACTTGTGTAACAAAGTTAGCTATTTAAGTTACCCTGTTCAATGAAAGCACAGCTCACCCTGCATTCCTTTCTTGCCTTCACAGCTCTTGCCACCCTATTTTCTCTGTTCACTGCAAGTTCAAAGGGGCTAATGAAGAGGGAGTGCAGCAGTAATCACCCCCTTCACTCGTGTGCCAAAAGGCCTGTGTGGGAGTGCTACGCACATTTTATTTTTCAAATAATTGCAAATCAGAAATTATCTGGATAATACTGTTATTAAGCCAACTGCATCCTGTCTGCCAAAGACCAGTATGTGTTAGTTATTTTTTTATAAAATGGCTTTCATTTCCTTTTCTAAAAATGTAATCAGTTACATAATGCATAATTACGGTATTGCTACTGTAAAACACTGCATTGGCTCCATGCTTTACAGTGAAGTGTATCTAAATTTCAGTATCAACTAGATCTTCATTTTGTTATGGAAATGCATTATATTGGCGAGTGGACAGTTGAAAATGTACATGACCACACGGCCACATGCTTTGACGGCAAACCTAGTCCTGTGGCCTGCTGGTTACATACAGCTTGCAACTGGTGCTCAACCCATGAGCTGATCCCATGCTCATTGACATTCTATCTTACCATGTTGGTTTAAACCCTGAAAGTAAGATGGCTGTAAACTACAATATCCTGCCTAGTTTGCCCAGTTCTCTGCCTGCTATGCCATTCACTGTGCTTAGTCTTTTACATAATGACTACACAAAGCTAACTTGATATTTACTTAAAGTAGTGATCAGTAGTTTCATCCAGTCTGTATATCTACAGACCTACTGCAAAACTGTACACTGTAGTTGGCCTCCAGAGCACACTTTGCTCTATGATTAGGATTGCATTATATGTTTGCACCTGCAGTAGAGAGAGCTGGCCAAACTGTTTTAAGAGCCTTTTTGTCATATCTATTTATTTGTGTCCATTCTTGCAGTTAACTTTTTACAGACACTCATCCAGTGCTTGCAAGTATTTTCGCCCACTCGCATAGTTGAGTAGATTTTAAGAGCCAGTACCATTTGTAGGGGATGTTGGAAACTTTTATTTAAACTTTACTTTGTTTTAGTAAATGTCAAATAAAAGTTTCACTGTGCATGGCTGGCCTCTGGGTGACAGCAGTGTGCCAAACTAAAGTGAGTTTGTGGTGACACACACCATTTTACAGAAAGAATTTGCAAGGCCTGACTTATCTCACTAATGTCTTACTTCAGCAGTATACAAAATAAAACTGCTGTATTGTTGCTTATTTTATATCTTGGGTACGAGTATCTTCTGGTGGCATTAAAAACATTAGTACAACATTGCTAATCAAATGGGTTTGTTTGCTAATCAAGAAAAATGTGATTAGCAAACTCTGCTAATCAATTTTTGAAAACTAATTTATGCCTTGTAGTTCCCTTCACCAAGGACTTGCTTTTTTTTACCTGGAAAGAGTGTGAGCCTTTCCCCCCCCCCACCCTTTCATGTATTTTTGTGAGTTTTACTCGTGTTCTTTGATTATAGCGTTTTAAGATAACTCCATAGGCATCTTTTCCTGTGTGTTACACAGCACCCTCAGTGCAGTGACACAGGGATGTCCTTTTAGACTCTCCAAAGGTTTCAATACCTTCTCTGGTGTAAACTACTGTTGCCCAGAGAATGTAAGGTTAAATTGACTTTACTAGTCTTTTTATATTCCTAGACCCAGCACACACTATCTTCCTGTAGAGTGCTAGAGGGGTTACCTGGTATCCCCTGGATCTAGAACCTCATGTAGTAGTCAAATGCTAGCCTTTTCTATCGAAATGGCTGGTGCTAGTGGTTTTACAACAAACTACCATGATTTTTCCCGACCGCGAACACAGGTAGCTAAAAATCACAGGAGCCATGTTTTTCAATATGGCGCCTTAAACCCATTTGTTTAAACGGGGCCTGGTCTTTTTTTCCATTTCTTTTTGGAAAGATCCTTCTAGTGTTTGTCTCTGCGCACTAAACTAGGTTAGGTCCCTTTGTTTCTATGCATTTGGCGGGCTTCAGGACTGAAGACCGCCTCTGGCATCGGAGTGTCTGGGGTGGGCAGGAAGTGATGGAGTTGCCCGAAACTCCCTGTGCTTAGTCTCCCAAGAGACCCAAATGCACTCTTGCGTGATTGGCTGGCTGAGTGTCCGGCAAGGACAGCCACCCTGCTGGGTGAGTGGCAGCTAGGCTGGAATGAAAGGGAGAAAACTGTTTAAAAGGCGAGTCTCTTGGACTGGAAAGCAGAGTTGACCACTGGAATGAAGGAACCGAAGACGAGCTGGAAGAGGACGGCTGCTGCCACTCCTGGACTGTTGGTTGCCCGATGAAACCCTGCTGCAGGTCCGAATTGCCAAGTTAATCTAGACAGAGAAGCCCCTTCAAGGACTTCTTCCTTTGAGTTGGTGGGACCAAGCAACTCGTAAGCCACCTGGATACCATTCTCGGAGCTGGTTAGGATTAACCAAGGGGAAGGGCACCAGCTTGTGTGCTGGACTACAGCTACTCGAACCGAAGATCTTCCATTTTTGCCAGCTGGTTTGACCCGTCCCCTTGCAGTGCAGGAGTCCCCTGACGTCCTCCCTTTTGTCCCCACGACTGAGGCTCAGGAACACCAAGTTCTGCAGGAACCAACGTCTCCAGCTGCATCTTTTCTTCATATTAAGGTACTGTGCCAACCCGATTGAGAGAACTTACCTCTCGCAGTGGAAGTTTGTGGAACTTTCCCAACTTGCAGGCCTAATCAGCTTGTGACCCAACATATGATTCTTTTTCGTACAAACTACTTCTGAGAACGTTGGCAAACACTTTACTGTTTACTACAACAACTGATCTTTCCTATCCAAGACACTAGTCCATTGACTTTGGCCTAGACCTATGGAACTGAATCGAGTCCTCTAGTGAACTGAAATATTTGCACTGCCTAAGAAAGTATTTGTGATCTATTCTATTAACTTGTGTCTTTGCCCTCCTATTTAAAGTGACTGAAATGCTATTTTGCTCCTATTTCAGGGTAGTCTAATTTGCTTAGAAACTTATTGGTTCAGTACTGAAGTGTATTTGTGTATGATATTAAGTTGCCTCCTTCTAGTGAATGTTTTCTAAATGACTGTGTAATAAATTAATAAGTGTTTTACTAAGAAACCTTGAGAGTAAGTGCCTAATTGAACCACTGTGATTAAGACCTCTGTGTAACCTCTTTTACTGCTCACATTCTCTCTTGAGATAAGGCCTGGCTGCTAGGCTCGCTACCACAAACTGTAGTACAGACTTATACCAAAAGGTTGGTTTTGCTTACACCTGTAGTCCTAATTGTATGTGGTGGTCACAGAGGGTACTGCATGCAATTCTGCCTAACAGGAACCACCACCTCCTAGCCCCTGCCCTCGTCGCCATGTCAGTGTCAATGCAAGCCGGAGGGAGCAAAGGAATATAGCCGAATCAGTGTACGATATACCGAGGTAAGGGATCTGTTTCAAATAATTATCCCCACCTTCTCCTTCACACACCTCCCCTTGACCTAGTTTTCTTTGGGGCTTCCGTCCAAATGTTTTTCCTTTGCAATGGATGGGATAATGGCAGCCCCTTGGGTCGCTGAACAGCCGCTGCGGGAGCTAAACACTCCAGCACCCTGCAGGCTTCAGCCCTGGTGGGCCTGGTATCAGTTTATGTTGAAGGGGGCATGGTCTGGCACTCCGGCACTCCTGATGACTGCAACCTCCTGGAAAAAGCAGCGTTGGGCCCCTGCGGTATCTAAACACCCCCGTGCCCTTAGGTCACTGCAGGCTTCCAGAAGAAAAGTAGAAGCAGAGCCCGATAAAGCAATCCTTTATTCCCCTACGTCGGGAGGAAGCCATATGTAGCCCGGATGTAAATAACCAATTGGGTTCAACTAACCGCCTAAATAAAAGTTAACGGGCCTCAAACAGTCCCCCTTTCAAGTGCCTTGGGCAATGGCACTTGTAGAAAAGCTGAATTAAGGGGCCCTCTGGATAACTGGGTACAGCACCAATGGGAGCCCATACGTCAAAACTTGTTAAGATTGTGCTGTGAATCAGTAGAGGAGATGAAAGCTCAAAGAAGCCCTGGCTGGAGAAATCACATCCAACAGTAGGGGTGAAACGTAAGTACGCAGAACTCAAAGAGAGCTCCATACAGAGGGCTACAGCAACGAGGCATGCATTTGCGGGTCTGGGGCCTCTCGTTAAGATTGAAGAACTATATTTGAAGCTGTAGAGTCCGTTTTGAATAGGACAAGATTGTTGGACATATGGGGAAGAGTCCCGGGCCTGGCATCCATTACAACAAGTGATATCTGCTGTGTCGAACTTCCAAGATGGGATAGTCCGGATAACTGGGCCATTATAAAAAAAGGTAAAACCCCGGTCACCTCATCATTACTATACATGTGGTCGAATGCGCTGGCTGATATGGACCTGAAATTGCCAGTGTGCGAGTTCTGGAACGAAGGCCGGGGCAAGAACAAGTGTGCCTCGACACAACATGCCCTTGTACAAACTTAGCGGTTTACAAGGTTCTCATGGGGGCTTTGGTGGTTCCTCAGAAAATGACTGATGTCTCTGCACCACTGAGGCGATCACTCTGATCTGTTAGAAAACCAGCTCTTCATTGATGGTTATTCTATTTTATAGACACATGCTGTTGGCAGGAAGCAAGGGAGCCCATCCGGGGGTTGAGCATTGGCGCACCTACTTATATGAACCTAGCACCTTTTATGCCAGAGCCGGCCTCCCACTCAGTGGCAGCCGCAGCTGTTGCAAGGTCCTCAAACTTACTGATACGGATTGTCAACATGTATTCGGCCGCTGGCACCGAGGGATACAAAGAGCACATTATTGTATTGCAATGTTTATTAAATAACTGGTATGAGAAGCACCCAACAGGGAGAGTAAAGTGGATATAGCACAACAAGCATGGACTAACGGCACTAGGAAGTCATGTCATTACTACGTCTTTGTCGACGGAACAACTCGAGAGGAATGTAAAAAGTTTAGGATTTGTCCAAAGACTGAGCGATCGCGCAGTCATGACATGGACTTCTATGTTGCTGAATGTACACAAGATTAAGGAACGACTGCCAGGTGCACGTTAATCCCCTAGAGAATTGTTGCGAATCCTCCACAGAGCTATGGACAAGACGATACTGAATTGACAAAAATACAATTAAAGAGCTCTGCGTCTACCAGGTACAAAAACTGGGTTAGGAATCATAAGTCGTCCCTTAAATCGGCAAATTGGCTTGCCTTTTATACGTTCATTATAAAAAGATGACAAAAAAAATGAGGGAAGGGAGACACCTTCTCTGGTTGAATTAAGTCCGATTGAAGGGTCAGTGTGGCATTTAGCAATTAGGAAAATGTTCTATGACATATCCCCTCAGTACGACACACAGTATATATACGTACCGTCCCCTGAATTCAATTAAGGCTTTGGGTTGAAGGATATTCTCATGATCATCAAGTCTAATAAAAATTCCTGTGCACCAGGACCAGACTCACTATCTAATGCGGTATTCAAATCCAACCCGTCATTCTAGGCACATATAATGGAACAGATATTTCGGAAATCTTACATGAAGGTCAAATTCCCTGTACATGGGAGGAGAGCGATCTTGATCCCGATATTTAAAAGGGGAGATACAGCAGAGCAAAGACCGACCCTGATAATTACCGACTTCTGGCGATGTTTGACAAAAGTCCGAAGATTTTTGCAAACATACTTCTGAAGAAAGTATCAAAATGGTCCAAAAAAGTTGGGTGATTATGCCTTTTCCAATCTTTTTTGTTTAATAATTTTTTATTAATTTTAAATAAGAACATAATGATGTATAACAAACCGGTGAACTGAGAAATGTACATCAAATATTCAAAGAACATGTCAGAACCGAGTAAAACAGAGTCAATAAGCGTTATTTAAATCTAAGTCAATAATCCTATTATAATTGTGTAAAGGGGAGACAAATACAGGGGAAAATCAAAGACAAAAAGGACACGACAGGACTCACGAGGGAAGAAGAGAAAATAACTATATAATATCAATATGCAAAATTAGTATTTAATTGCCTTTTCCAATCTTGATTCAGAAAAGTTCCCCCCCCCCCCCTTTCATAATATCAGTGTCCTGCAATACATCATATCAGAGGGCAAAAGAACTCGTAATGACAAACTGTATAGGTGTTTTATATATTACAGCAGGGCTTTTGATATGGTATCCTGCCCAAATCTCTGGGAGAAGCCTAATGGCTGGGGCATGGATAGTTCCCTTTGTATTTTATTCCCCTACTGTACCCTGAGAATAGTGTTGTCATTCGCCTGAGCCATGAGGGAGTGGTGATTACGGACATCACAACCAATGTTGGAGTAAGACAAGGATGTGTATTGGCACTGTTACTGTAGGACCTCTATGTGAGTGATATGGAAGAGTCCTGCCTAAACTGGGTACTATCAAGGTACCATGGCTCAGCTATGCCGATGACACAATCCGCCTAGATAGAACTGCAAGCTGCCCTCATCAATGCCCCAAACTCTCTCTCGCTAATTCCTTGCGGCTAAACAACCTAAAGATTAATGTTGGAAAAACTAAAATCATGATTATGGGACACAAGCATAAACTAAATGGTACTTGAACCACAGTTCCCTCAAAAGGTGTAAATAAATATATCTAGGATTTAAAATATGTAATACTCCATTGCAAGAAATTCTATTGAAACAGTGAGCTCTAAGATCATTAAAAAATGGCTTTGTATAGAAATATCATGCGGCTGCGGCTGAAGAGGGGGGGGGGCATTGAAGACCAAGTGGCCTTGTACAGTAAGGGTATACTGCCGGCCACATTATATGGGCTGGCAGTCCTATCGGAAGAAATTATATCATGGCCGGACAAATTGGAGGGGAAAATACTTAGATCGATGTTAGAAATCCCTCGCTCAGTGCCAGTACAAACACTCAGATGCGAGTTGGGTGTACAACCGATCAAAGTGAATTGGATTATACAACGTTGTCAACTGTATATTTTACGATAAAACAATTGGTGGAGACACCAGACACCATTTTTACCACCTAGCGCGACTGGACATTATACACTGTAGAAATTCTTAAGGGCTGAGGTACTCAGCACTGGCACATTTGGCACTAATTAATATCCAACTTGAAGATCTGATGGTCTTTCCAAATTGGATAATGGTATTAAAGAAGAAAACTAAACATCTAGAGGTGTTTAACAATTTGGACCTACTAGCAGCCAAACCTGTGTATCCATGGAGCTGTATAAGTGAAAACTGGGGCACATGGTCCTACATGTCTGTTTACTGAGAGTATTTTTACACCCAATGTTTATTTGGCTTTTTTTTTTTTTTAGGGAGTAAAAGTGGCTGATACACCCCTTATCTTTAGGGCTGCATACAAGAGCAAAAACAGTTGGCTTTGCTTTAGTTTTTTTTTTCTGTTGCAGTAATACTTGCGGTTGAATGCATTACCCACATTGGAGCACACAGGCAGGTGGAAAAAGATTCCTTGTGATAAGCGCTTGTGTCGACTGTGCGGGCTGGAAATTAAGACCGCCCGCCATGTTTTACCACAGTGTCAAAAAATGCATAAGTACTATGCAAAGGGCTATGGACGGTTTACAGGAAATTCTCTGCAGAGGGAGGGTGCACAATTTTGGAGCACCATTATAGGTGCAGAATCTGTGATCATTATTCTGCGTATTATATGGAAAATTTTAATACCCGTATAATAGCTCAGGAAGAAGCACAAATGAATCTTAAAATAGCCACGTAAAAGTAGTAATTCTGTTAGGATTCCTCTTGTGAATATTTTTTTAATATGCCTAATAGTTTATATGTCACTTTATCGTATTGCTTAATGGTATTTATGGATTCTTTTTGTATATATTTTACCTAGGCATTTAATCTCTATGTATTGGTGTTTGTATTTTAGATGTGTTTATTAAAATGTGTATACGGTTTATATTAACCAAAATTCCATGAAAAAATTATTATTCCGGAACTGGCTTCATCCACATTTTATCTAAAACAATATAAGAGTTTGTTTTCACATCCTCTCGATAGTCATCAATTCAAATATTCCTACATGCACGATGTTATGGAATTTGTAAAAGCTGTTTTTAACAGATGGCAAGGAGTTTGATAATATATAGCCCTTCTTTTTCATAAAGATTCTGGGTTGTTTTCTTTAGGGTTATGTTCATGGAATTTTAATTCTGAATACATTCTTTGAACTGAACATAATGGAGAACTACCTGGCCATAAAATGGCAAAAGCTGACAAATGGTGTTACTGTCTGGCAAATGTCTTACACATACACGCAGGGCTCCAGATAAGATTTTGAAGTAAGTGGGAGTTTTTTACTCCCTATTTTTTAAAGTTGGGAGTAAAAAAGACTTTTATGGGAGTTCCCAATATGTGTATTTTATAAGCGAGTCAAAATGTGTTAACTGGAAAATAGAAATGTCTTGTATTAATATGTATTTGCACTTAGTTATTACATGTTTACCTCCAGGCAGTAGTACTATTTTCTTCCTGTGGTACTACGTGCACTACTGGTCCAAAGATAACCATGGAGCTGTGTGGGTGAAAACTGGGGCACAGGGTCCTACATGTCTGTTTACTTTGTTGCACGTATTTTAAACCCCGACTATTTTTTGGGAGTATTTTGCTATTTTTTTTAGGGAGTAAAAGTGGCCGATACACCCCTTACTTGTAGGGTTGCATACAAGAGCAAAAACAGTTTGCTTTGCTTTAGTTCTTTTGTTGTGCAGTAATTAGGTGCAATAAATGAATGCAACAAACATATTGCTACACAATGAAGTGGCTGAAGGATAAGATTGTATTTATTTATTTGCATTTTTAAAGCGCTCACATAGCCCGCGGGCATCGAGGCGCCATTACAGGAATTGTTTGTTTTTTGTGGCGTAATTGTTTTTTTTTGTCTTAGTTTGTATTTATAACGCGCTTAAATACCCAGAGGTTTCTAAGTGCGGACCCGGGGATCGAACCTGTGTTGCTTCGTGTTGTCTTGCTTCCAAGGTAAACACGTTGCCGCTGAGCTATCCTCCCGGTGACACTACACAAGATGACTAATGAAATGTGGGTGATAAGTGTGCTTAGGAAGAATGGGTATTGGCGTTCTCTCAATGCTACCAACTCCCCCCCCCCCCCCCCCCAAAACAAACTTTCAGTTCTGGGACTTGTAATAATGTATTTATATGGGAAAAAGCAAAAAACAACAAGTCCCAGAATGCAATGGCAACAACAGGCATGGAGCAGCACCTGCTAAATCGGATGTCTTTATTTGCAAAGCCTCCTGTGCACAGTGCTTCAAGGTCCATGGTGGCACATACAGGTGTAAAAAGGGGGTTGGGTGGAATTAATAGGTAAATGAAAAGGAGAGTCTGTTACGAGGGGGCGAGGCCGAACCCCTATACCTACTTCAACCCACTCGCCCCCGCTATACCTCTCCCTGCTGGAAGGGAATTGTATAGGGAGGTGCAATAGCAACATAACAGCGGGGGGAGGGGGGAAATAATAGGGGGTGGGGGGGGTGTTGCTGTTAAGGGAGTGATGTGGGGGCACTGCACAGATTATCCTCCTCCTCCCTCACCTAGCAGCTCCAGGTTCATAGTCCCGCCGATACTTCCGGTCACCGGTCCGCCGCTCTATTCCGGCCCCCACAGACTCCAAGGGACCCGGGACTTCCGGTAGGAAAGCCAAAGAAGCCGGTCACCGGTGCCAAAGAAATTTCAGGCACTACGACAGACACCGCAGAGCCTCCCTAGAAAGAGACCGGAGGACCCCGGCCATGGAAACAGAAAAGGGACTAAGAAGACGGACAAGGTGGCCATGTTGAAGTGTGCTCCCACGCAGGCAAAGTACTATGGATCGAGCCAAGAGCACAATGAAGATAAAAGAAAGACTTCTATTCTGGGGGCCGCGCAAGCACAATGGAGATAAAAGAAAGACTTCTATTCTGGGGGCCGCGCAAGCACAAGGGAGATAAAAGCGCAGCATTTTGTGCACATGACCAGATACATGTAAATACAACTTGTACGGATTCGTTTTCATAAAAGAGTGAATTATTAGACTTATATCAGTGACCCACGAAGTGAATTTTTTTCATGACATTCCATAGTTCCAAGAAGAACATTTTGCTTTTTTGGCACTTAAAGAACATATGTGCCAAGTTTTGCAGCATTGCCACCATTTAAGGGAGGGTGTAAAGCCCAATTTGTGGAGTGTGTCAAGAGTCCAACAAATCTGGTGAAGACCGTGGTCAGCGCCCAGCTGTCCTAGGGTTAGGCGTGCCTTACAAATGGCAAAATAAATAAAAAATAAGTGGAGGTAGAAATTGAGGGGGTTCTCATTTGGGGGAGATGCTTGCCTGAGGGGCATGGTCTAGGACTTGATGGGTGTGGCCTAAAGAAGAGCATGTAAAAATGCACAGGGGTAGTCTGGCCTACATAACTACTGCATATTGCAACACAGTCTGCTTGGTACAACCAAAGTGTGTGATCCTGGACAAATCATTTAATTGCGACGTGTCTTAACTGCAGCTCTTCACTGCTCACTTCTCTCATTGTCCAGACTTTATTATGTCTCTTAGTATGTTCTTGTAATGCTTTGGTGGTAATCACCTTTGGAATTCCCTGTTGGGTGAGAAAGTTAACATATTCTTCTGCCATGGATGTTTCTGTTAACATACCAGGCAGGGGATGACGCCACATAAAATCTGCAGGATTGTACTCTTTTTCCTGTCTTGTGTATTTTGCTGAAGTTTAAATCTTGTAGACTGAGACCCCACCTTTCCATGCAGGGAGGCTTCTTGCAGTGCAGATTTCCGTATATGTGCACTAGAGCCTGATGGTAGCTGACAATCGTGAATGCCTTGTCCAGAAGAAACATTTGAAAATGCTTGCAGGCCCAGACGACCACTAGTCCCTCCTTTTCTGGCTGAGAGTATTTCTTTTCCACGTCCCATAGCTTTTTGCTAGCATATGCAAACACTGTTCTTGGTGTTTCTCTTCCCGGTCAGTGCTGCGCCAAAATTGCTCCTAGCCCAACTACCTATCCCAGCCGGTCCAATAGCACAGTGAGTAGAGCGCTCGCTTTGACATCTGTGCAGAGACTGCTGACACAGGTTCGAATCCCGGCAGGGCCAAACTCAGCCTTTCATCCTTCCGGGGTGGAAAAATGACCACCACAAACTGTGGGTAATTAAGCAGCGCTCAGATACCCGAGGGTTAGTAGCGCTATATAAATGCTAAATTATTAATTATAATTATTACTTTACAAGCGTCACCGTTGAGTCCACTCAAAAGAATGCCCTTGTTCAGTGAGTTCTCAGAGGGGGGCACTGACAGTGGCAAAGTTGCGTAAATACCTGCTGCAGTAACTCGCCATTCCTAGGAAAAACCTGACGTCACCAACATCCTGCGGTGAAGAAATGTGCCTTATGGCAGCAATCTTGCTATCTTGCTCAGGTCAGGACTCATTCTGCTTTGCAAAAATATTTCCCCCAAGAACTTGAGATGTGCCTTGTGAAACACACACTTTTCACGATTCAGTGTTAGTCCTGCTTCCATCAGCGCACACCTTGTGTAGGGCTTTATCGTGCTCCTTTGGTGTGGTGCCGAACACCAGGATATCGTCACTGTAGTTAAAACAGTTTTTGATGTGACAAATAATTTCGCATTTATATAGCGCTACGAACCCTCAGGTTTATGAACCCTCAGGTATATGAGCGGATGTGTATTGGGAACAGACATCCCAGCCCACATCCTGGAGGCATACACGCAAGGCATGCAGAAGCCAGCGAAAGCGTTGGGTTTCGCGGGAAAGTGCATGACAAAATAAGGACGGACCCGGGTTGGCTCGACCTGGGGGAGGTGAAGGGACAAGATGGCCAAAGGACAGGACAAAGAACCTCGTGGCATGGCCATTTTGGAGCCAGGCCACTTATTTGTGCCAAACGCGGTAAGCGCGGATAACATGGCAAAAAAGGGTTCAAAACATAAGAGAAACGATAGCTGCCACCAGTCCTGTCCGTGACACACTTGCACAGTTCATAATAAGTCCAGCGAGAGTTTCTAGGGCCTTTGGAATGACTAGAGACCTAAGAGCGCGGTAAAGTAAGTTACAGTGCACTCTTGTTTCATGTTGCACAAAAGCTGCAACATGAGGAAAGGACTAAGGGAAACAAATCTCCCAGTACTGACTGTCTTAAGGGCATGTCAGTTTCCCCATAAGAATTGAATGAAAGCCCAGAGGAGTGCGGCGGAAGGCTCCGCTTCTCTGGCAAAGTCTAGATCAGGGTGTAAAACAGCAGCAAAAAGTTTGGGGGTTGACACATGGAGGGAAAATTACATACAATTATGAATGACCTTCCTTATGCTTTCCTGAAATATTTCTGCTGACAAAAAGATTCCAAAACCTAACCTCTTGTACCTAAAAAGCCCAACATGCGTGGCGAAAGTGGTGATATACCTTGATTGCTCATCTATCTTTATCTGATGGTATCCCTTGTTCAGGTCAAGCTTTGAGAAGATCTGGGCTCCATTCAGCGGACTGATCATATCGAGACAATTGCAGGATGCCTCTCACGTCCAATGGCTTTGTTCGCCAGTCTCATATCAACGCATTTGCGCATTGCCCGAGGTGTGCCTTGTTAGGGAACAGCCACTATGTGAGACACCCAGGGAGTCGGAGCATGGGCTGGTTCAATAATGACCTGCTCGAGCAGGCATTGTATCTCTTACTCCACCTGTGCTTGAAGGTGAAAAGGTATTCCCCTTGGGTGCTGAGCGACAGACTCGTCGATGTGCAGCGTTATGGGGTCCCCTTTGATGTACCCCAGACCTGTTAACAACACTGGAAAAGTCTGCACAACAGAGTTATCATGCCGCACAGTGTAGGTTACAGCTGCAATCTCCATTTTGAGAGCGGTAGGGTGTCCTAGCAAATTACTCCCGGGGACTTCACCCTGTAGTACATGTAGTTATGTGATTCCATATCTTCCTTTATACCAGAGAGTCATAGAGAATTTTCTGTGGTTTTGCACGTGGGCCTTTGCGCCCCATTGGAATACGCTCAGCTCTGATGGAAATAGACAGGGAGGATTCGTCATCTTGTACTCAGAGACACATATAATGTTGAGCATGGCACCTGTGTCAACCACAAAGTTTGCCGGATGATTCCCTATCAGCATGTTAACGTCACTTATCGCTGACGCTGTCACTGCATTCATCATGTATGCATAGTCGCGAGGTGCCTTTCTGCCAATGACAGGGGTGAAGGAGACCTCCCTGTGATCTGGTGCACATCTCACTGCATCTCGTCCGGTATTTGTGTCCTTTCTTGGCATCATGTTGCATGCAGTGTGTTCCTGCCTCACTGGCGTGTAGTTGGGCCTTTGGGTTCTGCTTGGAGGGGCATTGCACATGACTGCCAGATGGTTCTCTCTGCCACAGGTAGTTCATATCTGTCCAAATGCCTGGCACTTTGAACCCTGGTCTTGTGGAAACGGGAGTCCGCAGCAATAGCACCTGCCTGTGGAGACATGGTTGCTTGTGAAACTCCCTGCGTTGTAGCGGTTTTGTCCCCCTTGTGTCACCTGATATATTAGCTCCCTTGCAGGTCCTTTGGTGTTCTCCATCTGAGTTGCTTGCGTGTCAGCGCATGCTTCTGTCCTGGCCATGTGCAGTATCATGTTTAGAGGAAGTGGCTCTCATAGCAGTTTCTCTGTGAACGATGATCATAGGCAGCCACCAGGGATCCTGAGGCGTATCAGTTCTTCATTTGAGAACTTATGGAACTCGCTGTGTGCCGCCAGCTTAGGAAGTCTAGTCGCAAACGCATCCATGGTGACGCCTGTGAGTTGGCATGCAGTGTTGAATGTATGCCTTTCATGGTCGATATTATGCTGCGGGTCGAAATAGGTGCATAGCACCTCCTTCAAACCAGCATATGGTTTGATCTCACCTAGCGGCTAAGTGGGGATGAGGTCTTCTGCGTTATCTCCCACAAGATTTATGAGCAGTCTTCACCAAATCGATCGTGCGCATGTTCATCATAAGCTGCCAAGTAGTTCTCAAATCGCTGCAGCCATCTCTCCCACCGTGGTCCGAGAGATTGTTGATCCTGCATGTCAAACAGCACTGGTCTGCGAAAAGCGCTCGCATTTGGCATGTCATCTTCTTGACGTTCTCCTTGCTCTTGTTCCTGCTCTGACATCTTGCAGGTGGACTGAGGTGAAGTATAGCTCTTTCCTCATTCAAGGGTTTTCTTGTAAAAAAAAATAATAAAAAAAAATTTTAAAAAAAAGGGGGGACGAAGATTTGACCACGTGTGAATGAAGGGACACAATCTCATGAAGAATCCCATCCTTGCCGCCTTCGTCCTGTCTGGAAAAAGGCTCCTGCAAAGCACACAGCTCGCAGGAAGGAAATTAATACACAGAGCCGAATAACGTAAGACTTTTTTTCTTTCTATTCGCGCAGCAACAAACTAGGCTCGGTGCTCCGAGCTCTGCGCATGCGCCAAAGCCCTGCTTCCCATTGGTTGTCTGTATCATGACAAGAGGGGTCTGGCTCCTTTAACTGTGTCCTTGCCGGACACGACATGAGTGCAGAATGCCAAAAACTCCAACCCTACAGAGTAGCAAGGTCACAAGGCTGGTCTGCAATGTGATTCCTTGATCTACAAGTGCTGTTGCTTTCCTCCCCAAGGCCTTCAGGCAAGGTAGTTTCCATACATGCCTACCCTCCCGAATAAGACGGGAGACTCACGATTTTTCGTCGGAAAATATTGATATTTTTCACGGTCTCTCACTTAAAATAACTGTAGCCCCAGTGCATTCATATGGGGAAATGTACATCTCCCAATTTCCTTGTGGAAATCTCCCTCCGAGGTGCGTCTGAATGTTGGGATGCATGAGATTCATAAACATTATGTGTGGGGCTCTGGGTAGCCATAACAATTGGGTTCATAGTAAGAACTGTGCGTGTGTTCATCACTCAGAAAGTACACCTCTTAATCCCTCCCCATTGAAGACTCTCAGGCTCCACATATGAAAATGTTGGTGGGCCTCAAGGCCCATGTGTCAGTAAAATGAACAGATACCTTTTGATATAAAGTGTTTTGTTTAGTCTTAGTTTGACAGGTAGGGAAATCCTCGTTAGGTTAGGGAAAGCAAGGCGTTTATCTCACCCTTATTATTTGATGAAATGGCTACTTGTCTGTCTCGCATTTCTGACCCCTCACATACTCTTCCACGAGTTGTAAATGTAGGAGGCTGCATGGCTGCTTTTGAAAGAAATGCAGAAGGCCAGAGTAGGGGATTGGCCACTTTCCGAGATAGTATTATAGGATTAATGCAATGAATCATTACAATTTGGGAGTTCGCATTCATCCATGTCATGACAATTTGTTAACTGCTGCAGTGGATCAAAAGGACGGAGGAGTGTCTTCCATTTCAAGGATTTTTATTTATAAAATAAATTAAATAAACTCTTAGCTATCCCTAAACTATGCGGTTTCCCTCCCTAACACAAACTAACTGGGGTGCTCCTCAGTCGTCCTTGGGTCCAAAAGGAAGAAATGTCCTCTGTCCAAATCTAATCTACTCTGTCCCTACCACTATTCTCCTGCGTTCTGCTTCGCTTTAGTAGTTGATCCTCAGGCAGTTCTCAGTAACTACTTTCACTAGTTCATACAGTTCAGAAACAGGATTCTTCAGCTTTTCTAATGGGCCCTTGACACTGTGCCTTTCCCTTCTAAGGTTCCTTCTCTCTCTCTTTCTTGGTTTTCTGTGTATTACTCTTTCTTGACTTAATGTCCTCTCTATTCACTGGCTGGGCCAGTTAACGCTTTCAACAAGTTTCTTACTTTGCTTCCACTCTTCTCTATTATGAGGACGAGTAGTTAGGTTCCAGTAATGATTCTCACTTGGGTTCCCCTCTTCACTCTTACTAGGACGAGTATGATTCAAATACTCATGATAATCGTTATCCCTCCTGGCATTATCATTTGAATTCCACTTTTCACTTTTACTTGTACGAGTAGGAGTAGGATTCATATAATCATTAGATTCGGTATTCCTCCTGGGTCTCCTGCTGTCCCCGTTACCTCCTTTCCTTGGGGTTACCGTCACTGGGCCTGTCTGCAGGACGGGAAACTCTTCTCACCGTGCCCGGTTGGCATTGCTCTTCTCTCCTTCTCGCTTTGATCTGCTGCACCCGTTCTGCGATGCAGGAGGGTCTGTGGTCTCGACGCTGTAACTGGACTGTACAATTCACTGGGTGGCGGTCACGCCACCACTCACTGTTCAGCCTCTTCGTTGGGGTTCCCTTCCCCAGTTTCTCTGGCTTCTAGCTTTTCTCGCATCACGCTCACACGCTAGTGGTCTTCCCCGCCTGCACACTGCACTTCTCGGCTTCTCTCAGCCTTCGCAGCAACATGGGTTTGAAACTCCTGGACTACCCTCAAGGATAGACCACCTCCTTTTCTTTTTATGACGTGTGGCTGGGGCTTCCCCAGTGGAGCTGTAAAGACCTCTCTCACTTTCCATTGAGTGTTCTGTATTGATCGCTCGCTCTTCTTCGTCCCAGTATTGGTAACATAAGTTTCTTCATAATGAACTACTGGTGTTATATCACAACAGCAAACAGTAGGTTGTTCTTCTTGGCTTCTTTGTGTTGTAGCTGTAAATGATGGGTTGTGAGCGACTAAAGGAGTTCCTCTTCGAACCGGGAGTGTTTATCCCTAAGGAGTGAGAGTCTCTCCTGGTGAGGTCCTCCTTGCCTCTAGCCCTAGGGAGGATATCCTGTAGTGGGCTCAAATCCCTAGCCTCACAAGGAAAGGGTCCCCCTGGGGAGAGGTGACTGAATCCTGCGATTCATCTCACTGCTTAAAGCAAAGTAACATGCTGTTTTGTATGAGATTAGAGGCCAGATAAATGCACGCACTTAACCAGTTGGTCTAGCTGGTGGCGTTTTCCTTAATTTTAAAAGGTGTGTTGGTTCCACAGAATACTGGGGCTTGAGTCACACAGTTCGATTGGGCATTTGTGTTCAAGTTTTTGGCATTTATTTATGGTCGCATTTGTTATGGGTATTTTTCATTTTTCTCCCACCAAATGGACGGTACGGCAATTAGAGCAAATGCAGATTGTTATTTTAATCATCTTTATATCTATATCCATGCTGTGAAGTTGTGTTTGGAGTTCAGTGAAACACTCAGCAAGTTCATAGTTCTCTGGTAAAAGAAGTCCTCCCACATGCTTCAAAACTCTGAGTTTGTCGAGACCAATTCTAGCTCTTTTGCCATACACATTTGTTTAACTGATTCTCTTCTCTTCAGAAAAAAGGACAAAAGGAGCAAGATCGGAAACATGGGGAGAGTATAATTTCAATTCAGTGACATTATCCTTATTATTCCCTCCCACCCCCAAGTATTTTGGGAACCCGGTTTGGGGTTTTTTCATTGACCTTCTGGACAAGCTTTGCACAATTTTAATCTTACGACTCTTGTGAACTATATCCTAAGATGTTCTTGTAGTGACCCTCTGTGCTCTGTCGTTTTTCAAGCAGTATGGATTGAGCGATAGATTTTCAGGTGTGCAACGATTAAGCAGTTTTAATTTTGAAGGTGGTTGGTTTGGTGTGTATGTGTTGGGGGCTGTGTGTTAGCGAGTGGATGTAATGTGGAATCATCATTGCTAAAAGGTCAGATTTTCGCGAAAGGTCGCGGGTTGCACTATATTGCTACTTCTCCGCATGCACTCACAAACAATTTTAACACTCTAGTATCAGGCACCATATCAATATTTATTCTAACAAGATAGATAGATGCAGCGTACCCGCTGTGGAAGCACACTTATGTTGAAACGAGGAGCACGAATTTACTAGTATATGCACACCGTCACAAGCACTAAGCGTGGAAAACACATGCTAATTTAATGAAGAATGTGCATTTCTTTCTTTCTCATGTATGTTTTATCTTCATGTATGTGGGTACCCTGTTTATCATAATGCATTTTTCTAAATTGTGATGTTTTTCAATCTGGCACGTTCGCTATTTTCATCATTTTGTTTTTCTATTTGTCATCTAACTTTCGTTACATTTATGATAAATACTGATGTCTGTTATGCAATTTGGCTATTATTTTGATTAGACAAGGCCCTGATGAAGGACTACATAGTCCGAAATGCATTGGCCATCCAATGATGTTTGCATACAGAAAAGCAACAGCATACTAATTTTTGAAAACTAACAAATAAATTATACAATTTATGAACCAACAACTTTTTAACTGGATCATTAAGATGTGGTAACATTAAAAAATTCCCAACGGGATATAGAGGTGTGCGGCCCGCACCACAGGCAATACTGCCTAGCTCATTTTTTCATGTATTTACTTCCTTTGTGCTGACACACGGTAGCACAAGTTAGTGGGCTGCACCCTAGAAACAGTACTAGCGTACTAGAAAACTCATTTTTTAAAAATCAAGATAAACGAGCAGTGCCCGCTCAATTCCCTGTTTTATCTTTGTAATGTGGAGACCCCCATAACAGTAATCTGCCACTTTCCAAATGTTTAATTGTTCATTAATAACGCGCTTAATTCCAGGAGTGCGTTCAAAGCGCTGGATCGTGTTGCGCTGCCTTGTCTTGATCAGGATTCTAAACTGTGTTGCTCTGCATTGTCTTGCTTCCAAGGCAAATGCGTCGCCCCTGACCTATCCTTCCTCCCCAATTTAACAGTTCAACCACGTAGAATCATCATTTCATATTTGCTGGGATTTAAAGCGTATCTTGAACCGCTAGATTACCCCTATGTAAAATCTAGGGGTGCTGGCAGTGAGATAATCTGGGGTAGATAAGGATGTCACTACATAGCCAAAAACAACATTGGGAGGGGTTTTAAAACTGCATGCCTTTAAATGCTTTTCATTTTCTTTAACAGCAAGCAGCAGGGGTTCAATGAGAAGAACGAATAGCGGCGATAGGAATGGGCATCCATTCAGTTCCCCCTTTTGAGTGAAGGGGGCAGATAATGTTTTATTGATATGGATGGACAAGAGGGCAGGGGGTGATTGCATAGACTGCAGACCATTGTTCTAAAAGGATTTCCGAACCCAAGCTAGTTGAAGGTTTCAGAGAGGAAGAGCAGGAGACCACATCAAAGGCTTTCCCCCCACTTTTAACATGCATCCTTGTGGCATGCATCCTCCATTTCCATGGAGACACGCTCCTTTGGCATCCACAGACGAGCATGCCAATTTAGTAGTTAAAAGCCCTCTCTGCTGCTTAGCAGTAGTGTTTGAACACCCCCATTGTATTGGTTCTCGCCTGCGGCATTCCCTTGTAGCCTTCTATCAGCTTTGCCTTCCAGCCACTGGGTTCCTGGCCTTCTTTTCCCTCAGTATACACCCTCCAGTCTGCTGGGATCCTTCCCACTGGTTCCTGCTTCTCCCAGCCTTCCACGATCCTTTCTTTCCTGGAAGCTCCTTCTTGCCCTGCCTTGTTGTGTTCCCTGCCTTGGTGGCCCTTATGGTGTCCGACTTCGACCTGCATGGCTCCACGTTGCATACCAACTGGACCTTTGCGGCCATTCTTCAGCCAACCCTCAATTGCTTCCTGTGTCAGTGCTCTGCATTGTTCTTGCATCACATTTGAGAAAGCTGTGTCGAGAGTTCATCCATGTAGGACCAGCAAACTGTTGTTGGCATGTGCAGCCGGAGCCACCACCTAACTTACAGGTACGCACAGTAGTCAAGGTCCACCACAGGCCCCGCCTACCCTATCATTTCCTGCTTGCAGCTGTGCCAAAGAATTTAGACCAGAATTGACTGGGATGCCACCCTGGCCTCAGTGTGGTGTGCTCTCAGTGGTTTTCAGATGCTTGCTGGGCCTGTTACTCCTCCATGGATTCCAGTACCTTCAACAACACCCCTCTCCCCCAGCCACTCTGAAAGATCACCTTAGTTTCTGTACAAAGCAGCTAGCACTTTATCCTGAGAAAGGATAGACAGGATGCAGTGCATGGAGGGCTTGGTCTGGTCCTCTAGTAGAGGTCATCTGCATTTCCTTCACCCTGGCTTAAAAAAACTTTTATTTTAAATATCATTTTGTAATATGGAGGCCTGTTCAAAGACTCAGTGGCTCACTCATCTCAAAAGCTGGTGTACATTCAAATATTGGAAGTTCAGTACATGTAAACAGTTTCTAAGTGTAACAAACATTACAATATCTGCAGTATTAGTCAAATAGAGCACTGAAGAATATGAATGGGGCTGCGAACAATAAGAGCAATCCTACAATGGCCGTGGAGACTTGATACCCAATATGAAGAACCAGTACAACAAACAGCTACATGTTTACTTTTTTTTAATAAAAGTTGAATATAACTTGAAGTTAGATGATGATGTCCAGTGTTACACCTGAAGAAAACCCCAAAACTAAAATTAGGACCGAAACATGTAGGTCTAGAATATGGTAATCCCCTATAGTTTGATCATAGGGAAGTAATGCATTGAATAATGTATGAATGCATATCATATAAGAGATACTAGCAGCTGTGATAGATAACACTGCATGTCAACATTTAAGAATGCATGTTTAAGGACAGTATACATTTTATAGGTTGTTGTTTTAGTGTTCATGGCAGTGTGGATGTTTGTTTTGGAATTAAAGAAATATGAAATGTATTTGTGATGCAATAAAAAGAATGTGTAAATAAGTACACAGTGAAAACTATGTGCAAATATCTGCTGTGAAGGCATCATGAAGCAAGACACAGAAAACAGATTCAAAGTTCAGAATAAAATGGTTTATTAACTTAAATGTCAGGCTGGTTGAAGGCCTAACTGGCCCTATGCTAAGGTGGGATTTCCCGAGCTGAACAAAACTGAGGAAAGTCTGAGTCAGAAAGTCCAACTTAAAAGTCTGTCTGTGTCTAAAACCTATCCTTTCCCTCACAACTAAAGCTAAACAATGTGTAGGGATGTAAACAATAAAAACAAAATATTGATCAAAGCAAAGTTCTGAGCTTCTTCCAGCTCCTAGCTTCCTTTTCAGCACCCTTGCCCAAGTTCAAGATAGTTCCACAAAAGTCTTGAGATTACCTTTGCCCAAGTTCACAATAGTTCCACAAATCCTTGGCGTTCCCTCCCCCCCAGTTCAAGTAAGCAGAGTTCCAAAGAAAAGGGTCTTGAGGTTCCCGTCCTCAAGATAGCACTGCAATTCTTCAAGTCTCAGGGTTCCCTTCCCCAAGACTTAAACTTGTCAACTTGCTTGGTCTCTGTCTTTCAATGTTCAACACTACACCACATCAACTTGACACTCCTTATTGATTGGATAACCAGTTCAATTAGATGACTCTTTCTGTGTTTACTTCAACCATGTCTTTGGCTTTCTCAATTGAGGGTTCCCTGGACTAGACGCAGTTATCAGACCACAAGGTCCACTCGTTACGGGTCTTGCAACCAGGAACCCTAGGTTCTTTTGTAGTTGCCCCTTTGTACATATTCACACTTGCTTAGCTTCTCCTTGGTGGCCTCTTGGCTTTGCCACAATGTTTCAAATATCCTCTGCCAGTCTTTGGCTTTGCTGCATTGTATTCCTTCATAAAGTTCACCTCATGGTAGTTTTATGCTCTTTCACAAACATCCCCACTTGCTCTCTTATTTCGTCTGTTGATTTCAAATGGGCAATTTCACATTTTATCTTTCATCAGAGCAGCGTTTTGCTCATAAAGTTTTCATTCAGTTCGATATTCAATATTAGTGACTTTTTCAATCTGCACATGCCAATTTGCTCATTCGGCAATTTGTCTCGCTCTCATGCATCCCCTAGGAGTGCCCCTCACTCACCGGTCTTCAGCATTCCTTTCGGGGCAGCTGCATTTCATTTCTGCTTCGCCTGCTGGCATGCCTTGCACCGTGGGCCCCGCTCGCACTTCTGGAACTTCTCTGCTCCCGCCGGCAACTCCACTTCCCTTCTGCGGATGCTGGTGGCTACTTTGTTTCTTTTGCTTTTCTCGCAGCTCTGGCTGCCAATCTCCGACCACAGAGGTTGCCGCACCTATGGATTCCTTCTGGCCCACTTGCTCCTGGGCTCCACAGTCCTTCGGGATCATCTGCCAGTGTCCTGGCTCTCCTGCAGGAACCATCACGGCTGCCTCCTTGGAAACAGGATCCCCTGCTGGTCTCTCTCTCCCTTCCTATACACCAGCAACCACTTGACAGGTTGCAGGTGTGAATTCCCAATTAGCAGTGCCTGATTGCAATTAAATGGACATGCCTGATATTTACAGTGCTTTGCATGCATCTTCCTCATCTCAGTACTAGAGTGGTGACATGAGTTACTGGTCTTCACTACTCCTGGTCCCCTCTTTCTCGTGCCAGCACTGTAATAGGTTGATTGAGGAACATTGAGGGGAGCTGTTTTACAGTAGCCTAAAAAGGCTGGGGGAGGGTTAGGTTGGTTTTCTTAAGGGAAAGATGGGATACCATGTCTCACCTGTGGGTACCCTCTTCCCATTACCCAAGGAACCTCCATCCAGATGATCCTCCCTCGCTTCTCCACCCCCAGGGTCAGGATACAAATGTGATGGCCTTTCCCTGGCCACCTGAAAAGAGGATCCAGGGGGAGTAGGAGTGAGCATGCCCTCAGGTTTCTCACACTGCATAAAGGAGGGGACAGTTTGTATGGCCTTAAGGAGTTTCCCCAGAAAATCATCTCCCGGTCTATCCAGGAGTCCCCTTTGAGTTTTAGGGTTGTCCACATGCCATGGATGACGTAGGATTGTGGGGTGAGCGTCCCATTATGTATGGAAGCATCAATTGTGATGGTTATCTGTGGCGGGATTTGTGAAAGGGAGTCCTTTAGACATGTTCTGTCTGTCCCACTATTCACACACCTGAACAACCCGTTGTGTAGCTACCAATATATCCTCCCTATCCCACTCTGCCCATGTCCATTTTGCACTGAGCCACCCTTGCAATGTCCTCATGTGCAGCCTTCAATGAGGGACTAAGTGGAAGCATGGCATCTTCACCCCCCCGCTCTCAACGGTTTTATGAAAATTTGCACATTCATCTTTCTTGATAGCTGATACATGGGAAATAGTCACCAGAGCGGTTGTAAACCTTTTTTGTAATGGGAAAGCTAGTGTCTAATTGGAGTCTAGTTCTGCTCCTAGGAATCTTTTGAGCATTGATGGGATTAGGTTTGCAAGCAGTATGTGAATTGAGAATCCTAGATGGTGTGGTATGCACTTCTTGCCATTTGTGTGTGGCTTGCTGTTTTCTAGCACTGTTCCTAGGTATAAGCTGGTCCTTCAGGTAGGGGAACACCTGCAGTGACTGTGCAGGTGTACTGCAATCACAGACGGCACCTTTGTGAACATAGATGGTGCTGCGGTTATGCCAAAAGGGAGCAGTGTCAACTGGTAGTGTTGATCACTTACCTTGAAGCAAAGGAACGTTTTACACCTTTGGTGAATTGATATATGAAAGTTTCTGACTGCCAAGTCCATATCTCCCTTTTCTGGTGGTAGTATGACCTCTTTCAACATAGTCATGCAGAAACTTTACAGTTCAACAAATCTGCTGTGCAGTCGCAGGTTGAGCAGTGGACGAATGATCTTGTCTTTATTCGGAACAAGAAGTATGTTGAATAGATGCCATTGTTTTGTTTTGAGCGACAATTCCTCTTTAAAACATGAATCTCTGCCTGCATTAGGTGTCCTTTTCACATGTGTTATATTGTATAGGGAAGTCACAAACTGTATGCAGCAGCTGTTCTTTAATGTCTCTAGTGCCTACATTTCTGTTGTGATTTGTGGGGATGGTGGAGTATTCTTCTCCTTACTGGGACAAGGATGGTAAAACACCAGGTAGTAAAAGTCATTGCTTAGTGCACAACTGCCTCTTGTGGAGCCATTGCCTCCTCATGCCAAACGTTACAGTTGTAGCGATATTGGCTCTAGTGACACTGGGACTGCGTGTAAACCTGGTGGCCTATTGGCGTGGGGAGTCTGAGAATCCTGCTGGTAAGTTGGCGTTTGTTGGGTTCTGTACACCGTTTGTGACGATTCACAGGCTCTCGCCACTTCTCCCCTGAGGGGAGCCCTTTCCTTTTAGGCTAGGTCGGTGAGGGCGCAACCTAATAATCTCCCCTAGGGGTGGTAAAAAGCAGGAGGAACTTGTAGGGAGAGACTTCCCTCTTGGGGATAAGGACCCCCATCTCATAAAGGACCTCCCTACACCTTGTGTCCCTGAAGCCATGACCTCATTGACTCCCTCTCAAATTCCATCTGAAAGTGCTAGTAAGGGTTATTCTGGAGTCTCTTTTGTTGCACATTCAAGATTAGAAAATACTCAGATGAAGAAGATTTAAAAAGAAGCATACAGAATAACAATGGAAGAGACTATTAAAGAACTGTGACAAAGTGGCACCAAGGAGTCATGAGTTTTCCTCCCAGGCAAGAAAGATAGACATTGACTTTACGCTGGGGCGGGCCCAACCAAATAAAGTCAAGTTATAGAAGAACTAAAGCGATTGGGAAGTTGGAGGAGCCACAAGGGGAGCACGCGTCCTGATCTACCAGCCCATGAAATGTAAACCCGGGCCAGCAGAAATACTGAGAGACAGTCAGTCCACGGAAGAGAGGACCCCAAGAAGGAAACAGAGAAGCTCTCCATGAGTCAAGATGGACCATAATCTAATCCACAAGCCGAAGCATCCGGTGGTTGCATGACATCTAGCAGGTGGACCATGCAGTCCATAACCTGTGTAGAGACCACCACAGCAAGGCCAGTGGCATGGAGCTGCACCGAAACAGGAAGCTGTACCATATTGGAAGAAGTTGAGGAAAGGCACTCAGAAGACACGTGTGGAGAAGGAGCTGAACCGAGACTCTGGGAAGAACCAGAGATGCACTTCTTGCACATAAAAGGTAATGGGAGTTGCGAGAGCCCAGTGTGGGGTCTGGGAAACCACCCAAGCCAGATCATGGGAGTGATATCCCTCGTCACAGTAGTGATACACACAGCCTCAAGAGTCAAGTATTCCCCAGGAGTGATTATCCATATCACAGTAGTGATACACAGAGAACAAAGAGTAAAGTATTCTTCAGAAGTAAACTCCCCCGTCACAGTGGTGACACGAAAAACCATAAATCTCAAAAGTGCCTTGGGAGTGAATGTGTCAGATTCTGGGGTAGGTGAACTCGTAGTGTAGTAACAGAGTTCTTCCTACCAATGTACACCTCTGGGTACCGAGGTTAAACACAGATGAGTCAATTAGTTGAAAGAGGGAACATCAGACGAAGGACGAGGCTCTGTAAGGGAACAATGGCACGTTAGTCTGCAGGTCAAAGGATAATCAATCTGTGCAAAAACTAGCAGGGCATTCATCTTTAGACAAGAACTGGCAGAACACTAACCTAAAGTTAGATGAGTTTTTCTAGACTGGTTTAGGAGACTTCAATTAGCATCAGAGATGTCCAAAATTATAACACTAAAGAATAACAAGAAGCAAGATAAGCTAGAAGCAATTCACAGAAATCAAAGTAGAATAATACTGTCTAGGACAGTGACTTAACAGGACGGAATCTTGTTAGACTTGGATAGCCCCACGGAGCAACCAGTGTTATCTAACCCGATGGCACAAGGATCCTGGACGGAAACGAAAGTCTCTAGTCCCAGGACTATCCTGCCAGCACGAGGACGCCTAACGACCTGAGCGCCAAGTAATGTGCAGTCTCCAGTTCGTGGCGCCTTGAAGAAATACACTGGTGCAGTGTGGAGATGTTTCAACGAAGCCAACCCAAAGTGGACGTAAAAAATGCAGCATATTCAACAGGACCAAGTATTGGAGTGGATGCTCCAGTTGTTGAAATGAGCAGGTAAGGAACAATCCAGAGTCAAAGAAAATGGTGACTGAAGATAGTGGGATTCCAGGGACGTTCCGAGTCTGATAACGTGCAGGCAGAGAGGTCTCCAATTAGCAGGCAAGGGAATCCCAGAGGCATTCCGGGTTGGTCAACTTGCGGGCAGAAAGGTTGCAGATTAGCAGGCAAAAGGATTCTCAGAGACGTTCCGGGTCTGTTAACATGCGGGCGGCGAGGTATCAGTTCAGCAGGCAAAAGCCAAATCCTTTACAACGGTCCAGGTCGGAAATGGAATACTGGAAAGCAAGACAAGGCACAAAACACAAGGATACAATAAAGAGTACCAAAGAGTACAAAGCTGTGATCTTTTGCAAAATCAGAAGCAGTGATCTGCGCAACCCTGAAGTATTTTATGGGTTGACATGGAAACATACTCCTCCCCTTAAACATCACACGCTGGCACAGGAATTTATTGGACGCCAAAGTCGCCATGGCAACCTATGTCCGATACATTGAGGTAATAGAGGACGGTGAAAGCGAGACGGTGCCACAAGAGGCTTTGTTAACACACTTTCTTCCTGCATGCAGCTCGTCCCGTAATTCAGCGTGTTTTTATTTTTTGGCCGTTGGTTAACACGCAACGGGATCCTGACAGAATGCCATCGTCCCAGTGGGAAACTCAGCATATGTGAAAGATACCAAAAGGACCAAGAGCTCTCAGGGAGTAATCTCCCCAATAGTCAAGATAGAAGAAGACCCGATAAAGCATCATTAATGATAAGAAGAGTGGATAAAGCCCTAACACCATTGCTCACAAATCCTTGGGAAGAAGTAAAGACACTTTGGAAGACTTGTGCAAAGGGCTATCCGCAGATAGTCTCCAAAACTCTTTCAGATAAACCAGCCAGGAGAAGGGAGTCATTCTCTTGGTCTAAGCGTATTTGGTAAACATAAAAGGTCCTTTTGTTTTGTTTTCTTTTGTTTAATTACCTGATAAAGTGCCAGCAATAAAACAAAGAAGTGATAATGCCTTAACTCTGTTTACAAATCCTTGGGACGAAGTCAAGTGAACATGTGTCAAAACCAGACAATCTTTGTCACAACCCCCTCTTTGCCTGAAGCCAATTTGCAACCAAACTTTCCTCACAAGAGCACAGTCTGTAGGCGTATAAGAAAGCACCTAACAGACCAGGGGCCTGAGTGAAAAGGCAGGAGCAGCAGCAACAGAGCTAGAGGAAACAACAATAACAGCTGATTACTACTTTGATCAAAAGTACCAAACTTATCCGACACCACCCCCTATTTCCCACTCTTACCTGCTCCGTGAAGAACAAGACCCGAAAACTACTTGGCCACAACGGAGGAAATGGAATGAAGAACCAAATAAAGTAGGTCCAGGAGAAGTCCCGTAATCGTAACAGGAAAGGATTGACAACAGTTTGTGTTGTACTTCAGAGCGTCCAAAGAAGAAAACAGGAGAGCGTCCACAACAGTCACTCTTTTGTCCAAACGAAATCCTCTTGGTTCAGCAGAGCATCCCAGGGTGCAGGTAAATGAGTCCGTGTATGGAGGTATGGAGGAGGGGGCAAAATAAACAAGGATAGAAGAAGTAATGGAATGGAAATAAAAGAGAGGAAAATACAGGTAAGGAGCGGGTCCAAGTGAGAGCAGGAGGTACTTGACCAGGTTTCCGAAGCGATAACGCTGAGTTGCAGAGTTCCGGGGTAGCGGCGTAACAGAACAGTAGGCAGTGGGAGTCCAAGTAATGTATGCCGGGTCAGGGATAACGGGAATCAATCCGAAGGAACCGAATACCAGAAATCAGGGGCAGTTCAAAATGGGCAATCCATAATAACAGGCCAAAGAGTCAAAACAGGTTCAAGAAACAAGATTGCAGGAAACAGACACTACAAAACTGGCTGTAGAACTCAGTTAAGGAGCACCATTCCGTGTGCGCAGCAAGAATAAGTAGTACTCGCATACAGACGTGAATGATGGTCCGTGCGTATCACGTGAACGTAACGTCTGACTCGAGTACTAACACGGAATGCTGGATGCTGCAGTCCACACAGAACCGCCGTGTTTTCGGCGTTGAGCCAGGCGCCAAGGAATCTTCCAAGTGATTGGAGGGGCCATCGCAAGTCTTCGTGACTTTAGATAAGGTCGATTCACGACAACATGTACAAAGAACTATCAAGGGACAGTCTTCAACCCTCTTCCATATAGAGGAGTGATTCTCGTGGTCTAAGTATATCTGGTAAATCAAACCATATTGCAAGCGACTGCTCTTAAGTCAGCCTAAGACTGGATAGTTTCACCAGGTGAAGGGAGTCATTCTCCTGGTTCCCTGGATAAGAATTTAATTGAACCCTTTGTTTCTTAGTTTATGTGTTAGTGGTAAGGATAGTGTAGTTGGTTTGGACATAGGACGGTATATTGGTCTTTGACTTGAATCCTGACGAGTACCAGAGTTATTCTAGGTTAAGGTAGGGAACCCTCTCTAGAAATAGGGAGAGAAGAGGTTCTTTTCTTTATTTGAATAAAAATCGATAGCCAAAAGAGTACCACCTTGTCAGCCTCATGTTTGTTGTTCCCTTGTAACGAAACAACAGCTTGAAAGTGTTACAAGTGGATACATCTTTTTTTTGGCCTGCTCCAATGCTTCATCTTCCTCCTTTCCTTTCCAAAGAGGTTCACTGCTTCAAAGATCATGTTTTATCAGTAAAGCGTGACACAATTCTGTTATCTGGAGGCAGGTATATCTCTTAATGACTGTTGCATTGGCCACTGTCCACTTGAGGTTTGAGGCAAGTTATTCACCTCTTGCATAATGGCTTGAGCGGTCACGTCATCTTACTAGTGCAGCAATTCTACTTTGCGCTATTCTAAGAGTTGTTTCATCTCCCATTGAGATGTTATAAGCTGCAGTGACTCTTTCTAGCAACGGCATGTATGGATTTACTCTCTTTGTCTGTGGGAGCTTCTGACATGGCGATTGATGTGCCACATCCTCTCCTGGCTGTGGTTTCCACTAGGGAGTCAGCTTGCAGCTGCGCTCTTCCATAGTTGGTAATGGTGAGGAACGTTAGTGGTAGAGTCAATTGTAAGACACTGGACTGGTTCAGCTTGGGTGAGTTCCAGTGACATGCATATATAATGACATGAAGGGAACACCCACCAGACCATCTTCGCAATGCCAGCTTTCACACAAACTCTTGAACGTTGAACATTGAGTCATCTGTGACGAATCATGGAATTCTGTCACTTCTCCTCAGGGGGGAGTCTTTCCCTGTTGAAAGGGAGCAGAAAATGGTACCTTTTGTGTCAGTGTCATACTCGTGACACCATACCAGGCGTCCCGAAGGGATCCTGCATCTTGCCCACCCTCTATAATATTTTTACACAGCCCCTCTTCCTCATTCTCGACTCACTCGGTATCTCGTACACAAATTACGCCGACGATACCCAGATCCTACTCATACTGACAGGAGACTACGACACAGACTCCAAGACACTCAACGACATCTCCAAAACTATCCAAGCATGGATGGCAGCCAATGGACTCTGTATGAACCCTGACAAGACAGAACTGCTCTTGGTAGGCTCCAAGGAAACACTTAAGAACCTTGACTCTCAGTTCAGTCAATGTATGGTCGACTGCATCAGAATCCCTGTGGCTAACTCAGTAAAAACACTGGGAGTCTATCTTGACTCCATCCTAACAATGACCAGGCAAGACAATGCTATCGCCTCCTCGGCGGAATATCACGCCAAACTCATGACTGCAGCCAGAACCTTCCTCTCCAAGGACAGCTGCATCACCATCGCCAGAGCTATCACAGGATCTAGACTAGATTACTGCAATGCCTTCTTTTTGGGCATCTCCACTGAAAACATGGCTACATTACAAGTAATACAAAAAAATGCCCTACGTGCAGCCATCGGAATCTTGAAAAGAGAACACATCACGGCTGCCAGGAAACAGGCGCACTGGCTCCCAGTGGAGAGAGTCCTCTTTAAAGCCCTTGCTGTTACTCATAAGTGCATACAGCACACGGCTCCCCCTACCTTTTTAAGAGAATTCACACTACAGTCTCCACAAGACGACCAGAACACCCTATACAAACATGCTCTCAATCCGCAGAGTCAAGAGAGCCTGCGCAGGAGGCGCTAGCTTCCCATACTTAGCTCTGCAATGAAACACCTTACCACCACCCCTACGAGGAGAAGTCTCTCTTCTAGCATTCCACAAAGATGTGAAAATACTGCTCTTTACATAAAGCACTGACCAATACTAACCAATGTGAGATCCATCACTGCATGTTCAGAAATGTCACAATGTATGCATTTTATGATTGTGCTCATCTGTCTAACATATATATGACTCACATGTATATATTTAATCTGTAAATAAGATAGCCTCAAGTAACAGCGCTGTGATGCCCTTGGACTGTATGTGCGCTATATAAATGTAAAATAAATAAATAAATGCCTCACTTACATATGGTGTTAGAGGTGGGATACGACTCAATTGAGAAAATTGGGGGACCCTAAAATTCCAGAAAGATAGTCACAGAGCCTCAGACCCCTCTACTGAAACAGAAAGAATCCAAATAAAAAATAACTTTATTTGGCCATCAGGCCATCAAAGTACATCCTAATACAACACATCCCTAAATTTCCAGAATACATCAAATCAATAAACCAGATGAGGGAAAGAGGAATTAACCATAGGCACACTATGGGCCATCAATCAAAAGAAACAGGATAATCTGTTATTTGCAGGTAATCACAGTACGCCGTATGGAACGCCACAGGCCCAAATCCCAGTAAGTTCACAGTTGACCTTGTCCCCAAGGGGGTAAGATTTGCACCGGATAAAGCATGATTTGTTGTACATCTACCAAGTAGACCACTAGTTATTGGAGAGGGGTTTGAACTAAGAATCCATAGACTTTGATATTTGTAGCAGCAGAGAAGCCACTATCTCTCCTGGGAAAAGGGGGAAGATTCCCACTGACCTAGTTCTAATACCCCCTGTGGGTTGTTATACAAGACTGGCCCCACAATCTGGCCTAGCCTGGAAATTTGGTGTAGATGTCCTAGCAGGCATCATAGATACAGAATTTCAGGGAGACATAAAAGTTCTTACAGAACCATGGTGAGACCCCGTTTGAAACATGTCCTGGGGACAAAATTGCACAGGGAATTCTTTAGAAGGCTCTATTTCCCCGTTTTGAGGAAGAAATTGAACCAGAGGAAACTGGGAGGTAACTTAGGCTTTGGAGAGGGCGATGAGATACGTACCACCGGAGCAAAAAGGGAAGAGGAACCTACCATCCTACCTACCATCCTTCCTGACTTAGCCTGATCCAATACTTGCAGAGGATTTTTTACAAGTGACTCCTGAGAGAGAAGGACAAGAAAAAGCAAGCCCCTTTTTCTTCCTGAAACAGGGATTACTATATAGAAGGGAAACCTCTAGGGTAGGCCTTACTAAGACTAATTTAATAATATGCAAAACCCATCGCAAGATCGTGCTATTGATTGCAAACTCTTATTTGACATCGGGACACTTGGGTCAATCTGAAACACAAGCTCAAATCAGTGGGAAATTCTATTGGCCCGGCATCCATGCTGACAAAGAACTTCATTCAGACATGCGAAATATGCCAACAACGAGCTTACATATTCCCCTACATGCCCCTCTAAGCCCATTAGTGATGATAGAAGTCCCTTTCTCTAGAATCGGGATGCATATCATTGGACTGTTGGAAACTTCTAAACTGGCCAATAAATATGTTCTTGTAATTGTTGATTATGCTACCCAGTACCCAGAAGCCGTCCCCATGTGGAACAACACAACACATTTTAAAACACCTGTTGCCATTTTTTTCTAGGATTGGTTTCCCCAAGGAAATTCCAATGGATCAGGGATCCACTTGCATGAGTAAGCTCATGGGTGAAGTTAAGGAATTACTACACATTACCACATTAGGAACCTCAGTTTACCACCCCCCAATGAACGGATTGGTAGAGAAAGTTAATAAGACCCTCACAATGATTCTGAGAAAGTTAGTAGATGAGGATGGGAAGGACTGGGATCATATGATCCTGTGGGCCCTATTTGCAGTGAGAAAGACCCCTCAGCCATCCATCATTTTCTCCCCTTTAGAGTTACTCTACGGGTAGAGAACCAAGAGATGTCCTAGACATGCTCTGGGAGACCTTGGAAGAAAGAGAAGAGGCACCAATCCCCCACTCACAGACAGCTACCAGATTACGAGTGCACATGAAACTCGTCTGGAGTCCAGTCCACACTCATATGGAGAAAGCTGAAGCCAAACAAATATTTACCCTATGACAAGAACGTAAATCTAAGATCATTTTCAGTAGGACAGAAAGTGTCAGTGCTTCTACTGTGAGAAGTACAGGTGTATAAAGGGAGGCTGCTGAGAGAGAGAAGTCAGATGCAGTTGGGAGAGCAGGAGGGGGCTGCAAGTCTGAGACCGGCAGAGGATTCCTCTTCAAATCCCAAACACCAGAAGCGAGCTGGGAATGTTATCTGGAGTGGAGAAGCCGAGAGACTGGGAGCTGTCAGGAGAATAAAAAAGAGGGCGATGTGCAGCGACGCTGGCCCAGTGAGAAGAAAGGGCTGCAGCGTGTCACAAGAGCTGTGCCTCCAACATGTTGGAATCAGACAGCCAGGACCCTGGTGGTGGGATCCGGACAATTGCTCGTTCACCTGGGGCCAGTGCTGACCCCAATGTGGTCTGAGGGGCAGGTGGTGAGACCCTGACCTCATACCCATGCCCAAGTACGGAGCCGCTGACCCCACAACGCTGCCTGGTGAGTCTGATCAAAGATAGAGAATGAGAGACACAGGCGAGCGGGCGGGAAGCAGAGCACATATGGGAAGGCACCAAGTAAAGTATGTAAGAGTCCGAGCCCGACCGAGGGAGATCCACAGGTGGACGTGAAGAAGGGGTCTGAGCCTGACTGAGGGAGACCAGTATTTGAAAGATACATTGAAAGTGAGAGAAAGCAAACGTAAGAAACAAAGTAATAAGGAACTGAACCTCCAGGGTATTAAAGATAAGTGTAAAAGAAATGGAAGCAAGACCTAAGAAATAGAAGTACCAGAATGCAGTATTATCAGAGTGGTCATGCATGGAATTAAGTAAACTATGCAGTTTCAACAGTAAGGCAGCAACGTGAACAAACCTTGAAATGCATAATGGTCAAGATAAATCCCGGCAAAAGGGGAAGTGAAAATGTGAATGCTTGAAGAGAAAGATTTGTTGAACTTTTCTGCTTATGGTATTGAACTACCAAGACCAAGAGACACTAGGGTAAATAACTTAAGAGTGTGAGCTGAAGAGAAAGTCGAAGTGGTCCTGCATTGGTCTATGGTAAACGCCTTGCACATTCGAAAGTCTTCAACATCAGAAAGAGGTCTGAGCCCGACTGAGGGAGACCAGAAGTGTGATAAGTTAGGGGAAGGGAACTCCTAACAAATGTGCATTAAGCTTGGGGAAGGGAACCCCTGCAAGTGCAGTCATTGTTAGGTCCGAACCCGGCTAAGGGAGATCTATGTGAACTGTTAAAGCATTGAGAGGTCCAATCCGGACAGAGGGAGACCTACGCAAACTTTTGTTGAACTGTGAAAGAACTTTTGGAATGCCGGAATAAGTGATAACGTGGAAGGCGAGGCGGGCCTCGACCCACATTTTGAAATGCCTTTGTTTTGAGAACCTGAGCCAGAGTGCATCATCCTGTCTACGGGGGGCACCGTACTCTGTGCTGTCCAACATGGGGAGGAGAGCTGACTCGGCCATCTTGATCCTTTATGTTATAACATTGATTTTCCTTTGCATACATATTCCACTTTACACACTTTTTGTATATGAAATAGGGCAGGCATTAGGTTTTTGTTAGTATAGGCCATTTTGACAAAGGCTGACTAGAACTCTGTTTTCTTTATTATTTGATGGTAGAGACTACTCACATTTTAGAGATTGGGCCAGATAGGAAGTTTCCAAGCCCCTTTAACATTACAAATAAAGGTTTTGAAACTGTTCCATTGTGTCCATTGTCTTGCCAATCTAACTGTTGATACCATGCCTACCTTACATGAGCTACCTCTGAAAATGAACTTGTTTCAAAGCAGCACAGACACTATGAGGTATTAGAGCAAACAGGAACCTGTACCTATAAAATAGCCCAACCCGATAGAAGGCAAAAGACCCACCCCTACCACATAAATCTCCTGAATGAGTGGAAAGAAAATCCTTCTGCTAGTACTTCCTCTATATTGTCTTGTTTGGTACCAGAGGAGATCGACAACTCCGAACGTATTCCTCAAGAACTATCGAAACATAAACAAAAGGAGTTGAACAACCTTATTACTGCATACCCCGATGTATGTCGGTTTTGTTAGTATAGGCCATTTTGATTTGACAAAGACTGACTAGGACTGCGTTTTCTTTATTATTTGATGGTAGAGACTGCTCCCATCATAGCTATAGTGCAAAGCAGGAGTTTTTCCAAACCCCGAAAATTAAATAAAGGTTTTGAAACTTGTACCTCTTGTGTCAGTGTCATACTTGATGCACTCTGGCTCCTTGGTTTAGCTTCCCAGACCTCTCCCGGTCTTCCCGCCATTCCCGTTACCTTGTTGTCTGTTGGCACACCGCTCTGGTTCTTCCAGGGGTCACAGGTTCCATCCGCTGCAATTTCTGACACATGCACGGCTCCGTGGCATGCTCCAACGGGTGTTCTGGGCACTGTTTCCAGACCTCACGGTTGAGGTATTGTTCTTGCGACTCTTACTGTGGACATACCCTGGTGTTTCCCTCCAGACCCAAACCTTGGTGTCTACCACAAACCCAGTTTCTTCCCAGGTATTAAATGGGGAATTGTGACCTATTTACCCCCAATATTTAAGGTGACTGGGGTTCGATGATATATTTCTTGGTCTCCTTTCACGCATGTACTTATTGGTCTAACTATATTTAGATCTTTGGGGTATATAAAGTTTGTTCTTATCACCGTTTGCTTACTTCTGGAGTCTACCAACACAGAAACCTGTATCACATTGACTTTTACTTGTTCATGGCTTTTAACAGGGGTGGGGAGACAGAGACAACTGCTTATAGTTTCTATCTCTGCTCCCTACTGCTGTTCTGGTCCTTCCCATAATTCTCATCCATCTACCCCACTTCGATAGGTTCTTATTTTTTGTTGCGAGGGCAGTGTCCGGGCTAGGGGTAATTTTTATCCACAAGGGAAACAAGACAAGATTGAGCTGGGCCAGTTTTGAATTCTTCTGGTTTTATGGTTCTCAATCTCTAAAGGGTGTGTGTTTCCTCTGCTCTTTTCTTTCTACTTCTTTCATTCCTAGTCTATTTAGTTTGTTTGAATTTTCTGGTATTACCTCTCTATGGGTTACTTTAAAATCCTTTTGAATTATGTGCCTGGGGTTTACTTTTAACTCCATTCGGCTCTCATCCCCTTTATGTAAGGCTCAGCCTGAGCAGTTTCAATTGCACTATTAAGAGTTGGTTTGCTTATTTGTAGAACAGATTTGTAAAAATGGAGGAAGACTGTTAGCTATTCAAGAGCCCCATTACTTCAGGTTGGGTTTTCTTGCCAAACCACTGGGATATTGAGTCCTGTATTTTGGGCCCCCAATTCCATTGGTGTTTCGGTTGGATTGAACTTAATGAATTTGCAATGATAGAAATGTTCAGCTTGTCCTACTCTATGAAATAGACCTTGTTTGATTGTATCAAAGGATGTGGTTCCCAATGGATTTAGCGTTTCATAAGAGGCCTATAATTCACCCCTTAACAGGGGTGCGAGAAAGAATGTTTTAATCTTCTCACTCCAACCAAACTTTGGACAAGTCTCTCAAAATTCAGAAAGAAGTTCCCTAGGGCTTCTCCTTCACAATAGGGCTGAATGATGCCATGTGGGAGAATTGACCTCTGTTGACTATTTGCTGTTTTCTCTAATCCCTCTTGGAATCTGATCAGCCTGTATTTGGTGGCTTACTAGGCGATCAAGTAATGCCTCTATCGGATTTATACAGATTTTTAGTTGTGGCCGAGCAGAAAAGTCTTGCTCTATTTCCCCTTCGGGAGCTTCTTTCTCCTCCTCTTGTGACTCGATTCTAGGTGCTGAGGAGACGGATGTCTTAGAGGTTGGACTCTCTTCCCAGTCCTCTGACCTATTCCCACCTGATAGAATCCCCTCACTTATCTTTTCTTCTTCTGAATCTTTGTGAATTCTACATGTACAGGCCATGGGGGAGTTTGAAGTCACCCTTGGTGTTCTTTCGGGACTAGATGTATCTTCAGGTGAGTCTATGGTGGGGTATTTGTCTTTAGTACTTTCTCTAATCCCCTCCTCTGTGTCTTTTCCGCTTTCTGATCTATTTGGTAAAGACGACGTCAAGGGAGGTTTTAAGAGAGTTTTAATTGGGGGCCTCTTCAGGCTTATTTGTATTCACAATGTGCCTTTCAGAGGTAATTGGTCACTAGGTCTGGCCATACAAATGGTTTTTGGAGTCCTCCCGCTTTGTTTCAGGTGGACAATCATCCCACTTCTGACAAAAATATGGGATGGTGTAGAAGAAAGACTGACGAGGAAGGGTCCTCTTGTGGGCTACAAACATTTATGAAATCAATAACGAAACCTATCTTTCCCTCCTTCAAAGGGGCTTGCCACGCCTTAACCTAGGGACACTTGGGTGAATTATCAGACTGTCCGTCAAAATTAAATGTTTTCCGTCCTCAGAAACCAACTAATCTAACCCTAACACTAACACTATAAACATACATCTTTAATTAAAGTGAAGTTTGTGACTCCCTTCTCCTGATGTCTTGCTTCTATCTTATAGTAGAAGAATTTCCTTCACAAAGGACGAGGGGAATGACTCCATGCGCCTGATCCTTCTATCAAAGTCCACAACAGTGGTCTTTAAGCGCTTTTGTAAAAAACATGGATTAGTCTCTTAAACTCCTACCAGGAAATAGCAAAATGTATAGTTTTATTTGGCTTCCATTTACCACTCTGATGAGGGGGATGGCTCCTGTTCCACTCTACTTGGGTAGCAGTATTAGGTAGAACAATGCAATGAGGGTGATGCCTCCTGACTCAGTCTGCTTGTTCAGTGGTATTGGGTGTACCACAGCGACGAGGGAGATGAATACCTATGCCATCTGCTTGGACAATGGTGTTTGGCTGGCCACTGCGACAAGGGAGATGATTACGGATACACGTCCCCACCCGGAGGAACTGCTTCTTCCCGTCCCTGGTCCTCCCGGTTTGAATCTTTCGGGCAGGACTTCAGTGCTGCTGGCTTTCGCAATGAGTGATTTCTAGTCCATTATTACTTTCTTCTTTATATTGTTGACTCCACCTCTGTGTAACGTCAACAGCATCTTGGAAAGTCTCTTTGGCACTCTTCATGCCTCCAGTGAGTCACCTGTTGCTGTACTTGGATGGTTTTGCATATCACGTTCCATGCTCTTCATCATCCCAATATGATCTACATTTGTCATGATCGTTGCTCTACAGTAACACATGGTTCTACTATTAATGGTGGGAGAAAAGGATGACCATGAGTGTAGGGGATTCTGTGACTGGGTTGTAGGGAGGCTTTTCCCGAGTGGACGTCCTTATCCCCAGGAGTAGAGTCCCCTCCTACGAGGTCCTCCCACACATCACCACTCCTAGGGGGACTATTGGGTAGCAGCCTCACCTCCCTAGCCTCATAGGAAAGGGCTTTACTCTGGGGAGAAGTGACAAGACATGGTGAATCATCACAGAGACCTATAATCATTTAGGAATAATTGTACTCGTCCCAGTGAAGAGAACATTTTGGAAGTATCTGAAGAAAGTATGAATTATTCTTGGAATGTTCATACTCGTCCCAGTGGTACTGGAATAGGACAAATAACAAAAGAGAAGGAGAATCAATACCCGAGCTCTCAAGTTGACTCTTGTCAGGATAAAAGTTGTACAATCAGTAAAGAGGAAATTAAAAGAAGGACCAATCAAATAAAAGAGCAATTTGAGACCTTGCCAACCGCCATAATAGAACTCTATCATTTGATGAAAAGAATCACCAAAAACTGTTTTTGAAAAACACCTTGAACTGGTGGAAGAAACACATAACAGGAGGAGGGGCCATTCTCCTAAAGTTGAGTTATTCTCAATAGTGCTAGGGCCAGCATAGATTAGATTTGGGACAGTGGAGTGCATTTTGGTTTTGGACTCACAGATGACGGACGCGAGCACCCTAGTTAGTTCTGTTAGGTAGGGAATGCCTTATAGCTTAGGGAAAGTCAGGAGCTTTCAGTATATATGATTTAATAAAACACCAATGAGATGAAAAACCAGGGTATGTGCCCTTCCTCTGACCCACCACACATCCGTCACGAACATTCTGTATTCACCCATTCACAGGACATCACAGACATTCCATGCAGCAGCACCTATGCACACAGGCACAATACAACACCTTTGTACATACTCAAAGACCAAACGAGAGAAGATAAGTGGAACACACCGCACTTAAGAAGCATACTGCAACCCCTCTCCCTCTGTACACAATCAATACCCAAAGACAAAACACACCCACGTGGGCCAGAAACAAAAACCCAACCACAGAGGGAACAACACACACCCTTAAAAAGTAACCAATACCTTCAGGAAACACATCCACTGCAGTCAACAATCCTCCAGCCTTCACCACACACTAAGGAAACAATCTGATAAGTCCCTCACATGAACCATCCACTGGCCAAAAGCAAATGGATACAGGAAAAGCATAAAAAAAGAAAAGTAAAAATAAAGAAAAGATGGTATGAAAGAGAAATCACATCACAAAACCAAAGTGCAAAATCCAACACTAGTCCACTCCCCCACCCCTGCTAGACAGTGTAACGGTGCGGAAGTAAGACTCTGAAACAGAGGGGTCATGGTGGTTGATATAACGTTTTATTCAAAGTGCTAAGTAAAAAGAAAACCCTATCTTGCCCTAACTCGAAGAGGGGTTTCCCTGCCTCAACCAGAAATATGAGCGTCAGCATCAGAATGTCCAAAATCAAAAGTCCAATGTCAGAATCCTAAATATTTCCCTCACTCTAAGTTTCAATGAAATAAAAAGTAGGTATTCCTAGCCCTTTCGTCCCCTGGACGTAAAGAAAGTTCTTGGGTTATCTGTTCCTCAAGTGTTGGAGGGGGGACTGTGGGGTGCGGGGGGTAGGAGGGATGCCTCTCTTCTCCCACCTTCCTTAGGCTTCTGGCACAGTTCATCAACTGTTGGGGGATGTGTTGGTAAGCGGGGGCGAACGTCCCAGGCTTCTAAGCGGTTCAGGGTGAGGCAGAGGCCTCAAGTGCGTTGTAGACGCTTGGTGAGACTATAGGGGGAGGGGGATGTCGCTAGAAGCTGTATCATGCGCAAGTTCGTGCATGTGTGGCTATAGGGTGCAGTGGGAGTGAAACACCATTTTAGAAATAGCAGCCGAGACCAGGGCAGTAGGCACAGGCCACGATCGTGGAAATAACCATGTGTATGTAACATGGACAGCGGTGAGAAAGGCCATAGCCACAGAAATTCATAAACCTTCCATTGTCTCCCCTTCTGACAGCATTCGTATCCCAGGAGGAATGTGCCCTGCAAGGCCATGAGGGGACTGAGAGCTCCCTGCAAAAAGTTATCCCACAAGAAGGAGGGCACAAGCCTATGACCTTTTCGAGTCCCAGCGTTAAAATATAGTGCTCAGATGCCCCTGCCCCAAGACCCCATCATTCGAAGTTATCAGCCAGTTCCAGACCACCGACCACAAACTGTAACCAGTGGTCAAAGTGTATGAAAAGAAGTAGTGGAACTATGTTCCCTGCTGTCCTGCACCCACTCCCCACAAACTCCATCACCATGCCCCCTCCCACACACAATGCAAAACCCCAAACACTTGCACCTGCTGTTTAAGGGAACGTTCAGTGCAGTGCACTGAAGTGCAAGCTTTAACGTCTTCCTACACTTTTATTTTAAAATGAATCCATTACGCAGGGGCGTTGCTAGGGGGGGGCTAACGGGGCTATAGCCCCTGATATTTTGGTTGTAGCCCCGGATAGAATCTCAGGAGCTACAGGCAAAAGACTAGCTAGCCCCCAGTCCCAACATTTCCAACATCAGCGTAGCCCCGGATCCTTTCCAGACCTAGCAACTCCCCTGCCATTACGGAACAGTTTATTTTAAAAATAAAAGTATAGGAGCTGTAAAACATAATTTAAAAAAGTAGAGGAGCAGCGCTCCTAACCGCTCCCGCTCACTTCGACCAGTGACTGTAACATATCCAATCAATCAGAAAAGATCAAAAAGCAGGGACGGCTGCCCCCACCAGTAAATCAGGTGATTTGTGCTGTGAGGTGCCGGGACTGGCAAAGCAACAAACCTAAAAAACGAGGGAGGAAAGCTTTTGAAGGGTGCCCATGCATCTGGGATCGGGCTCTGTTTTGTAAGTTATAGTGACCTCAAAAGTATCCTCCAAGCCCTTGTCTGCAGAACCAGGTGCACATTAGGTCAGAGAAAGGGAATGCATTGTTTTTTGTTCCTAATTGGTGATTAAATATAGCTTTGCGCCCGATAACGCACCAGAATTAGCCCAAGTGGAGGAAGATGGACAGAAGAGGCTGGGACAAATGGCCTGGCATCCCTTATGGAGCAGGTAAGCCTATGTTAAGGGTCACACCAACCAGCCATTCGAATTTGTAACCTATGTAACTTACATCACTGATGGCGCTGTGCCCCCCTTTTAACGTGTTGCATGCCTTGATTTTGCTAGGGTGCTCTGTGACAGCAGAGTTATCTGCTGGCTTTTTTAAATCTTTTGTGGAAATAAAACTTTTTTTTTTAATTCTAAATTTTTCTAAACAAATACAAACTTAAGATCATTTTGTAATCAATTACATAATCCCATTTAACACCCCCTTTCCCTCCCTTCCCACTTGATCAAGACCATACAGTACTGTGCTGCAAACTCAGCGCATTAAGGGTTATCGTGAGCTGTCCGAGTCCACATAGGAGGAGCCGTCCTCCTTCATGCAGAACAGAGTCTCTGTTAGGGCCACCCATTGCAATAGGTCATCGGAAGTGTCTAGTTTTTGTTGTCGTTGTGCCAATTCCCATGCCCCTGTTTCGGCTGCAGACCATCTTCGTAGGTCTTCCCACCACAATGGAACGCTTGGGGCTCTGGTGCTTTTCCAAGCCATAGCGATTCGTCTTTGTGGAAATAAAACTTGTTCTCCATGCAAGAGGTGGGCCTGGCCGGCCTTTTTCCCTTGTGGGTTGCATTTTTTCTGGTGTGAGAATTGAGGGGTTTCTCTACATTGGTCTCCCTTCCCCAGCCTTCCTTAGGCTTGTAACACAGTTCAACAATTGCCCCTTCTCAGGCTTCTTCTATGTCTCTGGTGTCCAAGGTGTAGTGGGTCTCCGACCCTGGTTGGCAGACCTGGCTTTCTCCTACCAGGCACTGCGACAGAGAATTGTGACTTGGATGCTTCTCCAAGTTGTGATGGGTCCTTGACCCTAGTTGGCAGACCTGTTTTTCTCCTTTAAGGCATTGCGACCAAGAAGAGGAGTTTGGATGCTTCTACAAACTCTGTTGGGTTCTCGACCCTGGTTAGCAGACCTGGTTTCCTTCTCTATCAGCTCTCTTAGTTCCGAACACAAACTTGGTTTACTAGCCTGTCAAGCTCTGTGTTCCTCTGTATTATTCTCACAGTTCTCTTTATAGTTTCTTGATTTCACATACAGACCTGGTTTACTCCCCTGCCAAGTAATGTCCTCATATGTATCACTGTCGCAGTTCTCTTTATTGTTTCTCTTATGTGACAGCCCTGGGTCGCCTTCCCTCCAAGTACTGCAATGAAGAAGATTACACCTTGCTATTTGATATGTCCTTTTTCTCGTAAGCGTCCCAGAACCTAATTTCCCTTGTTACTGTATCTCAGTAAAGTTTCAGCCATTAGGCTTCTCAAGGTTTCTCACACCAGCTGGGGACCCCCAAATATCTCTAGGATCTCGGCTGCAGCCCTCCGGTTGTTCACAGGCTTCCCAGTGCCCTTCTCCGCTTCGCTGGTGCTCTGAGGCTGTCTTTGGCTTACTGCAGTGTCTCCAGGGTTCCAAACCCACTTCAGTGTGTCTCTTCCCTCCAAGCCGCATGTTCCTGTTGTGCTGTGCTGCTGGCACTTCCCGCAGTCAGCCCTTCGTTTTTTCTCAGCGGTTCTGTTAGCGACCACCTCTTCAGCATCTCTGTGCCTGGGTCTGCTCCTGCTGTCCCCCTTCTGCAGGGCTCAGCCCCTCTCGGGGTTCCTCTCCGGATCGTCTGGCAATCGAGTAAGTCCCTTGTCAGTTTTTATGTTTGTTCTTAGCAAGGGCTGCAGATGAAAGCTGGACTGTTCAGGGAAGTTCCTTAGAGTGATCCATGCGGATCTGCACCTCTTCCTCGTCTCGGTCCTTTCTTCTTTTGGATCATGATGTTCATCCCTATTCTTCCTCGTCTCAGTCCTTTCTACTTATTGCCTCAGAAGTATATGGGAGAGGAGGGTAATGGTAAAAAGAGTGGGGTTGAAGGAAAGGTGGGGGTGTTCTATGAATACAACGTTCTCCCAGAATCACGGTCCAATAGGGGGTTTCCCCTCCCATGAGATCCACACGCTGAGTACCACCCCCACTAGGACTAAAGAGTAGCAGCCTCCCCTCCTTGGCCTCAAGTGAAGAGGCTCTCCCTACGGATGACATCCTGGGATTCATCACAAGAGTAACATCGGACCAGATCCAGCCAAGACAAGCAACCAGTCTTTACACAATGGGACCAAAAAGCTATCATCCCAGAGTAGAGGCCAACCACACATATGAAACAACACATGCCCGGAATCACTGGTCAAAACCAAAACAAATGACCCAAATTCAACAAAAGCACATGCCACCATGGGGTTTACACGAGTACCAGGACGCAAGAACCTGTGCACATCATGGTAACGCAACACGCCACACACATACCATGACCAGGAATCTGGTCAAACAGACACCCAATGTGCGACACCTACAATCACAAAATCACCTCAACACTCGGAAATTATGCCTCAAAGACAGACCAGAGGCAACCACACATACCTCAAACCCACAGCCAACCACCACGCCCCACAGCTCATTCATCCAAAACCATCCAGCAGTTGCAAACAACCACAAACATTTGAGTTGAGAAACTTACAACCCCAATACATGGTGTCCCTCATAGTCACACGTTGCAGCTAGGACAGCTTCTGACTGCCGGGATTCCACCATACACAAATCCTGGAACCCAGCCGGTCATTCCAGAAAATTGTCAAGGCACTCTCTGAACCGTCCTAAGTATCGACCACACACAACCAGAACATGGGGAACAAACATGCACCACAGCACATAATAAAATAATAAATGACACCTCAGCGTTCAATGTAATTGCAGAAACGCAGGCACAGCATTGGCCCAGTAGACCACCTGACTAGCACCAAGGCAACCCTAGCTGTTAGCTCCCTACATCAAACTCCACAAAGACAATCTAAATCAAAGTATACATCTAAGCATGAGGCCAAAACATTGACGCAAACTTCCAATAATGCAATAGACAGGCTCCATGGCACCAACAGGTTAATCCTCATCGACAAACCAAGGGAGGGAACCCTATCATGTGGATGCCACACAGAAAAGCAGCATGTGCGGACATAAGCATCAAAACCGCTAATCCTGTCTAACATGCTACACACTCAAATATGGGTGTATTCCAAATGATAACCTGCTATGCAGTCAATGAACATTCCAAGCTTCCAAGGGAGAATAGGATCCTGAGTAGCAGTTCACTGCCAAAGGCCCAGGGGTCTGCAACCTTTGGCTCTCCAGATGTTTTGAACTACTGCTCCCAACAGCCCTAGGCAGCATAGTCAATGGTGAAAGATCATGGGAGTCATAGTTCAAAATATCTGGAGAGCCAAAGGTTGCAGACCTCTGGCCTAAGTAGATAGAGCCTTGACAATTGCCCCAAAATTCAGTTGCAGAAACCTTGGCCATTTCACCACTGGGTGCACAGGCCGGTCTTACACCAGATTGCACCCCAGGCGGGAAGCATCATTGCTGCCCCCCACCCACATCCGACCCCTAAAAATGACAACCAAAAAATGTGTTACAAATGTTGTAAATAGGGCACTTCATTAAAAACCCGATAGAAATACAAATGCAATAGAAAATGCATACTCGAGACACTAGGTGACAGTCTTAGAATGTTACCTGCATTATGTGTTCACAAAGCAACTTTTCTTGACTTTGCCCTTGCGAATTGAAGCACAGCGTCGGATACCAGCGCTTTGATATCATACCAATGATACATAAGGCAATATACAAATGCCAAGTAACATAACATAATACTTCATTAAATTGGCTTTGCATATCCACCCAAATTGCACAGGACGAATGGCATTTGCTTTTTCATAAAATCAACACACACAAAACCAAGAGAGGATATTTTCTTCTAATAGTGTTTTTGAAAATGTTAAAAGGTGTGCCGGTTTTAAACTCTAAGAACCAGTACAAACGTTTTCCCGGGAACTTGCAGTACCGAAATGGGACATTTCACCTCTAGCTGTTTGTTATTCTTCATCATGTTATATAATGCAGTGTGGTGAAGTGTCCGGCCTACAAACCTGATGACTGTGGTCTGATCCCCAAGGTCGGCTTTAATGCATAAATTCAAAGATGACATTCAATGTTTTTCATTTTAGCTGGGGGGGGACTGAGTCTACCCTCTGAAAAAAGTGGATGGACTCTGTCCCCCCGCGTGTACCCTCGACTTCAGCCCTGCAACTCTCAGTCCATGTGCTAGAGTGCCCTGTTCCACGGACACAAGCAGTAGTCCTCAGCCACAACTCATTACTGGTTCAATTTAAGGTTGCCTTTTCAAAAATCAAATGAATAACCCTAAAGTTACACTCCTGTTCCTGAGAACCTGCACATGTTTGCAATTTCCGAACTCTTAACACAAAAACATTCAGAAAAGCTATTGCGTTCATAGGTCAGGCGGCATTGCAATGATGGTCTCTGAAATGCAAGCTTACCATGTTCACGGGTTCGAACCCCTGGTGCTGCCCTTAGAGGCTGGTCCCTGGTATGTAGTGCGATATAAAAGTTCACTTAACTGACACAAACAGCTTGTCACTGTTGACGCAAAACACCTAGAAACCCACACACAGACACAGATCTGCTCAGTTTACCTAGGAAGGCATTAGCAAAGTTAGCTTGCATTTTCCCTCTCCCCCACCTCTCTTTCATATTGGTCACTGCACCTGGATCCAATGCAAATGACAACCGCGTGTGGTATACATTTTAATCACATAAAAATCCATGGGGTGCGTGGATGCAATTACACACGGTTTTCCTTGCCACCCCATTCCCGTCTACCGCCTCCCTGCCTCCCCTTGTCATCTCCTTCTGCTCATCAGTTCCTTCCTCCACTGTCGCCAATTCCCCTTGTTCGCGCCCTTCGCCTTCGCCCACTCTCCCTTAACCCCATTTACCTACCCAGATTTCTTCGCGTCCCCCCCACCCCCAGGATGATCTCTCTTCTGTTCACTTCAGCCCCACCCATTTTCCCTCATCCTTTCACTTATTTCCTCACCCTGTTCCCCCTCTACTTATCTTATTGCACTCCCCCCTTCCGTTGTCCTCCTTCAATGTTCTCTAACCCCTTTCTCTCACTCTGTTCTCCAGCCTTTCCTTCCATTCCTATTGCTCTTCCCCTTTATCTCCCCTCCCTCCACTCCCCGTCTCGCCCTCACTGCCCCTCCCCTGTTTTCCTGCTTCTGCTGAGTGGCGGGGTGTTAGCCGAGGACGCCCTGATATCACAGATCCAGGTTTAACAGCAGAAGAGACCCAACTCTCGTCAGCAGCAGCAGTCCCGGGCTCTCTCGCGGTTCACAGGGCAGCCCCCGTGCCGTGCTGTTCCTGCTTCTCCCATACTGTCAGGGTACATGGGATGGAAACAGGACGTAGGGGAGAGATGAAAGGAAAGAGCGGGTGGAAGGGTCTGTGCGCCAGTGAGAGTGTCCATGCAGGGTGTGTGTGCTGGAGCAGTCTACCTCTCACACACATGCTGCAGCAGTCTGTCTACATGGAATGGAAGCAGAACCCTCCACAGCCTGGGGCAGGGGGTGCATTCTACCTTATCTGGGTGCAGACAGTTGAATCCATGGTCTCGTACCATTGCTCCAGCACTCCGGGTATACGGGATGGATAATGGAAGCCGGACCCGTGGCACTGCAGCGGGTAGAGATGGCCAGAGTGCGTTAAAGAAAGGCTGGCTGTGTACTTGGCCGGGCTTTCACGTGCGTACAAGGGATGCAAGCAGGATTCCCATAGCTTTGTAGTGCGTGGAGGGGAGTGTACGCAACTGGGGCCAGCTGGGGGGGTGTGGGGTGGAAACTGTATACACCTGTGTCTGCGCAGGGCGCAGCTTAGCACTCATAGAAAATACCTAGAAACCTGGGTATCTGGCACAGAAGCAGGATCCACTCCAACAAGTAGATTAGTGGTGGTTCTTGTGCATCACTGCAGGAGGTTGTCTTTATGCCTCTTGCGCCTTGGTAGCCTGCAGCAGAGTGTATATATGTATCGCAAGCCCAGGACTCTCACACGTGCCCCAGCATCTATTCTAGGTTATAAGAAATGAAAGCCTGACTGTTTGGTGGTATTGCGGTGTGATTCCCACTAAGGGGAAGGGAGCTGTGGGCAGCACTTACTGCTGTGTTCTGCAATGTGAATATAGATGGCTTCTTGCAGTTCACGTCGGATCTTACTTTTCATTCAATACCTAGGTGCCACCTAGCCTCCTTCCCTTTCGGCATCACATCAGATCATGCCACATATTGTAAACCCTCCTTAGCTTGCATGTTACCCTCAACGACATGTACAGTGCTCTGTTGCTAGGTTTGCGATATATAAATCCCCAATAAGAATAGGGGTTCTGTTTCAACTGGCCACCCAGTGCTAGACGAGGAACCATAGACTAAATCAACTCTGGGGAAGGAGATGTGGGGCTCCTTGGAAGATACACTGCACCAATGTCTACTACTCGCTGGGTGCGTGTAGGACCTTTTTTTGGATATGTAGTTGAATATACTGCAGCTCGGGCTATGTCTGTGCTAACGGCACGAGTGGCTGTGAATTCTTAGTGTAGATGTGAAAATGCAGGTGAATATGGCCCCCGCCACATACCTGCTCGACTTGCATGTTTTTCCAGAGGCGTTCTGGCCAGTGCAGGGGATGTTTATTGTTGAGAGGTCTTCTTGTGTGTGGTTGATTTTAAAGTAGTAATCTCTGAACATTTTAGTTATGATTTGTTATTTACATAGCGATTATACCTGAATGTTGTTCATAGAACATAGTTAAATACATCATCGATATCCCCACCCAAGTTGGTATTTATTTAATTCAAAGGGATGACGGGGTGAGGTGGCCTTGCCGGGATTCGAACCTTGCTACCTGTGGATCACACACAGATCGCAGCAGCAAGGGCTCAACCCACCGAGCTATCTTACCAGCTTTTAAATGATCACGTAATCCAAAACATTTCTTTGAATTGTTTGTTGGAGGAATAGATACTTGGCATACTTCCTATGCCGTGACTAGTATTGGTTTGCTTTAGGCAAGGGCACTTCTTATTCGTTGATTTTCCTTCCAGATTTGCTTCTAAAACTACTTTGTTTTCGTAAGGTCTTGGCTGATGCACGTTTTGTGCCTGAAATGTGCTTTTTCAAGTACAAAGCCTAGGGTAAAAAAAAACAAGCTTTGTAAGACTGGTGCTGGAGGGGCATTATTGCCTGACTAAATTGGACATGTTTCTTTTCCAAAGTGAACATGAGCCACAGCCAGCAGTCCCTCTTCAGCACAGCGCCCGGGCCTTCCAGCATCACCTGCCCCAGCAGGAGCTTTTCATTCTGAGAACCAGAGGGGTAGCTGGGATGAACACTGGGGCGACGAGAAACATCCTCAGAGTGGAAACGGAAGGAGACCCCGCGGAGACCCGAGCTGAGAAAAGAGAGGAGTCCACAAGGGATGAGAGGCGACGAAGATGAAGTTCCTAGATCTGTCGAGAGTCGAGACACTAGCTGACCCTGCTGCAAACTAAGCAGAAGACCCCCGAGTGGGAAGGGGCTGCCGCAGACTTCCTATCACTGAAAGCGCAGAGCCTGGGCCCAAAAGAGTTCCCTGCTGCACCACCACACTCCCAGCCGTGCAGAACTCGGTACGCTCTCAAATGAGAGATTTCAGCACAGAGGCAATGCATATTGGGGAAACCCGGAGGCAAGAGAAACACCCAAGCCAGTAGACCTTCATTTGTATTTACGTATTTGTAGTAAGCAGGAGGCCGCAGTCTGTCCCTGCAATACTCGGACATGCACCACCTCTCCGCCTCCTGCAATGCACCCACCTCTCCGCCCAGGCCGTCCCTGCAATACTCTGCAATCATGCACCCACCTGTCCTCCTCCCGTTGCCCCCCTTTTCTTCACCACCATATTTCTGGTTATAATCCTGCCCTACTCACCCTCCCTCCAGTCTCCCGTGCCACTTTCCAGCTCTGCTCGTGCCCCGCCCCCCGCCCCTATCCCTCCCATTTTGTTCAATGGGACAGGGCCCAGCACTTAAGTTCATGGCATGCCATCACGAATTGATAACGGGGCGACGGGCCCGCCCTGCCGTACTGCCCAAGTTGTTATCCGAAACGGGGGCAGAAACACTGGAAGAGCTGGGCTTCGATGTAGCCAGACGCAATCACGCTGCACACATATATGAAACTGCCAACTTGTGTGTCCACACGTCGGCATATGTATGGCGAGTTTGCACATCTTGTCCATGTTACGTATCTTAGTGGCCTACCAAGATACGTAACATGGACAAGATGTGCAAGCACGCCATACATGTGCCGACGTGTGGACACACACTTGAAGTTGACAGTTAGTTTCATGTATTATGTTTCGCGTGAATGCGTGGTCTCGGGCATGTTGTTCCATGTATGCAGCAGCAGCACCCTGCACCTGTGTCTTGTGGCTCGGTGTTGCTGCTGCTCACAAGGAATCGGGATGGGATGCGCCTGTTGCTGCATCAACAACTAAAATGTTGCATAGTCGCCCTCGCCCCCAAACACAGTACACTTGACTTACCTGATATTGTGCTGTGCATGATCCATGCATCTTCTCCACTCGCTCCTGTTTTCCAAATGGTGGGGGCCAACGCCAGCCCCAATCATCAACTATCAGTGCGCATGCGCACTTAGCCTGCTGAGGGCACGCCGCACGTGCGCCCATGGGCCTGGCTGGCGCCAGTGCCACTCGGGCCCGGCCGGGGGGAAGTGAAAAAGCAAAAAACATGTTGCTAATTTATTGTCAATTGTTGCTGCCCTGCTTTGCCTGAGGGCAAATACTGCAGCCTGAAGCATTGCTCACTGCTCCTCCTAATACACGGTGACGGGCGTCAAAATCAAGGCCTGGCTGGTGTGTGTGGCCAGCCTGGCCTGGCTTGTACTGGCTTGCACTGATGTAGAGCACCGCCGCACGGCGCCCCCTAGAGGCTGTCTGACGTCAGGCAGCCGCCTGAGCTGCCTGACACAAAGACCGGCCCACTCAGCTCCTCCTTGGCCAAAATGTTAATTGAAATGCCCCTATATGGGAGACAGTGCCACTTTAGACTCCACTGACATCAATTGGCGGGTCTCACCCCGCAGCTCTTTATAGGCTTCCATTAAGGCCGTTCTGGAAAACTTCACCAACCATCAGGACCTTGCTAGCCAAAGTCAGACATACAGTCACCCTGCACCATTTGTGAGGCAAATCCACATAGAAGGCCCCAATGACTTACACAAATGTGCCCCCAATGTCTGTACAGTTCCCCTGTAAAGGAAATCCAGATGCAACACTCAGCGCAGCACGCATTCCACCGTAGCGGGATACACGGTATACTCCACAAGAACCCCTCTACAATGCACTGAACCTCCTTTAGAGTTCATGCTGGCAGTATGGGCCCCTTGAACTCCATGAAACCCAACTGCCACTGGTCTGGCTGGTACTCCCAGACCCACGCTGCTGCATGTCTGGGCACCATTAACACAGCAGTGCTGGGCATCCGCAGGGCTCCGTCACATGCTGCTCCTCTCATCTAGAAGAGCAGCACCTCTCCCTGCATATGGCACCTCGGGTGGGGCCTCATACTTGCAACTAAACCCTGCACACTTGAGCCAGATTACAAATGGCTGCAGCCAGAAGATCCTGTTTCCTTTTAGGGCTGTTGAAACATTGTCCATCAACACACCATTGGCCCTGTTTTGGTTTAGGGTTAAGACAAAAAACCACTGTCTTGGCATCCATTAAGGTTGTCCTAGACAACATTCTCCAGTCTAACGTTGTACCTGTTGAATGTGCGAAGTATGCCATCGTTTTGGATGCTAACTGTTTCAGAAAATAATCAAGAGTGGCCACTCGGTTCTAAGAGAGTACCACACAATGATTTCATGGGTCTCTCTGGTGGATGGGTCTGGTTTTTATGCACCTTTGGCAAGATTTTGGCAGCTGTTAAGGTACCGTGCTGTCTTCACTCTTGGCAGCAACACCCTGGCTCCAGCCATGACCGATTTCTGCAATCACTCCTTTGCCACTGAAACCTTCCCCTCCCCCTCTTAAGCACTCCCTTGCACACCCCATTCTTCAGAAGCCCTCTGCCGATCCTTCCTCTGTGGCTAACTATCGCCCGATCTCCATCACTCCTTTTCTGGGCAAACTCCTGGAAAAGCTGCCCATCTCCCAGCTTAATCTGCATACTGAATCTGTTGGTTGTCTCCACGATCACCAGTCTGGCTTCGGAGCTGCCAGAAGCAAGGAAACTGCTCTTGTGAACACCTGTGAAGACTTGTACTCTAATCTTCCTTCTGTCCTCATTCTCCTCCACCTATCCTCTGCTTCTGATAGGTCAATCATGCATTGTGCTTAATCGCCTCAGTGACAACCTGGGTATCATATTTATTTATTTATTTGTTTTGGTAGCAAACATTAATTTACACCTTGACAAATAGTACATAGCACATATAAAACATATATCATATAAAAGTCATAAAAAAACAGCCAAAGTTAGTCAATACTTGAGTAACTAAAAGATAATAAAAACACTTGAGTATATTTCCAATATATCATCAAAGATCAAATATCACAAGTGGAGGTCTGCAACAACAGATAGCCTGCCTAACATAAGCTAACAGTGATGGTATGGCGTTGCTACCCTCCACCAGCTTAAACACTCCCACAAACAGTTGGCTAATACCATCAATCATAAGAATAACAAAATCTCAGACACCCCAAATTTACCCACTCCAAATGGTCCTATTGAGAGCCAACAATTGCTCCTCAATTAATGTAACAAGTCTGACAGTTGCTAGTATGATGGAGTTTGAATTTCCCTGCATACATCTCAGCCATACTAAGTGACATTCATACAGAGAGAAAGAAGTAAGATATGCGACCAGACAACATTGCCTCTGTTTGAGAAAGAAGTTGCAGTACATAAAGAGATGTTCCACAGTTTCGGGCTCAGATGTATTTAGGCAAAATCTACATCCCTCCCATTTTGCCAAAGCCCTATAACAATCCCAATTCCTAATACGAGCACCCGTGTGGATAAGGTCCAGGCGGAAGCGCATATAGGACCTTCTTGCTACTTTGTCTGGGAAACATAAAATATATGGTAGCCGTGGTGCAACTGCATGCCTGAAAGTGGCATATTCAGTAAAGGAGGAGTAGCTTCCAATCTGATCAGAAATATGAGCCCAGGAATTTTTGAAGAAGCACCTTTTGACTTTGGCAGGGGTATTTATCAAATCATCCTGCGTCATATTCAATGAACTTAAAATCGCATGTGTCGTCTCTTTCACCTTGAGGATCGAAGTTGGACACTTTCCAGCAAGCATTTCCTGAAAGTCCTCATAGAGTGAGTTTGGGGGTGGAGAGATCATTTTAGAAAATGCAGATACAGTCCGCCAAAGGTATTTGTCTTCTAGTGGATATAAGCCCAATTCATGTATGATTATAGCGTTGGGTAGATATCCGGGAAGCCCCAAAATCTTCTTCCAGAGTTTGCCTTGTAGGAGATTTAAGAGGGGCCCCAAGTTCAGAAGGCACATGTCGACTGCATATAGGAGAATGGGCTCTATTTTCATAGTATAATATTGTATGAGAGGCAGGAGGGAGTAACGACAATATTTGGTATAGATAATTCTCATTTGGGCCAGAAGTGGGTTAAACTTTGCGTTCAACACTGTACGCCACTTGCTAGCAGACGTCCCATTCGATAAGTGATAGCCCAGATACTGAAACTCTTCTTTTCTCATAATCGGCTGGGCATTTATTGTAAGGTTGAATCTAGGAAGCTTTTTTTTTGCAGTGAAAACCAATATATGTGATTTAGCTGAATTAATGGTCATGTTATTCAGCTTACAATATTCGCCAAACAAATTTAATTTATTTTGGAGTCCAAACGGCACTCTATCAAATATTATGATGTCATCGGCAAATGCTAGCCAATGGAGCCGCATAGAACCCAGTATAACCGGGAAAGAGTTGGAACCCTGCCAAATCTTGTCGATATCGGCAAGGTAAAGATTGAATAGGACTGCAGCCAAATTGCAGCCCTGTTTAACACCTATATGTGTAGGTATGTTGTCAGTCAATAGCCCTTCCGCAGTAATACGGACCCGGTAGGATGTATTCCGGTGTAATGCTGCGATTAACGCTACTAGTGGAGATGGTATACCATAAGCCAGCATCTTTTGCCATAGCCGGGTGCGAAGTACATTGTCAAATGCAGCCGAAAGGTCCAAAGCCGCCATATATATGGTGCCGTTGGACTTAGAATGTGCATTCCAAAGAAGATGGGCTAAGATAGAAGCATTTAGTTGGGTGCCCATTGCTCTCCGAAAACCAACCTGGGCTTTAGACAGAATTTTTAGGTCATGTATGTAGACTTCCAATTCTGAAAGGATCAATCGTGCAAACATTTTCCCAGCTGTATCTATAAGGGCAATCGGCCTGAAGTTTAGAGGATTATTTAACGCACCCTTTTTATGTATTGGAATAATTATGGCGGTCAGCCATGATGTCGGAATTTTGCCAGTTTTGTAGATCAGCTGGTAGCAAGGAAGGAGATAACTGGCCCAGAAATGAGGATCGTCTTTTAGAACACAAGGGGGGAGCCCATCTGGACCAGCTGCTTTTGAAAACTTCAATTGGGAGATTGCCCATATAATATCTTTTATGTCCCAGGGACAGACTCGCGGAAAGGGCAAATACATATTTCTACTTTCTTTTTTGAAATGCATAGTTGGCAAAGCATATTTTTGGGAAAAAAACTTCTCCCATTCGATTCCCGAGATGGTCGCCACAGAACGAGTATCCGCCTTACCTGACGGGTTTCTTAAAATGGCCCATAATTCTCGAGTTTTTTTTTTGCAGAGCAGACTAATCATATGTTGATTGGCGAGGGTGTAGGCAGCCTGGCGGAGATGCTTTATTTGGTGCTTAAAGCCCCTAATGATGTAATTTTTTTCACGATGATAGATGATAGGACTGAGTGACATTTTTCTTATGTTAGCCAGTTCTCGATTTTTTTGCTTTTTTAAGGTTGCTATCTGATTCAAATTTGGGTGGGCATCTAAAAAGATATCTTTACCCAAGGAGTCCTTCACTAGGGATATTAAATGTGTCTGAATCATATTGATGTTTCTTTCGTTAATTTTTTCAATATTCGCCAGTGATATGAGGTCATCTTGGCATGATATGAGATCTCTATTCACCAGGAACGCCAGTTTCCTACACACGACAGGATTCCAGTTGACAGAGATGGAGTTTCTGTCGGGAGCCGCCAAACAGGCAGGAGGTGAAAACATATAGACATCACACCCCATATGGAGTTCAGAACACAGCATATGGTGGTCGCTCAGGCCCAGATCCAAAATTGAAACTGGTTCAAGCAACCCAGAACACACTTTGGATGCAAGGACATAATCAATGAGGGATGAGGCATTGCCCCGTGACCATGAAATATGTAAAGAGTGAGGTGCCAAATGAATCGGGTAAATGCCCCATTTCTCAAAGAAACTTGACAATTGGTACCCTCTATGAGAAGCTTGTTGAGCATAAGAGGAGGAAGAAGTAGGATAGCATAGTATATTAGAAAACTGGAGGTATGAGTTTAAATCACCTCCGATCACAATTTCGTGATTGGGGCATGAGACTGAAGCATGACCCAAAATTCTATCAAGGTCCTCCAAGAGAGAAGGGAGGGAGACTGACCTAGGATTCCAATACAACGACATTAAAAGCAAGGGCAAGACCTTAGCGTGTTCAAACGACAGCTCCACTAAGATGCATGATGTCGAAGTATCCAGAATAGAAGCCACTGTTTTTAAACCATTTTTAATAAGAATAGCAATACCCCCAGAAGGACGGCCTGCAAGTAAACGGCTGGCTGGAACAGAAAAACTGGAATACCCGTCGAGAGAAATCTCATTTAGGCACATCGTTTCCTGAAGGAAAAGTATGTCGGGTTTCTTGTCAGGGACAACCCGCTTATGCCATTCAACCAGGTTGCCCAGGCCACAACAATTCCAGGATGAGATAGTCAGACTGGCCAGTTATGAGCCTGGAGAGGGCCCCTTAATGGCTGCAGCTGTTTTTATCAGGGGTTCCAGCCAAGCTAGCCCACTCAGTACTTGGGTTAGTGATGCTAATTGAAGTGATAATTGAGTAACCTGAGAGTCGGACGAATCTATACCTAGCCCCACTGAACATGCTGGCAAAGTGGGAGGTACCCAGTCAAGAAAAGCCCATGCACTATCCATATCCGCAAATAGGCAAGGTGTAAGACCAATGGAGTGAAAATCCTCAGCAAACTCCAACAGCATTTTAGTTATAATCTGCGATTGGACTCTGCAGAGGGCTCTATGGTTGTTATGGGTTGCCAATTTGACCCAATTGAGGTCCTTAGATGAAAGATTCCTGAGAGCTGGAATTTGAAAGAACGAATTCATCAGAAATGACCTGTTTATACGAGCCGGGCCGTTTGACTCTAAATTACTAGTCCAACCAAGGATTAGTTTCATGTCCTTTGGTGTATGCGTAAAGGACAAGGCGTCAGGAAAAGATTTTCCAACCGCGATATGCGGGAGGTGCATAGCCTCCACATTGGGAGGCCGTGCCGGAGACGCCAAAATCACATGCGCTTCCGGAAGCAGGGAAGGACAAGCGCGATCTTCACTTACGGTGACAGGAGGTGCTAAAGGAGTAGCAGCTGCATCCTTACCGACCAAAGACCCTTCCAACTGCACGGGAGCACTGCTTGGGCTCACAGCAAATGTCACTGTCGCCTCAGCTGGAATCATAGTGCTCGCCTTTCTAGGTTGGATGTTAGGAAAGAAGGAATGGAGCTGAGATTGCAGCTTGACCGTGGGAGTTCCTTGAGGGGCACGAAGGGCGATCTGAGTATTGTCATTTTTCAAGGCTGCAATTTGTAGATGTTTCCTGCTTTCCTCGTCAAGATCACATAAGGCTAAACCTAAGTCGTCGTGGCAATTCCCAATACCCACATTTACTTTAGATTCAGAGATCGAGTGGGCGCAAACCGGGGTTGGTGTTTTAAAGCTAGCTTTCTTTTGACTAGCCTTAGTAAGGTTTAGGCGTTTTTGAGCTCTAAGGAAGGACTTCCTTGCTTTACGCGAGACAAAGTGTCTTCCTTCATGCACCACAGGTCCCTCCTCCAAGTCTGAACATAAATCTGCCACCGTCGATACAGGACTAGGCGGGGCCTCGATAATGTCAGTCAGGGCGGAGGGGCTGTCCGGAGGGGCAGCAAAACCTTGAGTACCCACGGATCCCTCTCTTGAGGAGTCTATTGGGTCCAGTTGTTGTTGGGTTGCAGCTAGCTTATAAAGAAGCTGCTCTACCTGTACTAGACGTTCATGCTGGAGTTTAAGAACCTCCACCAAGTCTATGACCTCCGAATTTGCATGCTCCAACATACCCGGGATTACCCCTTTCACGACCTGGGAGCAAGAAGTCTGTGGGGAGACTATGGAACACATTTCCGGATCAGTCTGGGAACCTTGATTGAAAGTTGAAATAGAGGTAGGGATCTGAGGTGGTCTAGCTGGAATATTCTCCAGCATTTTTTCCAGATGGGACAGATAGAAGGCTCTGGAATGTTCTTCAGCTAGAATAAAGCCTTCCAGTCTGGCCATCTTATCTTTCATAAGAGATAATGAAGACTGCATCTCTCTTATGGAGCAATGTGTCAGCTCATGCCCCTTGTCCAGCAAGTTGAGAATACGTGAAATTACTGGGAAGTTAAAGGGTTCATTGAGCTGAGAATGTGAGCAGAAGTCCTCTGGGGTAGAGGCCGATCTAACTTCTCCCTTTAGAGCTGCAAGATCTGCCTCTTCATTCACTAAAGAGAAGGGGACCGCACCTCGTACAGAGAAAGGCCCTACCGACATCTCGCCGCCAGTCTGAATGTTGTCATAGAGGGAGGCGGGGCCCCCTTCCAAGACCCTTTTACTGTTAGTTTCTGAGGGGAGGTGAAAGTGAACTTGTTCACGAAAGGGAAACGCAGTCGACGCAGGAGACGAAGGTCCCAAAGAGAGCCGCACTCTTTTACTTAATTCGCTGACAATAGTAGGTGCCAAAATAGACGTGTCAGTGATACACGGGAGGCCTCGAAGGCCTTGTATGGAGGAACAGTCTAAATCAAGGCCGTGGCTAGACACGGCACCCTCATCTCCGACAAAGTCATTGGCTTCTTGGACTGAGAATGTTGACACAGCCAAGGATGGAGGCGGTCCATGAGAAGAGGCGGGGCTGACCAATGATGGTACCGCCGATATGACAGTCTCGTTACACCCCACCTGGCCCAGCCCAACCCCCCTCTCTATTAAGAGGTTTGACATAGGTAGTGAAGGTGCAGATGCTGCCAGAAACAGGGGAAGAGGAGTCAATTGGATGTGAGTAACAGACTCTTTAGCGGGTTCTGGCGGAGAGGAGCCGGTTTTACAGCCACTTCTTAAGGTCGGGCTCATACTCAACCGCTGAACACACCCCAAAACCAAACAGTAAGACCCACCCCTTTTTGCCCATGGAGAAGGGTAATGCCAAACAACAAAATGCCAGATACTGTACTAACACAAGCCCACACTTCAAGAAATGTCCTCTATGGATTCACTAAGAGATTTACCAAAGGGTAAACATAGCCTCTAAACACATAAAAGTAGCATATTAGAGTTATGTCAGAGTTGTTACACATATGACACGTCTTGGACACAATGAAGAAGGTGCCCCACACAGGGAACCTCCCCAGGGACTATCTCCCCCCGGTTCTCAAAATGGTAGACCACAGTATCAAAGTTTGCAGCAAAAGGTGTCAAATGGATTGCACTGTGTTTGTGAAAAAAAAAAAAAAAGGGTATCAAAGCATTCGCCACACTAGGCCATGCAAGACACTGCAGGAAGCCTGAAAACCGCCTCCGCCCTCCGCCCTCCGCGCGAACCGCGAACAGCCAACAGTACTTAGATTGTACTTGGCAGGTGCGCGGCGCGGGTGCGCGAGGAGGCTGAGTTATAACGAGGCTTCCTGGGCGTCACACGACACGAGGGGGCGGGGCCTCCTCTGAAAGGGAAACCTAAGGGGGAGGAACACAAAAAGGAGAACGTTAAGCCACACCTCCAGGGAAACACTAGGGAGATACACACTTAGAACAATGAGGCAGCAAAAGATAGAGTAACGAGAAAGGTTCCCTGCCCAGGGAACAAATCAAGTGAAAGAGGACAAGTCATGGGCAGGGACAAGTCGAGTAGTAAGAAACAGTCACCTCCTTTCCTCAATCGAGGGCCAGGCAAACTGTGTGTAACACAGTGAGACGTCCTCCTGGCTTTCAGGGACTCCAAGCCGTACACACGGCAACCGGAGGCAGAAGCGCGATGCAGCGCGAAACAAAGTCGGCGCTGTGAAGAAAAAGATCCAAAGGACAGGGCAGTCCAGACCAAGTCCACAGCCAACAGTACTTAGATTGTACTTGGCAGGTGCGCAACCTGGGTATCGCTGGTCAGGCCCTGTCCTAGTTGACCTCCTTTCTCACTGACTGACCCCCCCCCAGGTCCAACTGGGGTCTTTCCTCTCTTCTATCGCTCTCTCTACTTGTGGTGTTCCCCAGGGGTCTATTCTTTCTCCCTGGCTATTCAACCACTACCTGGAACCTCTGGCCCACTGCATCACTACATCTGTTCTAACTGTCAGTGTTATGTGGATGACTCAGCTCTCCTACATGCTCCCCTCAGCCACCTCTGCTCCTTCTCTCATACCAGACTGCCCTGCCGCAATTCAGGAATGGTGTGCTGCCAATGATCTCTGCCTTAGTGCAAGTAAGACCGAGCTCCTCCTCATCGGGACACCTACTCCCTCCTTTCCTCTCCCTCTCTGGCTGCCAACCCTGGGCCCTCTTCCTGATCCTTCCTGTGAGGCTAAGAACCTTGGTGTCATCTTCGACTCCACCCTCTCCTTCTCTCCTCACATCTCCGAAGACTCTAAGAAGTCACACTTTCAGCTGCACCACCTCAGAGATATTCTGCCTTTTCTTCCTTTCGCCCCAGAAGCTCACTGTCTCTAGAGCCCTGGCCCTCTCCAGGCTGGACTATTGCAACAGCCTCTTTCTAAATATGCCTGTCTCTACTCTTCGACCTTTACAACTCATCCAGAAAAGGACTGCGAGACTTGTCCTTGGCCTCAAGCCCTGGGCATCGTATCTCTTCAACCCTGAAATCTCTGCACTGGCTCCCAGTGGCTGCAAGGATCAAGTTCAAGATCCTTTGCATCGTCCACAAGGCCTTCTGGGGCCTAGGATCGCATTACCTTCAACTTTCTGTTCCTAAACATCTTCCTTCTCGAGCTCTCCGCTCATTCACCTCCAATTCTCTGAGAGTCAGACGCTTTTCCAAGCAGAGAATGGGGGGCAGATCTCTCTGGAACAGCATCCCTGCTTCTCTCAAACTTGAGCAGAACGACCTCCGGTTCTGGAAGCAACTCAAAACCTTCCTTTTCGCTTCTGCTTTCTCTCTCCTGCTAATGTCCCCGATAGCTCCGCACACTGGTCACCCCCCCCTGAACTCAGGCCCAGGCTCCTGCCTGTCCAGTTGCCCTTGCAATGCCTCTATGGTCCCTCAGCACTTAAGGGCCTGTATCTGTAACCCTACAGTCCCTTCTCTTTGCGCTTAAGAGCCACCCTGTAGCAGCACTTATTGAGTCACCTGCACTTCTCCTCGCTCCCCATCCCCCCCTTGGCACTTCTCCTCTCCCCTCTTCCCCTCACTTGTGCGATCTGAATCACACAAGACCTAGTAAAATCGTTGTTTCTCCTCCTTCGGTACCCCCTCCTTGTGTTGTTGCACCTAGAAACACTTGTGTACAGGCGCGTTATAAATGACTTATATCATATAACATAACACAGTGACACCGTTTGGTTTTCCACCTGTGGACAGACATACATTTTACGCATTTGGTATCACCATCCTTACACTCCATTTCCCTTCCATTCACCTCTCAACACTTGAGAATGGATGTTGGTTGTAGACAGTGGGTTAGCATTATTCTGGCACAACCCACATATATTATATGTGTAACCTCAATAAGGTGCTAAGGTCATTCCCTTCAATATCTTTTGTTTTTTTGTAATCCACGGGATACAATAAGGTGTGCATACATGATACACCCACACGGGATACAATAAAGTGTGCATACATGACAAACCCATATATGTGTAATTGAAGTGAGCGACATCCAACTCCATCACACCACTTGTAGTACAAACATCTTTTTTGAAACGCACTCCGTGTCACTAGTGCGTCAGCTTCAGTTGCACTATGTGCTTTTGGGAGTTAGTCCAAGAATGGTGGCAAGAATAGTGTTTTGAGCTTCTTTTTCTTCAAACCGGAGTGAGGATTGGCTTCTAACCATGGCCCTATCCTTTCCATAGGATAGCTTTTTTTGCTGTAGCAAAATATCGAAAAGGAACCAATTGGTCTTTGTTAGGCAAGATGGTTATAGCAATGATGCATCTTCCTGACCTGTTTCAGCTCTAGAACATTTTGCTTTACTATACCGCAGTGAGTGGGAACCTTTTCCACACTCAGTCTTTTACTCTTTTTATGGGTGTCATTTTTAAGACTCTCCATATTGCCTTTTTAATTTTATCCTCTGACAACTTTTGGCACACAATGCCTATTGCTGCTGGGTTGCCTTTGGGGCTCCCCTTTTAATTTTCTGTGGTTAACCTTGAGAGAACTACAGTTCCCAGGGGTAGAAATGATCTTTGGATCCCTTTCACATTTCATTAGGTGGGACCAGCACCCCCCACCTTATGGGGAGTGCTGGGGAGATGCAATGTATCCACTGTCTCATTTTAACTGTAACATTTCTGTTACACGGATAGGCTTACATTTAATGGCTGGTGGTAGAGAACCTTTCAACTAATTTGGTACACCTTTACCACAGGCTGTTTCCACAGCCCTGTGAAAGGCACCCATGGGTTCTCATTTTACTAAAATGGCTGAGTCTTTTTTTTCTGCCTTTTACTGCTCCTTGTCCTTTCTTGTTCCTTCACCTGACCTCCAAGGTGTGAAAATCCTTTGTGTCCATTTTGTCTTTGGCTGGGATATCCTGTGGATTCCCCGCCCAGGCTCCACAGTGTCTGTGAAGGCGTGATGGCGGGGGAGTACTCCAAAACTCTGCTTCCAGCCGGACTGCGAGAATCCAGTTCAAATTGGGAGGCTGGGTGTCTTGAAAGGACTTCCAACCCTCCAAGTTTGACTGTTGCATGGCTGATCCTGGAAGCTGAAGAGGTAGTGGACCACTGGAACCGAAGATGAAGATGAAGAAAACGCGACTGAGATGATTTCCAGTGACCAGAGAGCCTCTTGTGTAACCGGAGCCTGCTGTTACCCTTCCTTCCAATCGACCTGGTGACCCCAAAAACAACAACCCCGACCCAGAGCTTGGCGAGATCCACTGGACTCAAGACGACCTGCATTTTAAGCCATCCCACGTCGTGCTGCGATCTTGGGGGGCTGCAATACCCGGGACCTCAGCCATTGTGCGGTGCACGGTCTTCCAAAATTCCGAATCCTGCTGAAAGTTTGTGACCATCCTGCTGGACCTCCAGAGACGGGAGACTGAAAAGTCCCCTCACCAGACTGCTGGAGTTTTCAAACGACAAGAATCCGACCAGCGATATTCAGTCTACTTCTGGCTCCTGAAAAGGGTGCCAAAATCCAGAGCTGCATCCAGCCATGAAGAAACGCTTGCTGGAGCCTTCCCCGTTGATCCCTGCTGAAAAAGCCCATTCAGGGTCCTGTCTTCTGTCTTCAAGTTAAGGAATTCAGCACCTGCGTTTTTGGCTACAGATCCTGAAGCCCTCCTGCTGCAAACTCTTCTTCATGCTGAGGTACTGCATTGACTTGGGTATCACTTACATTAAGTCTCTTGTGAGGGCGCAGAGGACAGACCGGGAACGATCAAAAGCAGGTGAGCGGCAGGGTCTCGGCTGGGGCTTGCTCTGAGCTGCTTGGTTATGAGGTACACCGTCCGAGGCGAGATGAATCTCATTACTTCAAGAGTGGGCTTTCTGGTAGGGTCCACGGCTCCCAGAATGCACTGGGTGCCCTACTCTTCCCCCTGGCACGGGGAAGCTGGGGAGCTCTGCAGGCAGGTGTGTGAGGATGATCTCGGGAGGCAAATTGTCAGGCTGGTTGCTTCCTCTGGGCCTTTTCTAGTGTGGCGTGGGAAGCGTTACTGTAAACCACAGCTCGTTTCCCAGGTTCATGCGTGGGAAAGCACCAATTCGTGGAAATCTGGGACTTGTAGTTTTCTCTTTTTCTTTTTAAATTTAGGACACATTCCAAGGATAAAAACGGGTCTGGGAGGCTTTGCCACACAAGGACCTGAGCAGCGTCTTTTCTCAGATTAAGAAAGGGCGGGGATAACGACCCTTGTATTCAGAGATGCTAACTTTCATGGTGGGCTACAGGCATATCCAGGATTTTCTAACAAGTGGAGCCTGAAGCTAATGTAGTTGGGCCCACTGCAGTGACATTAACATATGTAAATGCCCTTGCATTGCTGCCGAGTAGGCATTTAAAGAGTTTGGGTGGGCCTGGCCGGCTCAGGCCCTACCCTGTCTACGCCTCTGGCTACAGGGTTCACACCTGTCCACCTTTTCTGTTGCTAATGCGTGTGCGAACTCCATTGACGTTTATGGAAGGGCACTGGGGATCAGCTAGCGAGTGAACCGGCTATAGGGTGGGTAACACCCGCCAAAAGGGGGTGTTTTGACCGGCATGAGACTCCCTTGTGCGTTGCCCCCATGGGCCAAACTCGCACAATGTGCATGTTTGGTTCATTTGCATAGTCCGACCCACCACTGTAAATGGGCACGCGGCACTGTGAACCCACCACATTGAAGACATTTGCATCAGAAACGTGAACAGTTTACTTTCATTTGCACTTTGCATAGAGGGGATTTGCCCCAGTGGAATGCCAGTTTCTTAGTGGGCCATCATCCTCATTAGTTTGACAGGTGCCTGCGCTTCATCTTATTTGCTTCACTCTGTAGGCGCGTGCAAGGAGTTGCACTTTTGAGTTAGTTGGGACATGGTGGCATTACAACAGAGTGCCTTGGCCAATATTGTACTAACATGCATTTACTATGAAATACTTCGACACATTATTAAAATGTGTAGTCATTGCTGGGGCTATTTAGTTCCTGCTTCTAGCCTGGGACAGGCTGATTAGTTTGAAACCAACTATTATCCGGAGCCAGCTTTAGAAAGAAAAATATGGACACATTTCACATTTAATGGTTCATAAACAATAGACACAAGCTTAGTGTGAATCTTATGTGAAAGCTGGGTTTGCAGTGTGCTGTGTACTCACCCTTGGTTCCCCAGTAGTAGCTCCTGCCTACTGAGTGATGCCCGACACCCAGGAGATTGGTTAAGCTCCTGCCTACTGAGTGATGCCCGACACCCAGGAGATTGGTTACGCTCCTGCCTACTGAGTGATGCCCGACACCCAGGTGATCGGTTAAGCTCCTGCCTACTGAGTGATGCCCGACACCCAGGAGATCGGTTAAGCTCCTGCCTACTGAGTGATGCCCGACACCCAGGAGATTGGTTAAGCTCCTGCCTACTGAGTGATGCCTGACTCCTACGGAGTGATGCCCGACACCCAGGAGATTGGTTAAGCTCCTGCCTACTGAGTGATGCCCAACTCCTACTGAGCGATGCCCGACTCCCAGGAGATGGGTTAAGCTCCTGCCTACTGAGCGATGCCCGACACCCAGGAGATTGGTTAAGCTCCTGCCTACTGAGCGATGCCCGACACCCAAGAGATTGGTTAAGCTCCTGCCTACTGAGTGATGCCGGACACCCAGGAGATTGGTTAAGCTCCTGCCTACTGAGTGATGCCCAACACCCAGGAGATTGGCTAAGCTCCTGCTCAATAAATGTCAATTTCGAACCCTAAATGGAATGAACCAAAATCTAAGCCGTTCTGTAGCTCATGCCCTAGTGCAGGGGTCTGCAACCTTGGGTGGGATGGTGAAGAGGCAAGTCTGCCAGGCTACGGTATCGACCCCATGGTGCACAGAGGCAACATGTGCTTGGTCTATCTTTATGGCTCAAAGAGGTTGATAAGAGAGTATAGTGCGGAATAAGTGCTATGCACAGGTTGATTGCTCAAAGCATAGCTCAGTGTTAAGCTCTTGTTTCTGCCCTTGGTGTAGCCTGCATTTCACTGGTTGCCTACTCAGCCCTATGGAGGTGGATGCATTGGGTAACTATCAAGGTGCTCAGAAATGGAAGTACTTCTCCATCACGCACTCCATAATAGCCTGACATTGGTAACTTGGTTGCAATAGACCCATGAGGGTCTTCTCACCGCTGGCATTAGCGGATTCCTCCCCTATTCACTGTGGCGTTCCTCAAGGCTCGTGTGTATCCCCTACGTTGTATAACGTATTCACCAAGCCCCTCTTCGATGTGCTTGACTATCTGGGTGTCTCCTACACTAACTACGCAGACGACACCCAGATACTCATCCCTATCACAGGAGACTACACAGCTGGCACCAAAACCCTTAACGATGTTTACTCGGTCATCCAGGCCTGGATGGCACAGCACGAACTTTGCCTTAACGATGACAAGACTGAGCTCTTACTTTTAGGATCAAATCATCGGCTCAACAAACTAGACCAAACCTACAAGTCCTTCATTATTGACGGCAATGACATTAAAGTCTCCAAATATCCTAAGACTCTAGGGGTCTATCTTGACTCCTCGCTTTCTCTGAACAGACAAATAAATGCAGTTAGGTCAGCTTCGGCCTATACCTGCAAACTTATCACTGCCTGTAGACCCTTCCTAAACTCCACCAACTGTATCACACTCGCCAGAACTCTTGTTATGGCCAAAATGGACTACTGTAGTGCTCTCTACCTAGGGACCAGTCAGTCTAACCTTAATAAATTGCAAACTGTACAAAATAATGCCTTAAGGGCAGCCTTAAACATCCCGAGACGCTCTCATATCTCCTCCGTCAGATCGGACTTACGCTGGCTCCCGGTAAAACAGAGAATTGCCCGGAAAACCCTAGCTTTGACTCACAAATGTCTGAGCAACAACGCCCCACCTTACCTGTCCGCTCGCTTCTCACGCCACACCTCCACTCGACCTACCAGAGCAGCCCAAACTCACAGCCTCATCGTGCCTAGATGCAAACTCCAAAAAGCTGGTGGGGTGAGCTTCCCTGTCCTGGCCTCCAAACTCTGGAACACCTTGCCCACACCTATCAGAATTGAACCATCATTCCACTCATTCAAGAACAATGCTAAAACATGGCTGCCCTCCCAAGACTCATGAGACCTTGACACAGTCCAGACTCCATGTGGGGTACAGGACTGAATATACATTTTCTCTCTGCTCTGCCCTGTATTATACGCTGTTAATGGTACCCTTCGGTACATGTATATATGCTGTATATTTTTGTAACTCACTGTAACTACTGCTTTTTGTAACATGTTTAAGAGTATGCGCCGGTTGCCCCTGGGCCTGGTTTTTTGCGCTTTATAAATAAAATAAAATCAAATCAGTGACATACAGTTTATTTGGTTTAAGTAAGTTTCCAGGGGTCTTGTAAGGATGTGGCATTCCCCCAGGAGGTTACTCAAAGGTTGTGCCTAGAGAGCTCTTACGCTCTTTGTTTGGGTTTTAGTAGTCATCAACCATTGTTTTGAACATAAACTTTATGTTCCCTTGTTGACTAGGTCGCTGTAGGTACTTGTGAGTGCCGCAAGTGAAATCCAATGTTTCATTGGCATTCAAGTTATTCAGGGGCTGAGATGTGATTATCTCTCAGTGTCCACGGTCAGCCTAGCTGTTCAGTTCTGAGGGAAGTAGTTTCTTTTGGGCTGCTTGCTAATGGTTTCCAGCCAGGTCAGGGAACAGTCAGTGCTTGTCTTGGTGGTAGATGACCTAGCCAGGTTTCCGGCCAGGTCAGGGCACAGAGTCAGTGCTTGTCTAGGTGGTGGATGACCAAGCCAGGTTTCCTGCCAGGTCGGGGCACAGTCAGGGCTGGTCTAGGTGGTGGATGACCTGGCCAGGTTTCCGCCAGGTCAGGGTACATAGTCAGTGCTCGTCTAGGTGGTGGATAACCTAGCCAGGTTTTCGGCCAGGCCAGGGCACAGAGTCAGTGCTTGTCTAGGTGGTGGATGACCTAGCCAGGTTTCCTGCCAGGTTGGGGCACAGTCAGGGCTTGTCTAGATGGTGGTTGACCTAGCCAGCTTTCCTGCCAGGTCAGGGCACAGAGTCAGTGCTTGTCTAGGTGGTGGATAACCTAGCCAGCTTTCCTGCCAGGTCAGGGCACAGATTCAGTGCTTGTCTAGGTGGTGGATGACCTAGTCAGGTTTCCGGCCAGGCCAGGGCACACAGTCAGTGCTTGTCTAGGTGGTGGATGACCTAGCCAGGTTTCCGGCAGGCACAGAGTCAGTGCTTGTCTAGGTGGTGGATGACCTAGCCAGGTTTCCGGCCAGGTCAGGGCACAGAGTCAGTGCTCGTCTAGGTGGTGGATGACTTAGCCAGGTTTCCTGCCGGTTGGGGCACAGAGTCAGTGCTTCTCTAGGTGGTGGACGACCTAGCCAGGTTTCCTGCCAGGTCAGGGCACAGAGTCACGGCTTGTCTAGGTGGTGGATGACCTAGCCAGGTTTCCTGCCGGGTCGGGGCACAGAGTCAGTGCTTGTCAAGGTGGCGGATGACCTAGCCAGGTTTCCTGCCAGGTCGGGACATAGAGTCAGGGCTTGTCTTGGTGGTGGATGACCTAGCCAGGTTTCCAGCCAGGTCTGGGCACAGAGTCAGGGCTTGTCTTGGTGGTGGATGACCTAGCCAGGTTTCCGGCCAGGTCGGGGCACAGAGTCAGTGCTTGTCCAGGTGGTGGTTGACGTAGCCAGGTTTCCTGCCGGGTCAGGGCACAGTCAGGGCTTGTCTAGGTGGTGGATGACCTAGCCAGGTTTACCGCCAGGTCGGGGCACAGACTCAGTGCTTGTCTAGGTGGTGGATGACGTAGCCAGGTTTCCTGCCAGGTTGGGGCACAGAGTCGATGCTTGTCTAGGTGCTGGATGACCTAGCCAGGTTTCCTGCCAGGTCGGGGCACAGAGTCAAGGCTTGTCTAGGTGGTGGATGACCTAGCCAGGTTTCCTGCCAGGTCGGGGCACAGCCAGGGCTTGTCTAGGTGGTGGATGACCTAGCCAGGTTTCCGGCCAGGTTAGGGCACAGAGTCAGTGCTGGTCTAGGTGGTGGATGACTTAGCCAGGTTTCCTGCCGGGTCGGGCACAGTCAGGGCTTGTCTTGGTGGTGGATGACCTAGCCAGGCTGGCTGACGGTGGTGGGGTGGGCGCTCTGATTTTGTTAGACCCGTCAGCAGCGTTTGACAGCATCCCGCTTGCTCGGCAGGCTGGTACTGGCATCTCCGGGCAGGTCCTGTGTTGCTTTTACTCTTTTCTTAGGGATTGCTCTCTTCCCCCTTTTCAGTCAGCCCCTGCCCCAGTCACGTGGGGTGCTTCAAGGTTCAGCACCCCCCCCTATTTTATTTAATGTTTATGTTCAGCCTGTGGCTAAATGGATTCACTTGACCCCTCCCTCCCCCTGTGAAGGACCTGGGCATTAAGATCACAGTCTCCCTGTCGATGAAGGCTCAAATGAGCTCAGTCTGTAGGACTGGTCATTTAACACTTACGGTCATACACAAGGTCCTTTCTTTCTTACTCTCCCATCTCTGTGCGACTATTGTTGCCTTTGCAGTTTTTGGTCTTCTCAGTCCCTTTATCTCGCACCGCCGGCGCACTTGCTCCACCAGCTTCAAGGTCTTCAGAACTCTGCCACTAGAGTGGCCTCTGGCTCTACCCGTCAGGCACACATCTCTCCAATTTTACGTGGAGTACATTGGCTCCCTGTGGCTGGTAACATCAAATTCAAGACCCTTTGCCTTGACCCCATGCCTTTTATGGTCAAGGTGCGGAATTGCTCCAGGGTAAATTCTGCCTGTATAATTCTCCTAGATCTCTCCATTCTGCTAATGCCCTTCACGCCTAGGTGCCACGGTTTCATCCCACCAGAACCTTTCTTACTGTTCAGTGTTTTTTCCCCTTCCCTCCAGCGCCATGCCGCCTCCGGGAGCTTGATGCGCTTTAGAAGAGCAGTATAACATAGCATAGCGGTATTCACTTGCAGGTTCAGCGTCTGTCTTTTCAGGGTTCAGTTTAGGTGGTTTCTCGTCCACATGGTGACTTGCAGTTGGTGAGGGCGGAGTCAGTCCCTACTTACTGCCATTATCGCGAATATCCGTGTAGCTCTGGCAATTGAGGCCATGTTTTTCTTATGAGTCTCATGCATTGCAGCCATGCCCATGCTGAAGGTCAGAGCTTCCATCCTGGCAGTGTAGCAGGGGTTATATTGCGCATGCTTGATCTCTAGGCTGGGTTTGGGTTGTTTCTGGTCCGTCAGTAAGGAATGATCCTATACACTGGGGCACATTGCTGCGCTGTGCAGTTTATCGCTGCCTATATTTGGGTATGCATTGTGGAACTGTGCAAAATGCTAAACAATGGCTAGGAGCACAGTGTTGATGGATAGGAGCGCAGTGTTGATGGATAGGCTAGGAGCGCAGAGTTGATGGATAGGAGCGCAGTGTTAATGGATAGGAGCGCAGTGTTAATGGATAGGAGCGCAGTGTTAATGGATAGGAGTGCAGTGTTGATGGATAGGAGCGCAGTGGCAGTGTTGATGGATAGGAGCGCAGTGTTAATGGATAGGAGCGCAGTGTTGAAGGATAGGCTAGGAGCGCAGAGTTGATGGATAGGAGTGCAGTGTTAATGGATAGGAGCGCAGTGTTAATGGATAGGCTAGGAGCGCAGAGTTGATGGATAGGAGCGCAGTGTTAATGGATAGGAGCGCAGTGTTGAAGGATAGGCTAGGAGCGCAGAGTTGATGGATAGGAGCGCAGTGTTAATGGATAGGAGTGCAGTGTTGATGGATAGGAGCACAGTGTTGATGGATAGGAGCGCAGTGTTGAAGGATAGGCTAGGAGCGCAGAGTTGATGGATAGGAGCGCAGTGTTAATGGATAGGAGCGCAGTGTTGAAGGATAGGAGCGCAGTGTTGAAGGATAGGCTAGGAGCGCAGAGTTGATGGATAGGAGCGCAGTGTTAATGGATAGGAGTGCAGTGTTGATGGATAGGAGCACAGTGTTGATGGATAGGAGCGCAGTGTTGAAGGATAGGCTAGGAGCGCAGAGTTGATGGATAGGAGCGCAGTGTTAATGGATAGGAGCGCAGTGTTGATGGATAGGCTAGAAGCGCAGAGTTGATGGATAGGAGCGCAGTGTTAATGGATAGGAGCGCAGTGTTGATGGATAGGCTAGGAGTGCAGAGTTGATGGATAGGAGCGCAGTGTTAATGGATAGGAGCGCAGTGTTAATGGATAGGAGTGCAGTGTTGATGGATAGGAGCGCAGTGTTGATGGATAGGAGCGCAGTGGCAGTGTTGATGGATAGGAGTGCAGTGTTGATGGATAGGAGCGCAGAGTTGATAGGAGTGCAGTGTTGATGGATAGGAGTGCACTGTTGATGGATAGGAGCGCAGTGTTGATGGATAGGAGCGCAGTGTTGATGGATAGGAGCGCAGAGTTGATGGATAGGAGCGCAGAGTTGATGGATAGGAGCGCAGTGATGATGGATAGGAGCGCAGTGTTGATGGATAGGAGTGCAGAGTTGATGGATAGGAGCGCAGTGTTGATGGATAGGAGCGCAGAGTTGATGGATAGGAGCGCAGAGTTGATGGATAGGAGCGCAGTCATGATGGATAGGAGCGCAGTCATGATGGATAGGAGCGCAGTGTTGATGGATAGGATAGGGCGCAGTGTTGCTGGATAGGAGCGCAGTGTTGCTGGATAGGAGCGCAGTGTTGATGGATAGGAGCGCAGTGTTGCTGGATAGGAGCGCAGTGATGATGGATAGGAGTGCAGTGTTGATGGATAGGATAGGAGTGCAGAGTTGATGGATAGGAGCGCAGTGTTGATGGATAGGGGCGCAGTGTTGATGGATAGGAGCGCAGTGTTGATGGATAGGAGCGCAGTGATGATGGATAGGAGCGCAGTGATGATGGATAGGAGCGCAGTGATGATGGATAGGAGCGCAGTGATGATGGATAGGAGCGCAGTGATGATGGATAGGAGCGCAGTGATGATGGATAGGATAGGAGTGCAGAGTTGATGGATAGGAGCGCAGTGTTAATGGATAGGAGCGCAGTGTTGAAGGATAGGCTAGGAGCGCAGAGTTGATGGATAGGAGTGCAGTGTTAATGGATAGGAGCGCAGTGTTAATGGATAGGCTAGGAGCGCAGAGTTGATGGATAGGAGCGCAGTGTTAATGGATAGGAGCGCAGTGTTGAAGGATAGGCTAGGAGCGCAGAGTTGATGGATAGGAGCGCAGTGTTAATGGATAGGAGTGCAGTGTTGATGGATAGGAGCACAGTGTTGATGGATAGGAGCGCAGTGTTGAAGGATAGGCTAGGAGCGCAGAGTTGATGGATAGGAGCGCAGTGTTAATGGATAGGAGCGCAGTGTTGAAGGATAGGAGCGCAGTGTTGAAGGATAGGCTAGGAGCGCAGAGTTGATGGATAGGAGCGCAGTGTTAATGGATAGGAGTGCAGTGTTGATGGATAGGAGCACAGTGTTGATGGATAGGAGCGCAGTGTTGAAGGATAGGCTAGGAGCGCAGAGTTGATGGATAGGAGCGCAGTGTTAATGGATAGGAGCGCAGTGTTGATGGATAGGCTAGAAGCGCAGAGTTGATGGATAGGAGCGCAGTGTTAATGGATAGGAGCGCAGTGTTGATGGATAGGCTAGGAGTGCAGAGTTGATGGATAGGAGCGCAGTGTTAATGGATAGGAGCGCAGTGTTAATGGATAGGAGTGCAGTGTTGATGGATAGGAGCGCAGTGTTGATGGATAGGAGCGCAGTGGCAGTGTTGATGGATAGGAGTGCAGTGTTGATGGATAGGAGCGCAGAGTTGATAGGAGTGCAGTGTTGATGGATAGGAGTGCACTGTTGATGGATAGGAGCGCAGTGTTGATGGATAGGAGCGCAGTGTTGATGGATAGGAGCGCAGAGTTGATGGATAGGAGCGCAGAGTTGATGGATAGGAGCGCAGTGATGATGGATAGGAGCGCAGTGTTGATGGATAGGAGTGCAGAGTTGATGGATAGGAGCGCAGTGTTGATGGATAGGAGCGCAGAGTTGATGGATAGGAGCGCAGAGTTGATGGATAGGAGCGCAGTCATGATGGATAGGAGCGCAGTCATGATGGATAGGAGCGCAGTGTTGATGGATAGGATAGGGCGCAGTGTTGCTGGATAGGAGCGCAGTGTTGCTGGATAGGAGCGCAGTGTTGATGGATAGGAGCGCAGTGTTGCTGGATAGGAGCGCAGTGATGATGGATAGGAGTGCAGTGTTGATGGATAGGATAGGAGTGCAGAGTTGATGGATAGGAGCGCAGTGTTGATGGATAGGGGCGCAGTGTTGATGGATAGGAGCGCAGTGTTGATGGATAGGAGCGCAGTGATGATGGATAGGAGCGCAGTGATGATGGATAGGAGCGCAGTGATGATGGATAGGAGCGCAGTGATGATGGATAGGAGCGCAGTGATGATGGATAGGAGCGCAGTGATGATGGATAGGATAGGAGTGCAGAGTTGATGGATAGGAGCGCAGTGTTGATGGATAGGAGCGCAGTGATGATGGATAGGAGCGCAGTGATGATGGATAGGAGCGCAGTGATGATGGATAGGAGCGCAGTGTTGATGGATAGGATAGGAGCACAGTGTTGATGGATAGGATAGGAGCACAGTGTTGATGGATAGGAGCGCAGTGTTGCTGGATAGGATAGGAGTGCAGTGTTGATGGATAGGAGCGCAGTGTTGCTGGATAGGAATGCAGCATTGACGGATAGGAGTGCAGCGTTGATGGATAGGACCGCAGTATTGATCGATAGGAGTGCAGTGTGGATCGATAGGACCGCAGTGTTGATGGATAGGATAGGAGCGCAGTGTTGATCAATAGGAGCGCCGTGTTGATCGATAGGAGCGCCGTGTGGATCGATAGGATAGGAGCGCAGTGTTGATGGATAGGACCGAAGTGTTGATGGATAGGAGTGCCGTGTTGATGGATAGGAGTACCATGTTGATGGATAGGAGCGCAGCGTTGATGGATAGGAGCGCAGAATTGGGTCCTCTCCTTGGTGTGAATCCTACCCAGCCAGCACTGGATGTTGTTACTCTTACAGGATTTCAGTGAGGACTTTCGCTGGAGATGGCATAACCCATTGCTTGTCAGCTCATCACAGTGTCACAGGATTCAGTGCGCTCGCAAATCTGGCCACCATGGGCTCTGCTGGAGGTGTGTGTGATCATGGCATAGGCTGTATTCTATGCCTTGGTACCCCCAAAATACTGGAAGGGATACTGCGGTACCTTGATTAAAGACTTCCCTCGCTCTCCCTCAACCCCTCTCCCACCCCATTGATGTTTAACCTTAAGTATATGCAATATTTTGTGTGTAGACACGTACCAGCACTGACATCTCTTCATTGGCTCCCAGTGGCTGCAAGGATTAAATTCAAGACCCTTTGCAGTGTCCACAAGGCTGTCTGGGGCCTGGGTACAAAATACCTTCAACTCTCCCTCCGTAAATACCTTCCCACTCGAGCTCTTCGCTCCTCCACCTCCAATTCCCTCAGGGTCAGTCGCTTCTCTAAGCAATGAGTTGGGGGTAGACTGCTTTCCTCGGCTGGGGCCTCCCTCTGGAACAGCCTCCCTGCCACCCTTAAAGGAGAACCATCGCTGGTTCCGGAAGCACCTCAAGACCTTCCTCTTTGCTTCTGCCTTTGCTCTTGCTCTCCCCTGCTGATCTGTTCTGCTCTAGCACCATGCACCTTGTTACCCTCCGATTTCGGGCTCAGGTCCCTGCACACCCAGCCACAAACCTAACCCGCCTCTTGGCAACCCCTGCACTTGGGTCTGTATCTGTAACCCTACAGTCCCCTTGCACTTATCAGATACACCTTGTCTGCGCTTTTAATCCTTGCACTTGCCACCTTGCTGGCTGCACTACCAGTTTTTATTTTATCCCTTGCTCAGCACTTCACCACTTTCCCCCTTCCATCTCCCCTGCATTCGCACGTTCTCAATGTCACAGGGCATAGTAAGATTGTTTTGTCCTCCCTTGCTTCCCTACCTTGCCTTGTTGCGCTCTGAAACACTTGTGTATGAGCGTAATACAAATAAAATATATAATTCTATCACACTCTTCCCTCATCCTTTCTCCCAATCTGCATCTTACTGCCTCTTTCCGGCCAACCCCTCTGTGCTTTTGGCCCACTACTACCCCTGAGCCCATGCTCCTTCCGTATTCTGTTCCTCCGCTCTCCGATTTCTTGCCCACCGTCCCACTGCATCCGCTCTGCTCTCTTGCCCACCGCTTCTCCCTCTGACCCACTGCTCTCCATCTGATCTCCCTTTGCTTTCTTGCCTACCACTCCTCAGCTCACCCATCACTCACCCTATCTCTCCTTTCTCTCACATACTGTGACCATTTATTTTTGTGTGAAAACTATCGATTTTGGCCCAGATCCTCAAAAATTGGGGCATCTAAAAATAGAGCAGAGAATGTGCTATGTTTAGATAACCCATTCTTGGAAATGAGAAGGCCACCTTATTCTCAAAGGTGACCTGCGCATTTCCACGGGGCTGAGCTGTAGCGCAAATGATGCGCTGGCCAGCCGCCTTGAATTCATTTGTGTTGTAAGCGCTCTCCCGACAATGGTCTACAGGCTCCCCATGCATTTCACCATGACTGGCCCTTAAGGGTGCTGCCACTGTCAAATGCAACCCAAAAAAAACGAATTTCTATCCCATTTGGGGAACAGAAATGCAAGTGAGACAGCAGGTCTCACACTTAAAAAGTACTTAATGAGTCAGTAGGGTCAGTAAAGACCCTGTAATGCAGTGGCACCCCTCGTGCACCTATGCAATGTAGGCGCATAGGGTTGCCTACAATTTGTGCACGTTTAAAAGCGCATCTTGTCAATTTGGGATGTGCTTTTAAATGCACAGAAATGCCCCCCGATTGCGCAAAGGGGGTGAAAAAGGACATCTGAATGGGTGCATATAAGAAGTGTCCATTCACATGTCCTTTGTGGATTAGATTGCTCTTTTTTTGCGCAAGTGATGAGATGTGCTTGCGTATTTCATTTCTTGGTATAAAAAAAGTTGACAAACTGGCCCCTTGAGTATTTTTTTTTAATGTGTTTTGCAAAAAACTACCATTTTGTGGATGTTTTTGCTAAAACGGCTGTTTTTGTGCTTTTTAATAAAAACTGCAGTTTTTCACGCCATTTTGCGGGGTCGCAAAATCGCTATAAACTGGAGGGTCTGTCTCTGATCAAGTCACTACCCGGGAGCTGTAGTGCCACTCTTTCTACTTCGGGTAACAAACCCACACTTGTATCAGAGATCACTGGACAGTTACCAACTTCCCAGATTAGGTGGATGGGTTTAAAGAGGCCTCTTTTACTGTAGGAAGGGGTTGCCTCTTGGCTTGGATAATGCTTGATCTCTTCGTTAGTAGAACAACTTCTTGAAATAAAGAAGGCTAATTTCAGGATACTACAAGGTTCAGTCTTCAATGGGAAAACATCATTAGGCATGCGCGACTACTCCAAGATAGATCTTTAACTTTAAAGGCTTGCTTGTAATTGTATTCCCATAAACTAACACAGAGATATTTTTTTTAATTCTCTCTTGAAAGACAATTAGCCACTTGCGACCTTCCTTTGATGCTGTATTCACTTGTAACTCTCGTAAGAAATCAATGTTAGCGTGTGGAATGGTTTTAGCAAGCATTCCCTTCTCAATTACGGACACACGACCACTCCAGTAAGGTAACAGAGAAAGAAAATGGATGAAATGTTCCTCACGTCTCACACGAACACTACGACTTTCACAATGGGTGTGCATGCTAATTTTTCATTGTTAAGAATTGGTTTCAGAGCAAACAATTTTTACTCGCTTCTAAGTATACACATGTTATTTTAGAGCCATGTACTATTAACGGCAAGGATTGCTGAGTGAACCTGAACGCCAAGCTTCACTTACAGGCTCCAGGAACAATGTGGTTGCAGTTTGCTTTGCTTTCCTGACATCTACTACTACTTTGGGCACACATGGGACCCGCACCCTTCTGCAGCGCGGGCGTCTCCAGTCCAGTGACATTGATTGGGGTTCTCCTTTACTCCCCAGTCCATCGGCTTGCCTTCTGCCTCTGGCCTCGGGCTCTAGCATAGTCACGGCTCTGCAATCACAGCAAATCAGCGCACATGAGGAAACTTAACTTTCGGCACATCTTCCTTGGTGCAGCCACAGCAATACAGGTTTTGAGTACACAGGATCCTCAGCACTTGCAGGTACAATCTGCTGTCTCTATGTGTCCCCCAAACCCACCTGTGATCCTCCCACAGGACACCACCCCCAGGGTCGGGATCAGGAAGCGTCTGCCTTTTCCTGGCCGCATGAGGAGGGTCCCAGGCCCGGTTCCTGGGGCAAATCATTTCAGATTCTTCACATCACTTTATTTCTCCAAACTTGTAATTCAGTTTGCTGCATTTTCCAGAATTCCCATTTCCACGGGGCAGACTCAAAGCACAGCGTCTTTGGCTACATGACCAGCACTTATGGCTTTACAGTTACTTTTTTGACACTTGACAACCAACGCCGTGACCGGACCAGAGGCCCACAAGACACATCGCACTACAGCAACCCTGTGCCCATTGAACCCCCATACGGTGGATGAGCCAAGACTGGGGGGGGGGGGGGGGGGAACGGGACTAGTCCTGTAGAAGCAGCTCCCAATGATGGTTGCATGTGTCAAGAGAGGAAGCATGTATCCGTCACCCAGCAGCAACTAATAAGGTACGTGGGGTCCAGCCGGGGGTCGACAGCAATCACTGCACCCCATTAAACGGACCCACCTCTCTACTTATCTTTTGATTTAATTTGTAACTTATAACTTATTCCCATGTTTAGATCACACTGGTATAGTAGCCTTTACTCGCATTTAAACCATTATGTTAGCTAGTCAGGCTATAACCAACCATCATATTCTGCTACATACTCTTACCCGCCCAAGCACTTACCCTTCTTCTCTTATCAGCCACAGCCAGCTTTCCTCTCACATCTATAAGGTTAGCCATCTTGTAACCAGTCTCATCTAGATAGAATTGTGAATTTTAGCATGCACCACATCGTGATAGAATTTTGAGGTTTATCATGCATCACATCTAGATAGAATTGTGAAGTTTAGCATGTACCACATCTAGATGGATTTGTAAAGTTTAGCAGGTGTCACATCAAGATAGAATTGTGAAGTTCAGCAGGTGCCATCGCACAACAGTACACGACTACTGGCCGTAAACACCCCTGGCCCTGCCAACAGACCCACCAGGCTGAGGCCACCAACAGCACATCACTGCACTCTTGCACTTTTTCCAGCCTCCTCCCACTAACTCACACTCCGTCCCTCTTTCAGAGCCGCCAGGGGACCACTCCGGTGGTGATAGTGTGCTGTACAAATGTCCTTTAACATTAACAAGATAGAATTGTGAAGTTTAGCATGTACCACATCTACATAGATTTGTGAACTTTAGCATGTACCACATCTAGATGGAGTTGTGAGGTTTGGCGTGCGTCACACCTAGATAGAATTGTGAAGTTTCTCACTGTCTACCATTTTGGGAAAGCTAGGTCTTTGTCCCACTATCTAGGAATTCTCAAACCTAGGTGTGTCTCTCAATGTCTACTACCTTGTGAAACTCAGGCCTTTTTTCATTTGTCTACCATTTGAGAACCAGATGGCAACGACTAGGAAGCATAGACCCAGCTCGAAACAAGAATCCAAGGGAAGTACACTTGACCCCGACTTAAGCTTCCTAACCAGAGGGTGCCTGCCCACATACCACTGGTCCCCAAAGACGTGATGGGCAGGGAGGGACAGAATCCTCTAACCTATAGTTCACCAACACAGAGTGGGGGAAACAGGCCTACATCAGCCAAGTACACATACCACTAGAGTAATACAGAGGAAAACTGCCACTCCTCAACATCCCTACAAACTAGGCAGCCAAACAACAATCCCAATAACCCCAACAATCCCAATAACATAGGATAATCACAGATGTTGAGCACTGAAACACAGACAAAGGTAACGAAAACCCACTAACCCAACTCTAAAACCTCAACTTTCCTCATACGCTTCGCATACAGAAACTCGCACAACCACTTCTCTGCATATATTTCAGCACATTGCAACAACAGAGTAACACATAACTCGGCACAACAGCACACAGGAATTTGCAGACCTGAAAACCACACCTAAAATCAGTGAACGGTGCAAGACGAACTGAAGCTGCCAACAGGACATCATAACTCCCACTTTCCTATTCCCATTGCACCCTACTAACCCCCCAACTTCTCCCCTTTTTCACACCCACCTATTCAGATCCGCCAGAGCGCTTGGGGATCACTGCAGTGGCGATGGTGCACAGTACAAATACCTTTAACATCAACATTAGTCAAACAGTACTGCGGAAACTAGCATAGGTCTTTTCAGTGCTCCCGGTCGGCAGGTAATCATCGTTACCGCACCACATGACACCTTGCGCGCTGATGGAGTCACATGATGACCTTTCCACTGGACGCATAGCTCACCTTGCTTTGCCATACCTGGAAGAAGCTTCAAAATTTCAGGCGCTACAGAAGTCGTTCTTCTCCTAACTTTTAGTAAACAACTTGTAATACTCTGGCCCAACCACTACCTCACAGACTATGCAAAGCCTGTGGATCTACAAAAGAGACATAAGGCCCAGAAATGCATTTATATGTAATGGCCTCCTTTCAGTGCTGCCCAAGCCACACAGAGAAGCCTAGAGCTGGCCAAGGACATCAGCTCTCCCATTGAAGGTACCGCAGAAATGGGCTGGTATTGCACAGAATGAAGCAGATTGGAACTAAGTCAGACCTTGACCTGCCCAAACAGAAGCTAGGCAGGTGCCCCGCCCCAAAGAGGGGGTGTTAAAGGGCACTACCCTCTCCCCTCCTACCACCCCCTCAGATCAGAGGATTAAGAGAAGCACATCCTGAAGCCTCACAACTGGACAACTGAAAAAGGATTCTCAGCATAACCACCAGGGAAACCAAAGACATCTAAAGCCGGCATCCCAGGAAGAGATATTTCTGGAGTTTCAATTCATGTCACATGAGCAAAGGTACACTCGTGCCAAGCCACAGTATTGTTTTGATCTAACTACCAGACCACATGAGAAGCCAGAACTCGGGACTCCATAAAGATTTCATTTTCTGTAAAACATGTTTACAGTATCCGTGCTCGTGTTGAGTGGCAGATGAGACTGGGGCCAGCTATGGCCCCTGAAGGGATGCTTCAATATTGGTCAGGGGTGAGCTGTTGTACACAGTGTGGCATCACACAGCCAGGCTTGTGGCTGCCCATGTGCCATTTCACTGCAACGCCACCCTTTGAAGTTGTTAAGTGTCATTGTTCACACCCATCATGGAGACATGAATGAGACCAATTCATTGGCTGCCATGAACGCTGGAGGGAGAAGCTTGGACCTTGGGAATTACTGTGACCTAACCTTACCCCTCTCCCGCATGGCAATATATCACCGGAACCCATTAATAGGCCCACTGAATGTCCAAACAGTGCCCTTTTTATTACCAAACTTAGTTCAAGTGAAGGGTGCAAAGTAGAGCTACTAGCTTGTGGACTCAACACATTAATGTTACGCAGTCGTCGTAGCTGCGGAACTGCTCCAGACCAAGAGCCCTCATGCCAACAAATCACAGATTAATCCCAGATTTTAGACTGGCCGGTACAGCAAACTGGCAAAATCCAAAAGGACTGTACTTCAGGTATGCACCCACCAAGTCCAAGACAGGGACTCGCCACATGCATAACGCGACTTCAAAGACAAAGCGCAAGGATCACAGCACACATGGGCGGACTTTAATTTTTGGGGGAGTATTTATTGAATTGCCGGATCTAGGTTCCAGAAGCAGCAGAACACTGCACATCGCAGGTTAATATACAAATGACCCCCACATACATACATGGGTGTAGAGGACCCGTGACAGCCCAAGACAAGGTAGACCAGAGCGAAGAAAGGTCCTCCGCCATGGCCGAGGCTGCTACCAGTGGGTACACCCCCACAAAAAGGAGATAGCGAACTGCACTTCGCTTCCTCCAGGGAGAGGATTTGCATCATGAAGGGTTGTTTCTTGTCCAGTTCTGGTTCTTGTTTTGATTGAGAAGGGGTGGTCGCTGAAGAGAAGGCTTACATGCTTTAGGTTGGCCAATCGTTGTGAGCATTGATTTACATACTAAGGTAGCCTGGAGGCTAAGGACTTGAGAAGATTGAGGAATTAAGACATTGTGTTAGCCACTTTCTTCGGGGCATCGTTTTCTAGAATAGGGTAACTGCTAAGAAAAGGCTTTTGAACATCCTTTGAAGATAGGCCACTTTGTGTTGGCCCATCCCAATCGTTATTTATCTATACGTATCCGGATCATCCATAGATCCTGTCGGAGTTTCCCCTGTCCATAAAGATTTGGAACTGAATGAATAACAAAAAAGTGCTGAACAACATTCCAAGACCCAAGCGTATCAGTGCGCGACCTGTTTGCACCAGTTCAAAAGACTGAGGTCCTAGCAATACTAGTCCCAAAAAGCTAACCACCTCCCTTCACTCATCCTCAGGAGTTTCAAAAGGAATGGGAAAAAGGGGCTCTTCTGGAAGTTGTCCAAAACAGATATTCCGTTTACACATGAACCAATTAGCTGCTCTCATTTCCTTCCCCATCACTCTTCTGCACTTCCCTGCATTTACTATACTCCCCCGCCCCCAAGTTGCACTTAGCATCACCTGTTAGCCGAGAGTCCTCTTACCTGGCCTGTTCTTGAGTCAAAAGCAGACTTGTCTTTTTGGGGTACAGAAACAGACATACAGTGACATAATAAAAACTTATAGCCACCCCACAAATACAGAGCTGATGCCACTGTACGCAAGCAGGCTGCTTCGGCTTGTGGAACCCCGCACCTTCCCCCTCAACTCCTCCATCCCATGCCACCCATTACTAGTTTATATTCCAGACCCCTCTACTGCTCTATTGTTCCGATGGTTTGTAACAGCTTAAAGCCGACCCTGCTTCCCTTACTGTGTTCTTCCCCCTATGATTGTAAAGCACTCTGTTACTTCCCAAAGCTAGGTCTGCACTCAAAGTACCGCATTTTCACAGTACACAACTCCAAATAGATATGGGATTCTATGGGGGTGATGTCTATATTCAAGCAACAGTTGCCAAATGAAACGGGTTGGCTAGCTCATCAGATTTCAGTAGCACTTCTTCCAGCTGCCCTGAACAATCCTAACCACTCTTCAGCCAGGTTGCCTCAGACCAAGCAGCTATTGACCCTCATTGTGAGGATGACGCATCAGTCCTCCTAGCCGTGTACAAGAACCTTATCCACTGGAAGTAGGCGAGATCCCCAAGAACACACTGTGCCAGTCTGGAGCCACCAACATGGTTTAGAAGGTTGAACAGCGCCTCGGTTTGTGCAGACCTTCGAGCACGAGGAGGAAAGCCATATACAGTGCGAGTCTACCAAGGAGGTAGAATTTAATTCATTAGGTAACCCATCTGCTCTACCCGTAAAGATGCATATAGAGGACACCGCTCATCGTCCTGGTCTTGCAAACAGATCCAACAGTGGAACATCAGTCAGGCCATGCATAAAGACTGTGGCTCAGGCTTCTACTGTATCATGCAAGACATGCTAACATTGGGGACACCTCTGAACAGTTGTGAAAGCCTTATTCCTGCAATCTGTTGAAATAGAACATTGTAAGACTGTGCAGCGTGAACAATACATTTTATTTGTGGACCTGACTGTTTCGTTGCAGAAAACATCCCATTTCACCCTCTCTCCCACCACGTTGTATGTGGCCACACGCTCACGCCAACAACAGAGGACTCTGTTCTTTTCTGTTCTCAATCCACACCCCACACTCATAGTAGGTGACATCTGTACCATTCCACTTGCAGTTTAGATGGTATCTCCATTTCACTGCAGCCTCATATGGCAGTAAGACTTTCTGCACACTGTCCACCGTAATCTCCCGTTTCTTTCTAGGGGGTGGATGTAGTGCGCCAAAATATGTGAATGGCTGGACTATGGAAATACGAAAGGACCTCTGTTAGCCCACATAGATCTTCTTCCCAATAAATGGAGCCCTAGGTGTTGTGTGTATGCATGCACCCCACCCCTTCCATGCTCCTACTCCCACCTTTGGCCCAATCCACGTCCTGCTGTAGACTGCACTCTTCTGCCGTGTTTACCAGGCAGCCGGATCCGCCTATCCTGCTCTGCAATGTGCAAGATTAATGTGAAGTTCGTGCAGGGGAGGAGTAGACTCTGCTGAAGGGCTGAAACATAGCTTTGAATTCCCAAACATTGTCTTACAATACTCGTTCCGAGGGACCGGTCAATAGCCAAATGGTTTCCTCAAAAGGCACAATGCAAACGTGATCCAAATGGGTTTAATTTGTGTTGCACAGTGGTGAACAAGAAAAGGGGCAAGACCAGTCAAAATGGACACCATATGGTTCTTGAGAAATAAATCTCTTAAAAGGGTTCGTCACCCAGACACATTCAGTCTCAGGTTTGACATGTCCCCCACAATTCTTTCCATCTTCCCGCTTGGGTTTCTTTTCTGCGCTCTAGTGGGAATCCAGTCCCTCTCTGTCTCAGATGTGGATAGTCGGCAACACACTGGATTTATGTGGGATTCACACAACTCTGCCACATTCTGCTAGAGGCGACTTTGGGGTTTTCACTGGATTTTGGTTAAAAGTCGCACCACCTGCCCATCTTCAGGTGCTTGGTTCTACCACCCACTAGCCTGCGATACCCTACCACAGGGTCATACTATGTGCTTGAGCTTAAAGAACCAGCCCCTCTATTGTCAGCAGTTTCGTGCTGCATTTGAATCTCTACAGACTACCTCATGCTCGTTCCACAGCCTGTCCCAGGATCACCGAGCGTAGTGTTCACCGCTCTACTACTTCACCCCCCCCCTTAGGACCGGACCCGATGAGCCACTCTTACTCTCCTCTCCTCTCCATGTCGCTCTATTCCTTTTCCCCTCCTTCGCTCTCCTCAAACCGACTCCAACAACCAGCACTTTGCACTAAACACCCACTCCCCTTACAGGAGCCTAGCCTCCCGCCAGTCATTGCGTCCCACTGGAAGCGATAATTGCAGAGGGGTTGTTATGGACTTCAAGATTGCACGAGTCTCCATAACTGCAGTCAGTACAGACTTTCTGCCATATCTGGCAGCACCGGCCAAGCCTTCTTGGGCTCAGCCACTACCTTTGATTTGTTCCACGGGTGTTCTGTTACTGGGAGTTCTACTGCACTCCACTGCCATTTGCATGGTCTCCAGTCACTATGGGGAACCTTAAGGCGGTGGTGGGCCAAGCTATTATTGAGAGGAACACTGCAAGAAAGCTTTGCTGTTTTGATGCCCGCAGTTCAGAAGTACCTGGTTACTTTGTGTGTTTGTTTCTAGATGGCCTGTGGATACCCTTATGCTCCAGCCCACTGTTACCATGATTCCAAACCAATGCCTGAGATGGCTAAGGCTAATGGGAGCTGCAGGCCAAAACATTTATATGGTTGCAACACTAACAGTCTGATTCAACACCCTCTGCTCCGGGATGACAGCAGCAAGGCGTTAAGTGCTGGGGACGTCCTGTGCAGGGCTTTCTCAGAAGGATTTACAGTACCATTTCTGCCTGGGGGCTTGGCAACTGGTTACAATGGTCTCCGACATGGGAGGCAGATCCGCAGGACACGTCAAGTGGCCATGTTTGGACAGCCGATGGGGACATTCCTCTACTGACATCTCAGAGGAACACTTGGGTTGGCTGGAGTATGCACCCACACTGCAACCAAGCCCAACCAGCATCATGCCAAAGGTGGTGGCACCCAGTCTTCCTTGGCCACCTAAAGCATCACCCTGTGGTGTAATCTAAGGAGGTTCTCCCCATCTCATGCATGCATGTCCATTCCAAGTGGGTCCAGGGGGCAAATAAAATCATACCTGCATTTGCCCAAGATGCAGTCAGAGAAATCTTTTCGGATTTGAAAAGTAGGTGCTTAAATAAGTAACAAGAATGGCCCTCACTTAAATACCTTGTCCAAACTTGACTATCACAACTATCAGGGGGCGATTTCTCTCAACTCCAGGGAAGCTTCGTTTAGAACAGGTTTGGCCTGTAGCTTCCCCTATATTCAAAGAAGTAGTTAAAGTCTAACCTCTAGACTAGCATGCATTTTTCCATAGATATTTTCAAAATCCGTTGTCATTTTAAAAAAAAAATTATGAACCAACATTTGTATATATGTACAGCCTTTTTATTGGAAAAGAAAAACACTAAAGGAGTTTTTACATTTTATTACAAAATAAGCAATTGATATCTTTCCAGTGGCAGGATTGGCAAGCTACTCCACTCTTCTTTAAAAAATGTAAGTTACTCACCCTAGTGAGTACTCCTAGACCATAGTCCCCTTTACTCCATCCTTGTGGGTGTTCCCCAAACATGGGGACGGTACCGGAACCTTTGGAGGAGAAAAATTGAGCTTCCCTTTTAAATTTAGTATAGCACACAGGGGCACAGCCTGGAGGACCCGCCCTCCAGCATCTCACCTCAGTCCCCTTTTAACGCATCGGACATTTAGATACCTGGCTACTCAGAGTACATATTAGCGCTTGGCTTACTAGCAGGGCAAGGCAGGTGGGACGTATGGTGGAAAGGGCACTGTGGACTAGGAGTACTCGAGTCACTACAGTGAGTAACTTTACTCATACGTCCCATTCCCTTTCCTCCATGCTTGTGGGCGATTCCACCGAACAAGAACATAGGGTGGAGCTGTGATAACCTGCCTCATATTTAGGACGAAGCACAAAGGTTCTTCACAACTGCTCGACCAAACTCTGCATCGCGCCTGGAGCTGGTGTTGAGTGAGTAGTGCGTACAGAAGGCCAACAGGTTGGCCCAAGTAGCCACCTTGCTGATGACATACCAAGAATCAGGTCTCTGAAACGCACCAGCCATGGCCTTAGCTCTGACCGCATGGGCACAGGTTTGCCCATGGCCATGTACACCTACAAAATGGTTGGAATCATCCAACAGGTGATGGAACCCTGATAGCTGGTGAAGGAGCCCCGAAAAGTCACAAACAATGCCTCAGACTTCATGAGGCATTTTGTCCAGGAGAAATAATACTTGAGGACCCTCACAAGGACTAAGGAATGTAGGGCCCCCTCTGCCTCAGAGTGCGGGTTTGGGACGAACACCGGTAGGCAGATTTCTTTATTCAGATGAAATGAAGAGACCACCTTGAGCAAGAAGCGTGAGTGCGCAAGATGGCCTTGTCATTGTAAAACATGGTGAAGGACTTGCATGAAGACAACGCCTGAAGCTCACTAACCATGTGCGCATTGGTGAGAGCCACCCGTAGAACCGTTTTTACGGTCATCAAGCAGATGTCCACAGAGGCGATCGGCTCGAAAGGCATGCGCTGCAAGAACCACATTGAGGTCCCAGACTGGGTGTGGCTCATGCACCCGAAGAAAAACCCTAGACAACCCCTTAAGGTGGGCCTTAACCACCAGGCTGGCCGCTGAAAACACATACTCTGGCAAATATTTGCAAGCCTCAATGGCCGCCAAGTAAGTGTGACAAGTATCCACCTGGACTCCAGAGCAAGCCACGTGTGCTTCAAAATCCAGTAAGTCATCCAGACTATTGTAACGAGCCCAATGCCAGAACCAAGTCCATTTGCTCTTACACTGGGACCAAGTCGAGGGCCTCCCGATGACCCAGTTGTCATCTGAAAATTGATCATGATGAAGCCTCAGCTGGTCAGGAACCAGGCCGCCAGGGCCAGTTTGGCAGTGTCCGGATGGTTCCCCCTGCTGCATCAGGAAGCCCCTGTTGGAGATCGGAAGGTGGACGGGACCCTGGAGCATGAGGCTGCAACCCACCGAAAGCCAAGAACTTGCAGAGGGTCTGTTGGAGCAGAGGGGTGGGTGGGAACACAACACCTGCGGACATGCCAACAGATCTGGAAGGCATCTCTCAGACACTCCTGACATGCCCATGAAGCAAACTGGGGGCACTTGGAATTCAGAGGGCGTACCAACAAATCCAGGTCTGTGAACCCCCAATGCTAGAAAAGGGGTCAGTGTGCAACTCCCACTCAGGTGTTGAACACCAAGCGGGTTCGCTTCTGCATTGCTGTCCACCAGGAGGTGGACTGCTGAAATCTAAACTCCCTCCCAGGGCCCATTCCCAGACCAATACTGCCTCCATGCAGAGGAGGGAGGGGGAATGGGTGCCGCCCTGCTTTTTCGGGTAAACATTGTAGTCGAATTGTCTATCCTGACCAAAACAGGCCGGTCCCCGATGAGGAGCAAAAACGCCTTGAGGGCCAAGCACATTGCCCTGAGCTCGAGCAAATTCATATGCAGGAGGGCTTCCGCCCTGGAACATGTGCTGTGGAAACAGAAAAATTGATATGAGGCCGGGAAGCCCAAAGGAAACACACCAACACAGGTTACAAAGAACATACAAAGCGCTTTATTCAAAAGATACAACAATTACCAAAAGTCAATTGACAAACAGATAGCTATTCGGCCCTCAGAGTAACAGAACGAACTATCAACGGTAGTTCGCCGTATTAGTGTGAGAGACCGTACATTGGGATACTCAGGTTTTTATACTTTTTATCCAGCTCTGGCCAACCCCCTCGGGGGTTAACCATTCTTAGAACCAGGCCTAGAGTTCGTTGCCAGGTCAATCCCATAATGTATGCATTTCGATCAGTTTCGCTGATAGTTGTTCATTTACACATAGGTCAGGGATAGGACAAGGTCTCAGTTCGCGACCCCAACAAGTCGCCTGCAGGCATATTACTTATTCATGTGTGCGGAGGTCACAACGGCCAGAATCCCACTCGAAATGTCATTCGGCCTCCATTTTGATGTTCACGGTGACTTCCACACTACAAGAGAACCTAAAATGGCGGCTAAATCCAAGATGGCGATTTACACACTACATTAAGGTCAAGACCTTGCCGCGGAATCTATTTACACAATGTTTTTAGACAACTTGGCGTAGGCCAACATACATTCAAACAATGCAATAGGAGGTATAATATTATTTCGATTTCGACAGTGCGATAAACCATGTAACCCTCCAGAGTAGGCCCCCCCCATCCCAAAAGAGAGGCGTACATCGGCACCACCACAGTCCACAGGCACCACCAGGGTAGGCTCCCACTGAAATATTGCCATCCATCCACAAAGATCAGGCAGTAGTAGTAGTAGTGGTGGTGGTGGTGGTGGTGGTATTGGGATCCTGTCCGATTGAGACCCAGTCTCCTGATCCCACTTGGCCACCAGGTAGAGCTGGAGGCGCCTCATCCTGAAGAGTGTGTGCTGTACAGTGAGCACGCAGGAGGCCATCAGGCCCAGAATGTGCTGGAACCACCATGTCGAGGTGGTTGAGTTGGCCAGAGAGAGCCCCAACGCCTTGCGGAGGGATAGGAGCCTCTTGGGCACAGTTAACACCTGCTGAACAGTAGCGTTCCAACACACCCCTAGGAACACCAGATCCTGAGATCTTCACAAATGTGTCATCCTCTGGATGACGGAGAACCCCAGCTGAAGAATCTCTGGCAGGAGTGCAACACCCCCTCGGGAGGCCCCACCCTGCCCAACCAGTCTTCCAAATAAGGGTACAGATGATGGCCTTCCAAGCAGATAAGGCCCGCCACTGCGTTAATCAACTTCGTGAAGACACAAGGGCCCGAGTTCAGGCTGAAAGTGGACTGACATAATTGTGACCCGCAGAAACATCTGATGCAGTTGGTCAATGGATACATGCCAGTACGCATCCTTGAGGTCCAGGGAACACATCCATTCTCCTGCACACAGAGACTCAGCTATGTGCATAATCATCTTGAAGCATTCCAGCGGTAAAGAGATTCAGAAAGGACAGGGCAGGTCCAGGACAACTCTCAGGCCAGCCTGGATCTTGGATACCACAAAAATCCTGGAATAGTACCAAAAGCTCCTGTCTGAAAGAGGAACCGGTTCCATTGCCCGCATCCCCAAGAGCGAAAGGACCTGCCAGGGTTTGAACTCAGTCCTGCCCTGGGACTGAGGGAAGGATTTCTGTCCAGGTGTTGCCAGGATGGCCAAGGACTTGGCAGTTTGAGCGGAGGTTTTCTTCTTTGTCAACTCATCAGTTGATGATTGAAAAAAAAGTCCACACCCTCGAACTGCAGATCCAGGATCGGCTACTGCACATCAGATAAATACTTTGTGGCATGCATCCACACCCTCCTTCTCATCTCAAAACCAAGGTAGAGCACTCTGCTGGCTGTGTCGATGTGGGAGACCGAAGAGTAGGTCCAACGCAATGGCCCGAGCATCTGCCAGACCAGAACCCCGAAGGGAGGTCAGGCAGAAATTCCCCAAGCTTCCACCCCCAGACATAGCTTCTGGTTAGCTGCAGCCAAGAGGGCACCTGCGTTGGCTTGCCGCAGACCCAAGATGGCATAAGGAACAAGTTACTTACCTGTAACTGTTGTTCTCCAGCATGGGTCTGGCATGGATTCACATGCTCATGAATATTCCTCTTTGTCAGGATGGGAATCCTCGGTAAAGAAAAAAAATCAGTATCAGTTTCGTTTCTGATCGGTCTCTTAGTAGTAACCAATCGCTGATCTCTGGGTCATACTGCCCCCAGCCAATGACTGCCCTCTCCCTAAGCCCCGCCCCTGGCAGGCATCCTCAGATTTGGTAGCACGCCAAGAGGCAGTATGAACAAGTGAAGAGCCGCAGAGGGGTAGGTGGGAGGGTTCGCATGTGAATCCATGCCAGACCCATGCTGGAGAACAACAGTTACAGGTAAGTAACTTGTTCCTTCTCCAGCATGGGGTCTGGCATGGATTCACATGCTCATGAATAAAAGAATACATAGCAGTATACACATGCACAACCACGGGAGGTGGCAACAGGCTCAACATTAAGCAATACAACAACTCAACATTAAGCATCTCTTACCTCCTCACCAGGCTCACCTTTAGCGAACAGGTTGCGCAGCACTGCTTGGCCGACCCTGGACTCCTCCCTGGAGTCCCGATCGACGCAGTAGAATCTTGTGAAGGTGTGCGTCGACCTCCACGTAGCAGCCCTGCGGATGTCCACAAGGGGCACACCAGACAGGAACGCCATGGTAGCAGAGATCAATCTGGTCGAATGGGCTCTCGGACGGCCGGGCAGCGGTCGGTTTGCCAACCGGTGACAATGCATGATGCAGCCGGAGAGCCATCTGGAAATGGAAGTCTTTGAGAGAGCCTTCCCTTGATTCACAGACCCAAAGTTCACAAACAGTTGTGACGTCTTCCGAAAACTCTTCGTGCGGTCCACGTAGAACTTCAGCGCTCTTGCTACATCCACAAGTGCAAAGTCCTCTCGGCCGGCGTCGAAGGCGACAGAAAGAAAACTGGTAACACCAAGGGCTCATTGAGGTGGAAGTCGGACGGCACCTTGGGCATGAAGGAAGGGTGCGTCCTCAGCACCACCCTCGTGTCATGAAAAGTCAAGTATGGAGGCTTGCAAGATAGGTACTCAGATACTCATCTACAAGGGTAACCCCACACTCTGGTGATGATCCCTCCTACTAAGTGAGGATATATAACATATTTCAACAAAAGGAAGGAATGTACAACAAACTATATAGAAAGCAGAAATACATAACAGCCGCTAAATCAATATGGGCTGCATTATGTATTCTCAATACACATAGAACAGTGTTGATTTCATTCAATTAGGTTGCCTTTTTGGTGCTATGCTGATCTAATTGTCGGCGTAAATGTTTCTATATTGCGAGGTGGAATGTTTTTAACATGTATATGACTGTTATGTGTATATGTTGTTGTAACTATTTTTGTATTACCTGTGCTGAATTAGAGATTAATATATTAAAAATGATATTTTCTAACAACACTGTTCTATGTGTATTGAGAATACATAATGCAGCCCATATTGATTTAGCGGCTGTTATGTATTTCTGCTTTCTGAGGGGATAAGCAGACTGTTTTATATGGCTTGCAAGATAGGGCCTGAATCTCTCCCACTCGTTGTGCAGAGGTGATAGCCACGAGGAACGCTGTCTTCCATGACAGGAACTTCAAAGGCGCGGAATGCAAAGGCTCGAATGGGGCCCCCATGAGCCTGGTCAGCACCACATTAAGTTCCCACGCCGGGGCAGGGGCCTTTACCGGCGGGAATGATCGGAATAGTCCCTTCATAAATTCCTTTACCAGGCGATGAGACCACAAGGACGCCCGTCCCGTAGTCCTGGTATATCGGGAGATGGCGGCCAGATGTATTTTTATGGAGGCGTGAGCCAGTCCAGCTTTGGCCAGCGACAGTAAGTACGGCAGCACTTCAGGGGCCGTAATCCGCAGAAGTTAATCTTCTGTGCACGGCACCAGACAGAGAACCTCTTCCATTTATGACCGTAACACTTGAGAGTTGAGGACGCCCTGGCCTTTGCAAGAACCTCTCTGCAATCAGCCGGGACATCGTACGCTCCAAACTCTAGTACTGCAGGAGCCAGGCCTGCAAGTTCAGTGACTGCGGGCCGTGGTGTAGAATGGCGCCTCCTTCTCTGGAGAGAAGATCCGCATCCGCCGCAGCCTGACTGGCGGCGACGTTGACAATTCCAGAAGGTCCGGGAACCAGATCTGCCTTGGCCACGCCGGTGCGACAAGTATCATCCTGCACCTGGACTTCTTGAGCTGGTTGATGAGGCGGAGCAGCAACGACAATGGAGGGAACGCGTATAGAAACAGGCCGTCCCAAGGGAACGAGAAAGCATCGCCCATGCTCCTCGGCTGGGGGAACCTGGTGGCGAACCTCTGGCACTTGGAGTTCGTCGCCGTCACGAACAAGTCGATCTGGGGTTTGCCCCATCGTCGGAAGAGTCAATCCACTTGATCCTGGCGCAGTTCCCACTCGTGGCACGAGCATAGCTCCCTGCTGAGTGAGTCGGCGATGGTGTTTTTTATTCCTGCCAAGTGGAAGGGAACCAGAAACATCCCCTGGGCGATGGCCCAGTGCCACAGATCCTGGGCCTCCTTGGATAGGGCTGGGGATCTGGTGCCCCCCTGCTTCCGTATGTAGAACATCGTGGTGGTGTTGTCGGTGAAGATCCTCACCACTTTGTCCTTTAGGGACGGGAGGAACGACTTGAGCGCCCAGAACACTGCACGGAGCTCCAAGATGTTGATGTGAAGAGACCTCTCCGCCGGGAGCCAAAGGCATCTTGCATGGAGATCTCCGGTGTGGGCCCCCTCAACCCTCCAGAGAGGCGTCCGTAGTCACCGTCTCCTGAAACGCCAGGGTTTGAAAGTCTGTGCCCGTCGTTAGGTGAGCCCGGGTGGCCCACCATAGGATCGCCCAACGGAACTCCTCGTCGAGGGGGATCCTGTCGTCGAAGCAGCCCCCCGCCTGAAACCAGCGGGCGTCGAGGAACTCCTCTAGCGGACGCATCCGAAGTCTGCAAAGGGGTACAAGGTAGATGCATGAGGACATCATCCCGAGAAGGGACTTGATGGACCTCACCCTGGCCACGTCCGTGGCTAACAGTCGCCGTACCTTGCCCAGGATGGTATTGGTCCTCTCCTCTGAAGGGGAGGCTAGTTGCTCCACTGTATCGAGCTTCGCCCCCAAAAACAGTGCTACTTGCGACGGAACCAGGTGGGATTTGGGGTAGTTGATGGAGAACCCCAGCTCCGTGAGCAACCGGACGGTCCCCGCCTTATGATCGACGGCGAGTTTCCTTGACCTTGCCCGGATTAGCCAGTCGTCCAGGTAGGGGTAGACGTGGATCCCCTGCAGGCGCAGCCGTGCCACCACCTGTGCCAGGCACTTGGTGAAAACCCTGGGTGCAGACTTCAATCCGAACGGTAGGGCTCTGAATTGGTAGTGGCGTCCTTGAACCACGAATCTGAGGAACTTCCTGTGCCTTCTTAGAATGGGAATATGGAAGTAGGCATCCTCCAGGTCCAGCGACGATAGGAAGTCGCCTTCCTCCAGCTGTCCCAGCACGTGCTGGAGGGTGACCATCCTGAATTTCTGTGCCTTGATGTACTTGTTTAAGCGGCGCACGTCCAGGATGGGGCGCCAACCGCCTGTCTTCTTCCTGACGAGGAAGTACCTCGAGTACACTCCGGAGCCCCGGAGCCTTCTGGGGACGAGCTCAATGGCACCTTTCTTGAGCTTCGCCCTTACCTCCAACAGCAGTTGAGGGATGTGATTTTCCTTCCTGGCCACGGGAGGAATGCGAGGGCACTTCTTTTGGAATTCCAGCGAGTGCCCGTAGGCCAGGGTGTCCAACACCCAACTGTCGGTGGAGATGGACTCCCACGCGCCGACGAACTTAGTCAGTCGGCCTCCCACCGGGGTGCTTCGGTGGGGGCCCGACAACACGGCAGGGTCATTCATGCTTGGAGGTGGCCTCGCCTCCTTGGCAACGACAGCGGGAACCCCCTTGTTTGCCGCGACCTTCGTAGGCATCCTGGGAAGAGGAGCGGGCCGCCTGGCGGTAGGTGGAGGAGCCACCGCTGGATCCTTTGGAGGCACCCCGTCTGCCTCCAGAGCTCCGAAAGGGCCATCGCTGCTGAAGGACCCCAAGGGCCCGGGCCGTCTCCGAGTCGGTCTTGATGGCCTGTAGAGACCCATCCACTGCCTTACCAAAGAGGTTGTTGCCGTCGAACGGCATGTCCAACACTCTGGTCTGGACGTCCTGGCGAAAGTCTGTCGCCTTGAGCTATCCTCATCGTTGGAGGCAAACTCTGTTGCCCAGTTGGCGAAATCCGGTATCGGCAATGTCCGTTGCCACCGTAACGGCGTGATCCGACGCCACCTCGCCCTCCTGCAGAATCTCTAGGGCCTCCGCCCTTTTTTTCATCCGGCAGGAAATCTAGCAGGGGAGCTATCTTGAACCAGAGCTCCCTGTCGTAGCGGGCCACAATCGCTAAGGCATTGGCCGCCTTAATCGTCGTCACCGCCGACGAGATGACTCGTCGTCCCATAGAGTCCAACTTCTTAACCTCGCTGTCCGGCGGGGAGGTGGAAGTTGAAGCTGCCGTGCCTACTGCCTTCTTCTTAGCCGCTGCCGAGGCGACCGAGTCCGGCGTGGGCTGGGCCCTAAGGCACAAGGGGGCGGCATCTGGGACTCAGTACTTCTTCTCGTACTTGTCCCTCTTGGCGGGTGTCGTGGCAGGGTTCTTGAGGACAGCAAGCCCCTCGTCCCAGATGTCGTCGAGTAAATGCACCGTGAGGACCATCTTCCTCTTAGCCTCTCGTCGCTGGTACAGAAACCCCTCCTTTTTCTGTTCTTCAGGGCAAAGCTGGAAGAGCTCGGATGCCCTGGTTATCATGGCATGGAAATTGCCAACCTCGTCGGCTGGGGACGCCTGAGGGGGAGGCGACAACGGTATGTCCGCTGTGTCATCCCCGCCGTCGTCGTCCGTCCCCGTATCCTCTCCCGGCGAGGGGGATGAGGGGTCCGCCGGTCTCGCAGGCACAAAGGGCGGAGCAGGGTTGATTCTCCTCCACTTGTTCGGAGGGCTTCCCGACGGGCCTTGTTCTGGCTCCTCCGTCGGGGTGAGTGCTAATCTCGTCCTTATCTCGGTACATAAGGATTGGATTGCCAACAAAATGGCCGCCGAGCTATCCTGGGGCTCGGGCAATGGCTGCGATGGACGGGATGCCCGCTCCCGTAGACCCTGTTTGTCGTCCTCGTCGCTATCATCGATCACGTCAGTAGGGACCGTCCCCTGGGATCAAACCTTCTCGAACCTCTCGTTGAGGTTTATGAACCTCTCGTTGAGGCCTATGGACCTTTCGTTGAGGCCCCTCTCGGTCTCCACCAGTTCCTCCTCAGAGGCTGATTCCGAGTCTGTAATGGCCACCGGTCCCTCCCCTCTCTTTTTCAGCCGGGGGCTTCACAGGGGTCTTAGCGATGGGCTGGAAAGAGGATTCCCTCTGCGGCGGCAGGGATACTCTGGGCCCAGAGGCCGTTTCCATCGGCGTAGTCTCAGCCGGCTCCGCCGGGGGTCGCAGAGACCACTTCGGTAGAGGCCTTAGCCGGGTGGATCAAGGCCCTCACCACCTTAGGTGCGTCCTGGGCCTTCGCCTTGGGGGGAGGGTCAACGCCCCGTTCCCCCTTCGAGATCGACCGGGTCCGCTCCAGCGGCCTACCCGGGTTCTCGGACTTCCTCTTGCCCGACCCAGAGTGCTGGCTCGTGGTTGAACGTGCCGGGGAAGTAGCCCCCTGCTTGGCAACCAAAGAGCCTGACCTTTCGGCACTCCCGGAGTCCGCGGACTCGCGGTGCTTGGCCTTCTGTTGGGCCCCGGTCGCCGGGGCGCCCTCAAAGGACTTAGAAGCACGCTCAGACTTCTTCGCCTTCTCACTTGCTGTGCCCCTCACCAGCCAGGTGGCGAGGCAGAAACGACGATCTTCTTTGGTCCGTTCCGAAAGGTTCTTGCAGAACGCACAGTCCTTCTCCACGTGTGTCTTGTCCCCATGGAGGCAGTAGAGACATCGCGAATGCTCGTCCTCCTTGAAAATGTTATATAATTCGCATCCAGGGCAGCTCCTGAACAGCTTGGACCCGGGCGTCAAGCTCCCTTTGTACTGGACCATGTCTTGAGGTAGGCCGTAGATCTTCTGGAATCCTCCAAGAAGTGTAAACTCGACGAAAACTTCACCCTTGAGGGGTGTAGAAGAATTCCGAAACGGGTCCCCGTTATCGGAAGTAGAAACGGTGGAGCTTGAGGCGATTAAACTGAAAAAATGAGATTCTCCTGAAAAAACATGAAAACGCAGTAAAAAACTCAAGCTAAACACGAGGACTCCCAACACTTGAGCGTGCGGTAAAAATCTGAGGATGGCTGCCAGGGGCGGGGCTTAGGGAGAGGGCAGTCATTGGCTGGGGGCAGTATGACCCAGAGATCAGTGATTGGTTACTACTAAGAAAGACAGATCAGAAACAAAACTGATACTGATTTTTTCTTTACCGAGGATTCCCAACCTGACGACTGGGAATATTCATGAGCATGTGAATCCATGCCAGACCCCATGCTGGAGAACAGCACCTTCACAAAGTGTTGAGGCCCTTGTCCTCCTTGGAAAAACAACTGAAGGTGGCTCCTGTGGAGGAAGACAGACAATGGTTTAGAATATAATGA